>NC_134399.1:3861877-4178548 GCF_050003625.1 Haematobia irritans
TATATTCGCAGTAAGAAAGAGTTGACAAAGAAGTTACTGTTCTAATATTATTGACCATCTAGGAGTTAATACTCCTAATAATTTATTACAATATGTTATGGCGACAGCCAATCAATTTTGTTGTTTTACATAGGTAGTCTGCGAGCTATTATCACTTTGATTAGGATCTTCTGAATTCTACTGACAACTGTATAAGAACTCTCTACTCACATTTTATCAATAAAATCTCAACTTTATTTTAAAACATAACCTATCACTTGGCATTTTCACGACTAAATATCTTATGTAGGCATGTGAAATATCCCCATTGGAGCCTAAGTTCCTATTCTATTGTGAAAAAACATAAGATTGCCATATGCGATCCTTAGATTCCCAATTTTCTCACAACACTTGTGAAAGATTCACGTGTCTGTTTTGGACCTAAAACCAATTTTGATCTTTCTGTCTGAGTGCTTACAATTGCCAAAATTTGTTAGAATCAATTCTGTCACTAGGCACCAAAACTAGTTTCTCAAAAATTTCGATGAGTATATGCCGCAAATTAAATAACCCATTTACCAAAAGAATGCTTACTCTAGGTTCTACTTACGGGAATCAATCTATCTAAAGTAGCTAACAGAACTGTAACTCCTTGGGGATTGAGTAGCCTTTCAACCGTTGAAAATGTGTGAAAATCGGTATACGTCGCATACCACCATACGCTTCTATACTTCTTCTACTTATCCTGAGATACTCAAGAAGGCCAATTGATTATATTTTTCTAGAATCACTCGTTTTTTTTTGCTTCCTGTAGAATCGGCAACAAGACTATAACACTAAAGGGCAGTATAAGTACGAACAATGGCATGTAAATCTCTTGAAAATATCTTGGCCCTCTTTTTCCCGAATATAGTACATCCTTTTGCTTATTAACAAACAAAACAAGCAAACACACAACTTTAATGCGAATACTTCTTCAAGATATACTTACACTAACCAGTTAAATATTCAGACTAAAGTTAAGATAATTTTCTCTTTAAACAGAGATTGGAGGGGCATATCATTCAAAGAGTAAGCTACGATTTTTTCTTTACAGTGTAGTAGATAAATATCAACAGTGAAGTGTTATCCTTATAGAAAAACAAGTAAGGAAAGTCTAAAGTCGGGCGGGGCCGACTATATTATACCCTGCACCACTTTGTAAATCCACATTTTCGATACTATATCAAATCCGTCAAATGTGTTGGGTGCTATATATAAAGGTTTTTGTCCCAAATACATACATTTAAATCTGACACCATCTGAACAAAATTTATAATCTATAGACTTAATAACTATAGACTAATGCCCTGGGATGGTACACTATGTTAGTAAAAAAATATGGGAAACATTTTAATCTGAACCAATTTTGAGGCAACTTCGCAAAAGTGTATTTATGATTTATCGGTCGATAGATATGTATTAGAACTAAAGGAAAATTTGAGTCACTTTTACAAGTTTTCGATTTAGCAGTGGCGATTTTATAAGGAAAATGTGGGTATTTTGGTCATTTTTGCCCAAATCGGAAAAGCATATATATATATATGGAAGCTATATAGAAATCTGAACCGATTTCAACCAAATTTGACATGCATACTTAGTATTTTAATTCTACTCCCTGTGCAAAATTTCACATAAATCGGACTACAACTTTGAACTCTGTGGTCATATGACGGCAAATCGGGCGAAAGATATATATGGGAGCTATATCTAAATCTGAACCGATTTCAATAAAATTTTGCACACTTGACTACACTACTAATTGTACTCCTAGTGCAAAATTTCAACAAAATTGGGCTAAAACTCTGGCTTCTGGGGCCATATAGGTCTATATCGGGCGAAAGATGTATATGAGAGCTATAAGTTAATCTGAACCGATTTCAATCAAATTTGGCACACCTGACTATAGTACTTATTGTTCTCCTGGTGCAAAATTTCAAGCAAATTAGGGTAAAACTCTGGCTTCTGGAGCCATATAAGTCCATATCGGCCGAAAGATATATATGGGAGCTTTATCTAAATCTGAACCGATTTCAATCAAATTTTGCACACTTGACTTGACTTCACCAAGTGATATGTTTGTGCAAAATTTCAAGCAAATCAGGGTAAAACTCTGGCTTCTGGGTCCATATTAATGCATATCGGACGAACGATATATATATATGGGAGCTATATCTAAATCTGAACCGATTTCTTCCAAAATCAATAGGGTTCTATTCTGACCCAAAACAGGAACTTGTGTCAAATTTGAAGGCGATTGAACTTAAACTGCAACCTAGACTTTGATCACAAAATGTGTTCACAGACAGACGGACGGACGGACGGACGGGCAGACGGACATGGCTAGATCGACTCAGGGACCCACCCTGAGCATTATTGCCAAAGACACCATGTGTCTATCTCGTCTCCTTCTGGGTGTTGCAAACATATGCACTAACTTATAATACCCTGTTCCACAGTGTGGCGCAGGGTATAAAAATGCATTTATAATAGGAAGCTAGAAGTAAAGGGAAAACTCTCAAAACTGGACACCTATGTTAGTCCACACTTGAGAAGTATTTACTTTTCCGAGTATCCAAGTTTCGCATTGGATTCATGAAAAAGTTTCAGTAAGAGAAATTTTTGTATAAATATCAATACTTATGAGAGGTATCCGTTTTTCGCAGTATCCTAGTTTGAAATGTTTGCTTCATGAAAAAGTGTCAGAATTTTTCCACAAAATGCAAAAACACGGTGTTACCCTCCCTATATATTGCCACTTGCCACTTATGAGAGGTGTCCGCTTTTACGAGAAAGGATTAAATGTACATTTCAGAAACATGTCCGTTTTGTATTTGCTTCAGTCAGTAGAAAAATATTGAAACAAATTGCCTAAATACGGTGATACTCTTCCTGTATTTTGAGCATTTTCTGCTAAAGATTATACAATAGAGTGTAAGCTACTTATAGCATAGTCATATTATTAAAGTAGATAAATAGTTTTGCTAGTTCCTAGTTTATTTTCCCTAAAAGAGTTTTATTTTCTTCTTTAATTTGCCTTATTTATATTTCCTTGATATTATTAATCTATATATTTACTATGTTGTTTCACTTTACTTTGTTATATACTTTTAATATTTATATACATATATACAATTTGACATATCTATGTTGATTTAATAATTTCGTATGTAAAAATAAATATTTGATGTTTTCATATGATTGATTAATGGATTGATGAAAATTAATGTATTGGCTTCAATAGAAGAAAATACATATATATTAACCAATTAAAAAAGGAGAATTATATTGTATATAATAGTAATAAAAAATAAAGAACTTTGTACAAAACTAAAACTATGGGCAAAAAATTATTTTGGTTGAAATTAAAATTTTAAATTAATATTAATTTAATTTCATAAAATTGAAATTTTTATTTCAAATTATTTTTGTTTTGTTATAACTCTTTCTTTGTATAATTTCTTACCATATTTCTTCATCCCTAAGAAAATTTTTTGGAATTGTAAATATTTGAGACTTCCTAAATACATTCTCATTTCAACAAGGCGACATTTGGTCTGCATCATTTCATTTTTTTTTATCATTCTGGCCAAACAACAAGTATGGCTTATTATTGACTTCAAACTAGAATGCTCTCAACCATTAGCATATTAATATTGTTCGTCTTCCCCTTTCGTTCATTTTTCTTGTCATTGAATTTTAAATCCATTAGGAGAAAAGACACAATTCATCCCAAGATATGAAACTAAAAATAAATTCCTCTCATATACGTATGAATCATTTTTGTTTACGCGCCTTTGTTGTCTATAAGCTCACTAAAATTCGTTCGCTCATTCATGCCATTAAATTCGATAAACTCATGACAAAAAAAAAAAACTCGTATTTAAATTAGTAACAAAGCCAACTGTCCTTATTGTCATTTTTTTTCTAGGAAAGAAGAAAGCAAAGCAATTCATATTCTTAAAAATGTTTTTCTCTCTTGTTCTTGTTTCATGTGTTTTCTTATTTTTTTCTCTTTCTCTTAAAAATTTTCTTTCTCTCTTCTCCAAAACAAAAACACCATTTAACTCCAAACTAAACCATATATGCGACAAAAAAAAATAATCTTTGTACAAATCAATGAAAACTATTTGATTTACGTGCGCCATATCCCTTTTTCAAAACCAAAAAAATAAAAAAAAAAATATCGCAAACTCGTCACAAAACGTTTGTATCCGTTTTTCTCTTCATGTTATTGTTGGTCCTTCTGGATGAAATCATTGCGAAACATTCATACTCTTCATTGACGTCGACCAAACGACCAAACTCATTTCCAACCAATGTCTCATATATATATGCGTCATCATTATTTGCTGCTGATGTTGTTGTTGTTCTCGTCGTCGCCTTTTTGTGCTTATGTCGCCAATATGTGAACAATAACAACAACCACATACTACCATGTCATTTCACCATTTCAAATCAAAATCTGTTTCGAAACCAAAAAAAAACAAAAACTAAATCAAATCGCCAAATCGTCCTTTATAAATCTTCTTTCAGCCGCAATATGGTCGCAAGAAAAAGCAAAAAGAAGTAAGAGTTTTTTGCAGCTATCCGCTATTTTAAAACTTTTCATGTTATTTTCCTTTTGTTGTTTATTTTTCTTCTTTGGTTTGAAAGCAAAAAACCCGTTGAAAACAAGAATTGTTTAGTCAAATTTGTTTGTCCTGTGGAGAAAATTTTCTTTTCATTTTGTATTACGTTACGTTACGTTACGTTATATACGTTATCTTCTTCTGCTAAAACAGCTGCCACCAATTATTTCGCCGCGTAACACTATACTATGTGTGTGTGTGCGTTTTTTTCTCAATTTGCCCCCGTTTCTATTGCCATACTTACAAATACTACTACTACTACTTAAAATCCTTTCTCTTAATACAATAACAATAAATCCATTTATCTATACTTGAAACTTTTTACTACAATTACACTTACACTTAAGTTTTCTTTTTAACACTATATCTATATCCTATACCAATTTATTTTAGTTTTTGTTTTTGTTAATTTATTTTTCTTTTTATTCTCATAAACAAATAGTTTTTTGCCTTAAAACAAAGAATTTCCATATGCTCATAATGTGTTGCTTTTATTTTTATATGTGATTGTTGCTTACAAAACCTACAGACTTTATTCAATTTATTGTGAAAAATTATATTCTTGCTTCGAACGCAATACAAGAAAACAGCTCACACGAACTCCTTAGAGAAACGCAAAATCAAAATATTTTCCCATTAGTAATGATGGTTTATTAGGCTAGCTAATAAAAAAAAAGTTATGAAAAAAATTAAATTAATAATAAAACCACATCACGTGAGAATTTACTTCCCCACTATCTTCTTGAGATGTTTGTTGCAGTTGGTAGACAAGAACTAAAGTGCATGCTGAATACGCCAGATTATGTTCCAACTTTTGACACACTCATAAATAAAATATTTACAATATTTTTTTCAAAATGGAATTTTCTTTTTATATTTTAGACCAATATGCTAAAATAATCCAAGTTGCTATAAATATGGACCCCATGAAAATTAGCCCCAAAAACTAAATAAATTTCGGCCCCAAAAATTTATATGAAAAATCACAAAACCAAAGTTGTATGTTTTTAGGGAGTGACTTAATTATCTTTTTGGAGCCCGTTTGCATTATGAAAATAAAGCATTATTTCATTTTTGGGATTATGTTTCGGGCATATTTTCGCATACTGATACGAAAATAACAGGTTGGCTGATAAGTCCCCGGTCTAACAAAGAAAAACACATTTTTTTTGTCAAAATTCGTTTTTATTATTCAACATAGTTCCCTTCAAGAGCGATACAACGATTATAACGACCTTCCAATTTTTTGATACCATTTTGGTAGTACTCCTTCGGTTTTACCTCAAAATAGGCCTCAGTTTCGGCGATCACCTCTTCATTGCAGCCAAATTTTTTCCCTGCGAGCATCCTTTTGAGGTCTGAGAACAAGAAAAAGTCGCTGGGGGCCAGATCTGGAGAATACGGTGGGTGGTGAAGCAATTCGAAGCCCAATTCATGAATTTTTGCGATCGTTATCAATGACTTGTGGCACGGTGAGTTGTCTTGGTGGAACAACACTTTCTTCTTCTTCTTCATATGGGGCCGTTTTGCCGCGATTTCGACCTTTAAACGCTCCAATAACACCATATAATAGTCACTGTTGATGGTTTTTCCCTTCTCAAGATAATCGATAAAAATTATTCCATGCGCATCCCAAAAAACAGAGGCCATTACTTTGCCAGCGGACTTTTGAGTCTTTCGACGCTTCGGAGACGGTTTACCGGTCGCTGTCCACTCAGCCTACGGTCGATTGGACTCAGTAGTGTAGTGATGGAGCCATGTTTCATCCATTGTGACGGAAAAACTCGGATGTATTACGAGTTAACAGCTGCACACACCGCTCAGGATCATCAACACGTTGTTGTTTTTGGTCAAATGTGAGCTCGAGCGGCACCCATTTTGTACAGAGCTTCCGCATATCCAAATATTGATGAATGATATGACCAACACGTTCCTTTGATACACAGAAAAAAATTTCACGAAAATTTTTGCAATTAAAATTTTAATTGAGTTTTAAAAAATATTCAATTAAAAATTTAATTGATTCAACAAATTTTTTAATTGAAACAAAAATCAATCACAAAAATTAATAGTATCAATTAATTTTTTAATTGGATCAATTAATTTTTTAATTGGCCTTCAATTAATTTTTTAATAGATTGTATCGTTTCTGTGATTGAAGACATTTCAATTAAAAAGTTAATTGGATCAATTAATTTCGTGATTGAACCAGAAAAAATATGTTTGTGTGTATCTTTAAGGCCTCTGCTATCTTGATTAACTTCATTTTACGGTCATTCAAAATCATTTTGTGGATTTTTTTGATGTTTTCGTCGGTAACCACCTCTTTCGGGCGTCCACTGCGTTCACCGTCCTCCGTGCTCATTTCACTACGCTTGAATTTTGCCTACCAATCAATTATTGTTGATTTCCCCGGGGGAGAGTCCGGAAACTCATTATCAAGCCAAGTTTTTGCTTCCACCGTATTTTTTCCCTTCAGAAAACACTATTTTATCAAAACACGAAATTCCTTTTTCTGAAGGGTTTCGTAGTCGACCAATGCTAACCGAAAATTATTATGAGTGGTAACCGATTATTTTAAAATCTTTGAAAATACTGCGAGAGAGATTTTGATTACCGGTAAATCAAAAGGAGTGATTCTTTGTCAACTCTCCCAGTTTTTGCTGGGTGTTTTGTCTAAATTGACTAATCTACACAGCAAAACTTGGGTAAGTAGTTGAGGTGAAAAACTGCTAAACCAAGAGCATTTATTCCATACGCCAAGCAATACCATAAGCTTGAAAGTAATAACTTATCATCACCGGATAGTTAGTTGTTTATTTTTTACACACTATATTTTTGACTTATATCTCGTTTAGGCTTACAATTTAGCTTTTGGTAATGCTACAGAGAAGTACTTTCCTCATGTCATGCAAAAGTAATCAAGATTTTTATTCTACCACAAACAGTTTAACAGTTTAAACAGTTTTGTAACCATTACCATATCAATGAGTGCTACGCAATTCTAGTTTTAGCTCAATGATATGGGAACTGCTGCTTATAGTTGAGTTGAGGGCAGGTATGGAAAATACAATAGTACAAAAAAGGTATTTTTTTGAGCGAAAAAATACTTTTCACTAAATTTCAACAAAAATCCCATTGGGTGATTATTGTCCAGAGCTTCGTTAGACTGAATTTAAAGCGAATAAAATTTTGTTTGTCAACTCCTCAATTTAAAAAAAAAAAAAAATTGAAAAAGTTTTCTATAGAAATAAAATTTTGAGAAAATTTTCTATAGAATTAAACTTTGACAGAACTTTCTATAGAAATAAAATGTTACCAAAATTTTCTATAGAAATAAAATCTTGACAAAATTTTCTATAGAAATAAAATTTTGACAAAATTTGCTATAGAAATAACAGTTTGACAACATATTCTATAGAAATAAAATTTTGACAACGTATTCTATAGAAATAAAATTTTGACAAAATTTTCTATAGAAATAAAATTTAGACAAAATAGAAACGCGTGCTTTTTTCGACTAAATCATTCTTGAAATTCAATAAATTGGTGTTTTTGACTAAGGGTAGTTGTCAAGTTCTCAGTGTTACTGAGTCAACATTGATAACTGGTTTCATATTAAGTATAAGCTTCGAACTTATGACCTTCATAAATGCAAGATGGTCATTGCACCACAGTCAATCCATACTTCCATCAAAATCTCTGTTTTAGTTTCGCATAAAAATTCCAAAACATATCATAACTTCCATGGACAGTTATTACTCTATAAAATGATGGTATCATATAATGGTACGATTTATTTAACTTCAGGCCCTTATTATGAATGTGAACAATAAAGAGACAATAGAAGAGGTCATTGTTCTCATTATCTCTTGTTGATGGGTAACTTTTCGAAATACAACCAACCAGCAGTGAATCACTTGAGTTTCCTAAAGGGACCTGGAATGCATTTTGAGGATTTCTGTTTTATAGATATGTCCTTGTTTGTCCTTACCAAGTGCATTGCTTTTAAGTATCCTTCATGAATAGTTGTTTAGAGTTTTGTTGCTGTTGGTTTTTTTTTTATTATTTTTAATGGACTTCTCTATCTTTTGCAAACTGATGCAATGTATACATATCAACCATGTTTCCTTTTCTCGGGAAAACCCTTTAAGCAAAAGCAAACATTAGTGCATAGTGCACATCGTATGAATATATAATACATACAACAAATGCCTTGCATATACCATCATATACCATCAATTTTTCCCTATGTATGTTCCTACATATACTATGTATTTGATTTTGTGTTACAATGTGAGTGCGTGTGGGTTATCATTGTATGTTTGCAATTCTTATTTACATACACATACTCGTACTACTAATACTATTGCCACTGCCACTACATATTTGCAATAACACTAACGCTTTTACTACTTTTACTCTTCGCCATAATAATAAAGTTAAATAAATGTATGAATGAATGAATTTTGTATAAGACCCCGAGTATCGTGGTATAAATGAAAGCGATTGCAAGAAAAACAAAGACACAGAGAAATCGTTTTGCCCCAAAAATTCGTTATAAAAATCAAGCCAAGTAAAACCATATAGATACAATATAGCCTAAATAACTTGCCTGAGGGGGGTGGGACAGTCTGTGATATACAATTTATGAATATATGTAAATATTTTTATGAATTTTATTGCGGATTGTTCTTTATCAAAACGAAAACAACTATACTTTGGTTTTCTTGCAATTCCTTATGTCCATATCATGATAAGTCGACAAAAACTATGATAAAGAAAAACATGAAATTTCAAGTTAAAATTCAGTTTATTTATAATAAACAACACTCATTTTTGTCTTAAAATATCATTATGAGACAAAAATTAGGTACTCCATTAGAAATTTACGATTTTCGATTTAGCATATTTTGCAATAAAGCTATCAATATTCGTTGGTGGGTATATGTATTGTATGACACAGTGATAAATAAATACAAACAATAATAAACAACACTCATTTTTGTCTTAAAATATAATTATGAGACAAAAATTAGGTAATCCATTAGAAATTTACGATTTTCGATTTAGCATATTTTGCAATAAAGCTATCAATATTCGTTTGTGGGTATATGTATTGTATGACACAGTGATAAATAAATACAAACAATGACACATGCATTACAAGTCCAGTTATGAGTATATTCGTACATGAACAGCTAATACACATACAAACACGCAAGATTTACTTCTATAATTCATACATATACAGTTGGAGAGGGTAGTTGATCTTTTGAAAATATATTTTCGCTATAGGTTTCAATGTTGGATCTCGTTTTATGCAAATTAAAAAATTTTTGATTGGTTTATTGAAAAGGATGGTTCGGGTTTTTCTCACATTTGGCATTCTTTATGGCACTTTGAAATTTCGTACTACACCATCAAAGCGATGTTTATATTATGGACGATGGATCCTTGTTTTGGGAAAGCTCCCATATTTAGATACCTTTTTTATTCGCTTTGTAATTGATATGCCGGCCGAAATATTTGATCTGACGATCGAAGGTGCAAACTTTGAGATGCATGACCAAAGTCTTAGTGCTCGAATTGCACTATCAAATTTCAGTGAAGTCAAAATGTTAGAACTCAGACCGGGTTGTCAACGAACACACGTTTGGGGAAAGCTCCCACCTAGGCCAGTATTTAGATTTTACATCTTTTAAATATGGAAGATGTTTTTTTCTTTGGTTAGTCTGAAATTTAATTCTGAGTAGTTGAAACGCAGATCGAAATATTTGACTTGACGAACACGCAGGTATTGACTTGCATGGCCAAAGATTTAGAGCTCGAATTGCACGCTGAAATTTCAGTGATTGAACTGTAGATCGATCAGCTTCAATTATTAAAAATTAGGCCGAGCTTATAGTGATTGATGTCCAAATGTTAGAGCTCGGATCGGGTTGTTAATACAACATACATTATAGAATTCCTACAGGAAATTGTTGCAAATTGTCCTTGACGGAACTATCACAGGACTGGTAGCGATGCTTAGCGGTATGAAAATAGGCCCAGGTCTAAACCCAACTGATGGAAATAATATTAAGTTTTAGGAAAAAATAAAAAAATGAAATAAAAAAGACGCACGTAGTGAGTTGCATGGCCAAAGTCTCAGAGCTCGAACTGCACGCTGAAATTTCAGTGATTGAACTGCAGATTGATCAGCTTCAATTATTAAAAATTAGGCCGAGGTTTTAGTGATTGATGTCCAAATGTTGGAGCTCGGATCGGGTTATTAAAGCAACATACATTATAGAATTCCTTCGGGAAATTGTTGCAAATTGTCCTTGACGGAACTTTTACAGGACTGGTAGCGATGCTTAGCGGTATGAAAATAGGCCCAGGTCTAATCCTAACAGGTTGGCTGATAAGTCCCCGGTCTGACACATAGATGGCATCGCTAATATTAAATGCATGCAATTATTTTTATATAGTACCAACCTTCAAATGATTCGTGTCAAAATTTGACGTCTGTAAGTCAATTAGTTTGTGAGATAGAGCGTTTTTTTGTGAAGCAACTTTTGTTATTGTGAAAAAAATGGAAAAAAAGGAATTTCGTGTTTTGATATACTGTTTTCTGAAGGGAAAAAATACGGTGGAAGCAAAAACTTGGCTTGATAATGAGTTTCCGGACTCTGCCCCAGGGAAATCAACAATAATTGATTGGTATGCAAAATTCAAGCGTGGTGAAATGAGCACGGAGGACGCCGCGCGAGCTCACATTTGGGTGCCGCGCGAGCTCACATTTGACCAAAAACAACAACGTGTTGATGATGAGCGGTGTTTGCAGCTGTTAACTCGTAATACACCCGAGTTTTTCCGTGGATATGTGATGAAACATGGCTCCATCACTACAATCCTGAGTCCAATCGACAGTCGGCTGAGAGGACAGCGACCGGTGAACCGTCTCCGAAGCGTGGAAAGACCCAAAAGTCCGCTGGCAAAGTAATGGCCTCTGTTTTTTTTTTGGGATGCGCATGGAATAATTTTAATCGATTATCTTGTGAAGGGAAAAACCATCAACAGTGACTATTATATGGCGTTATTGGAGCGTCTGAAGGTCGAAATCGCGGCAAAACGGCCCCATATGAAGAAGAAAAAAGTGTTGTTCCACCAAGACAACGCACCGTGCCACAAGTCATTGAGAACGATGGCAAAACTTCATGAATTGGGCTTCGAATTGCTTCCCCACCCACCGTATTCTCCAGATCTGCCCCCACCGACTTTTTCTTGTTCTCAGACCTCAAAAGGATGCTCAAAGGGAAAAAATTTGGCTGCAATGAAGAGGTGATCGCCGAAACTGAGGCCTATTTTGAGGCAAAACCGAAGGAGTACTACCAAAATGGTATCAAAAAATTGGAAGGTCGTTGTAATCGTTGTATCGCTCTTGAAGGGAACTATGTTGAATAATAAAAACGACTTGTGACAAAAAAATGTGTTTTTCTTTGTTAGACCCGGGACTTATCAGCCAACCTGTTAAGTGATGGAAAAAATATTAAGTTTTAGGAAAAAATAAAATATGTGTCACTGAGTGCGAATCACTTGGCAATCGGGATAGCCCACTTTGGACTCATCTGTATAGCAAAGTTTTAAAGGTCGGCCGAAGGCACGCCATGCTAAAAAGAAATCTGAAGCGAAAATAGGACCCTGTTGAAAACCAATCAAAATCTCAAAAGGGAATATTGGGAATAATATAAACGTAGACTTAAAATAAAATGAAATTACTCCTTAAAAGCTCAATTTTGGTGTTAGTTTCAATATAATAATTTGGCGTCCTAATTGAATTAGGTTTAGGGAGTCAATTTTCATGTGGCCTATATTCATAGAGCCCCGAGGCTTCAGGTTATCGCATTTTTGAATTTTTATATTATAGAATTCTATACTCTCTTGGTATTAAAATCTCATTGGTACTACTCATTTGCTGAATTACAATTATTAGGACAATCTATTGTTCTATATATAGCAAAACTTTATTTCTTTCTCAATGAAACAGACTCTTACAAGTTTGTCCAAGACTGGTTCATGGGGGTCTATCCAAGGGCGGATCCCGAACGTGTACTTTGAAATGAGTCCTAGTTATGTCCTAAAGTATAGATTTATTCCTTCAATGACAATACCATGATACAGTGACCGATCCCTTCCATACGCTTTTATTAGAGCCGCGACAGGTTGATACAAATCAGGGACTAGTCCTCTACAGGTTCTAGGGTTTATCAATTTCCCCGTTTCCATTGGAAGTTAAGTGGAATAAACTTTAATAATCTTTCTTTATACTCACAATAAAAATTGTCCATATACATACAATATTTCCCAAAATAGTTTAGGTTAGGTATAGTCGCAGCCCAATATTTCAGGCTTACTTAGACTATTCAGTCCATTGTGATACCGCAGTGGTGAACTTCTCTCTTATCACTGAGTGCCTCCCGATTCTATTTATGTTAAGCTCAATGACAAGGGACGTCCTTTTTATAGCAGAGACCGAACGGCTTTCCACATTGCAGTGAAACCACATAGATAAGCTTTGAAACCCTCAGAAATGTCACCAGCATTACTAAGGTGGTATAATCCACCGCTGAAAAACTTTTTGGTGTTTGGTCGAAACTGGGTTTGAACCCACGACCCTGTGTATGCAAGGCGAGCATGCTAACCTTTGCACCACGGTGGCTCCCAATATAGCTTAAATTTATTTAGGATTAGAATTGCATATATCACTCAAATAAATTGATTTTCTAACCTTGACTTATTTTGTAATTATTAGAAAAAATTTCAAAACTTTATGACTTTTTGTAAGGAAAAATATGTTACCCACTCGGTGTAAAATTAAAAAAAAAATATATTCACTAAAACCTAGCTAGCTACTATACATTAATAATTTAATGTAAAGGGCATTTTCATACTGAAATATCTTGTTAAAAAAATTAGGTCATAAATAAATTTAGTTTCATCAAACATACACACAAGAAAACTAAACCCCCTCACTGTGAAACTAAACAGCCAACACAAAACGTTTGATGATATAGAGGATATTTGAGACCGACCCTATGTGGTTACACGAAAGGATACATTTCATTTTGACTTATTTAAGTCTCGGTGAGAAACGAAGAGATCCCTTTGCTTGTGCCAAATAAGAAAAATATGCAATGGGGTCAATTTCAGCATTTGCATTTTTTGTAAGGTGGGAACTTCACAGTGTTGGCTGGCTGTTATAAAATTGTTAAATAATTCATTTAATATTTGGTAGGCGTTTTATTTATTGACATACTAACAAACCATAATAAAAAACAAAACATCAACCTTTCGCTTATTGGGTAAATGAGTGGCCAGGAAAACCTTTAAGCCATGGTTAACAGCTTCCGTTTTCCTGTTTACATTTATAAATATATAAAACAACGAAGCAAAAAACTGTAAAATGAAACAGTTCTTAACATATGTGTGATATGCTTATATAAACAATATGCAAACCTTTGCCCCAGCTATTTTATATTTATGTGAATGTGTGTATATGTATCAGTTTTTCCAAAATTCAAATGTTTAGGTGTCATTTTTCTCATTGTTTGTGTGTGTGTATGTATGTAAATCGATGTGTGTAGGTGTCATTGTATGTGCGAATATCTCAAAGTCATATTTCAAGCTATGTTGATTCTATTCTTTTCTAGTCTACTTATGTGTCAACTTATACTAACACAACCACAATCTAAAAGCCAAGAAACAATTTGCAATTTATTTAATTTCTCAAATGGTGTTGGAAATTTTTAATTTGATATGCAAACACAACAACACTTAAGGGAAAACTGTCCCATACTATATCCAATAACTGCCTTTATATATACTATCGAGCAGATATTGTCCCATATTTATCGTTTGACCCTCTAGTAATGTAGTACCTTCAAAACAAACACCCGTACAAAACACAACATATTTTTAAGACAACCAACCATCACAATAAGTTTAAGTATATTCCGAAACTCACACCCAGAAACACATCACGTCCCTTATTTGTATCACTCGTAAATGTATTTAAGTATTTGGCAAAAAATATGTTCTTGATATCTGTACACCAATCGAGATTTCGTCTATTCCTTGTGTAATATCTATCACAAAACTTGACTTGATGTTTTCTTAACTTTCGTACACTGAAACAAAGAAATAATTGCAACAAAGTGTGCCTTTTGAAATGGAGTTAGCTGTAATAGATATTTTTTAGATTTCTTTAATTTTCTAAAAACAAAAGAAAGAACAATGTTCAATATAATAAATTTAAATGAAAGGAATTCATTTTAAATTAAAGAAGAATATTTAATAAATTAAATTATAATGAAATGTTATTAACCCTGGAAATTCATCCTTATTTTTTTGTACACTAACGCCATCCTTCGTCATTTTGACTACGGCTTATTTCAAGACGCTATAATTTGCATCTTAAGCAAAAATGAGAACCAAAATTGAGTTTATTTCCTTATTCAATTTGTTTTTAATTAGTATAAAAGAAAAATTTATAAAATAGTTGTATTGGTATAACTTAAATTTATCATTGCCCAATCGACCAAAATGAATTTTAAATCGAAAATGGAATTACGCGTCGTCATTTTGACGAAGGATGATTGTCCAGGGTTAAATAAAACTATCCTAAACTTTTGTTAAATTAATTAGACATACTATAATTTTGATTAAAATTAATAATTTTGATACCTCATTGAATTAATTTAATTTAATTAAATTAAATTATGTTGAGCTAACATGAATGAATTTAATTTTCATTCAGTTCCATTAACAATAAAATTCAATTACATTAATATATATAAATAAATTCAAATTCAAATTAAATTATAATGAAATGCTATTAGTTAAAACTAGGCAAAACTGTTTGTCAATTAAATAGATATGGTGGCTAAGAAAAATAGCTAAATTAATTTAAGCCAAACTAAATTAAATAAAAACAAGTAAGTAAAGTCTAAAGTCGGGCGGGGCCGACTATATTATACCCTTCACCACTATGTAGGCCAAAATTTGTGTTACCATCTCAACTATTTCACATTTGCTGGAAGCTATATAAAGGATACAATTCTTTTACTTCTACAAAATCTCTAGATTTAAAATTTAAATTGGCTAACGCTATCCAGTTAATTGGAGGAAACTTCCATTGAAAATGGGTCTAAAATGTGTAACAGTCTACCATATTTCCCCAACTCTGGTGGACGTATATATGGGAGCTATATACAATCTGAACCTGATTTTGACTAAATTTGACATGTACCACTGTGGACTGAATAGTCTAAGTGAGCCTGATACATCGGGCTGCCTCATAACCTAACCATAGTTAGAATAATAATTCTGCTATCTACACGCAAAGAAAAAAAACGTTTGGAAAACGTGTACCCGAAACGTTTTTCTTTTGTTAGAGTTTTTTGAATTGCTTCGAAAAGTATACACTTTTATCACCAAAAAAATTCGTTTGTTACAAAATTTTTATTTTTTCAATAAAAAAAGTTATTTTTGAACCAGCAACAAAGTTCATTTCGTTTATATCAAACACTGTTATTTTCTGACTTTAGGTCTTTAATAAGACACATTTTACAGTTCATAGTAAAAATTTAATATAGCAGAATGTAATGTTGAACATTTTTTCGGAATCTGCCGACCATATCTGGAATATATGTAAAAAAAAAAAAAACTTTGGTCGAAGCAGGGATCGAACCCACGACCCTTGGCATGCAAGTCGGACGTAGCAACCACTGCTCCACGGTGCCCAACTAAATGTATTTTTCTGTTAAATAAACTTCGTTTAATCGGCTCGTGGGCGCCGCAGGCTATGCTATATAAATATAACTTATATGGGTAATTGTCTATTGATGACAATAACGGCTACATAGCTCAGTGGATAGTGTGTTGGCTTACAAATTGCATGGTCCGCGGTTCGATTCTCCATCCATGCGAAAAGTAAAAAAAAAAATTTAAAAATTTATAAAATCGTATAATTTCTTCTACATTGTTTGTATTACAGAAAAAGGTGCTAAGAACTAAAAAACTTCGTGGAAGTGAGAAAGATGTGAGGGAAAATGCAATTAGCCACAAAAAAAATTTTTTTGAGTTAGTCTTTATGAAATTGTTTTTACATCCCGGAAAAGAATAAACGTTTATCACAAAAAGTATTTACTTTTCTTCCAAATACACTTCCTTTCAACGAAAAGCAAATGAGAAACGAACTTAGTTTGTCTAAAATTTCGTTTGGGGTGAAAGAATTATTTTTTTGCGTGTATGCGAAATTTCAAGTAAATGGGAGTATAACTTTGACCCCCCTGGTCATTTGAGTGCAAATCGGACGGAAGATATATATGGGAGCCATATATAAATCTGAACCGATTTCAATCAAATTTGACACAATTACCGATACTACTAAATGTACTCCTTGTGCGAAATTTGAAGAAAATCACGGCAAAATCTTGGATTTTGAGGCCATATAAGTTCAAATCGGACGAAAGATATATATGGGAGCTATATCTTAATCTGAATCGATTTTGACCATATTTGGTACATACAATAGTATCGTTAAAAGTACCGCTTGTGC
The DNA here is from genome assembly GCF_050003625.1 of Haematobia irritans. Classification (NCBI taxonomy): domain Eukaryota; kingdom Metazoa; phylum Arthropoda; class Insecta; order Diptera; family Muscidae; genus Haematobia; species Haematobia irritans. The sequence continues at coordinate 3,879,131 of NC_134399.1, forward strand.
AAAATTTGAAGTAAGTCAGGGCAAAACTCTGGCTTTTGAGACCATATAAGTCCAAATCGGGCGAAAGATATATATGTGAGCTATATCTAAATCTGAACCTATTTTAACAAAATTTGACACACTTAACGATACTATTAAACGTACATCTTGTGCAAAATTTGAAACAAATCACGGCAAAACTCCGGCTTTTGTGGCCATATAAGTTCAAATAGGACGAAAGATATATATGGGAGCTATATCTAAATTTGAACCGATTTCAATCAAATTTACCTAGCATTGGTAGAATGTCAATTCTACCCTCTGTGCAAAATTTCACGAAGATCGGTAGTAAACTTTGGCCTCTGTGGTCATATGAGTCTAAATCGGACGAAGGATATATATGGGAGCTATATCTAAATTTGAACCAATTTGCCTGATATTGTGCAAGATTTTCGAGATCCATAAAATATTTGGTTGTACGGTATTTCAAGAAAATCGGTTGATAAACACGCTAACTATGACCAAATCGGGGAAAAATATATATGACAGCTATATCTAAATCTGAACCGATTTTTTTCCAAAACCAATAGCGATTGTCTCTGGCCCAAGAAACGGCCCTATGCCAAATTTGAGGACGATCGGACTTAAATTGCGAGCTGTACTTTGTGCACAAAATTACATATACAGACAGACGGACAGACAGACAGACAGACAGACAGACAGACGGACATCGCTAAATCGACTCAGAATTTAATTCTAAGCCGATCGGTATACTAAAAGATGGGTCTATGGCCACTATACTTACTATACCCTGTACCACAGTATTGGTGAAAGGTATAATTAACTAAAATGAATTATGATGAGCTAACATGAATTAATTTATGTTGAATTCCTATAAAAATTTCAAATTTAATTGCTTTAAAATAATTTTCATAAGATTTTATTTAATTGGATTACAATAAATATATTGGATTTAATAATCCTTAATAATGCAAATAAAACACTGCCACTGAAACCATCTTTTTGATCAAATTTGCAAATATTTCTTTTGTTCAGTGTACTTAAACAATTTTTAAAATTGATTGTTCCACTTCAATGTAAAACTGTTGTACTTGTACTATTCTCGTGTTGATTTTTCTTTTAATCTTTGATTTTGTTTTTTGTGTGTGTTAAGATTTTGTTTTTTGTTGATGTTGAATTAGGTTTTCAATTTTCTTTTGACCATACTATGCAGATGTCTGATGATTTTTTTTTGCTGACATGTGAACACTAAATAAAAGACCCCCCCATTCAATCCAGATTGAATACCCCAAAAAGAACCCACTTAAACAATTGTTTATTGAATAGCAACAACTAAAACCAAGTGCTTAGAACAAAAATTGTAGGCAACTCAATGGGGAAGAAATCTAGAAAAAAAAGACGGAAACTTAACTCATACATAGTGACATTGATCAAATTACAAATGTCACGTAATCAAGAGAAGGCACCACTACCACTACCACTATGAGTAACAAAAAAGGTCACAGGCCTTCTGCTTTTGTACCCACCTCAAATCGCCAATGCGTGTTGGCGTATAGAAGAACCCACCCAGCATTTATTTCCCAACCGTTTCCCACATTTTCAATACGTTTTGTTCTCGAAAAGCTCCTCCTACCCCATTCCAAAAAGCAAATACGTATTAGTTAAGTTGAGCCTTCTTTTAGAAGCCAAGTGAACTACTGAAGCAAGTTCATCAAATCTATGGGGGGTTTAGTGTCACATGCTTGGCCATAAAGATTAATTTGTTTGACTATCATTCCAATACATACATACATATATGTGTGCACAGACAGACATTTAATAAAAAGTCTTCTTCATATATAAACACACATACATACATATCTATACAATATACCATATATATCAGTAAACTAGAGTAAATATAATTTTGGTAATATTTGGGGATATATTTGTGATAAAGTAAGTGTTACGTATTAAACAATCAATTTATTAAAAAAGAAAAAAACAAATCAAACAAAGAAAAAAAAGAAAAGAAATTTTTAATTTGTAGAACGAACCACCCTGTAGTTTATAGGCTAAAGCACTTTTCGTCGACATTTACGTTCTGTTTATTTTATTTTTCTATTAATTTTTATTAATAATTTATAGGAAGTTTACTTAATTTTATTTTAAGTGTATATGAGAATTAAAGCTGTGGTACACATATTCCTAGGGAGCAAATAATATCTAGGAAACATTAGTTAAAATTGCTAGCAGCTATAGGAATATATCATTGGTATAAAAAATAAATAATTTTTGGATTTTTTTAAATTTTAATAATTTATTTTTTTAATCTAAAATTAAAGACAAATTGTATTTAATCTTAAAAATGTATAAATAAATAACAAAATGCCATATTAATTTTTTTTATGGTAGTATGTTGTGTAACTGCTGATGCTGCTGATATGTTATATTAACTTAAAATAATTATTATTAAACAATTTTAAACTATTAAATAACATATTTAAATCGGTTATATACGCACCAATGTAATATATTAAAAGGTTAGGTTATTGATGTAATTAAAATATCAAATAGAAAATAGTTGTAGACGTCTTTTAAAATTAAACATTCCTTGATACGATTTTCAATTAAATGTCTTTTCTAACATTTGGGCTTGGAATCATATTGAATTCTAACCATCTTCAGACATACGTTTCATTGGATATTTAATCGGTTAAAATTCTAGATTTTTTAATGAATTAGCCGATAAGAACAAAGAAAATTTATGGTCTATCTAAAATATGATTTTACAGTAAAAGAAAAATACAGGGAATATTGATTTTTTTAGAAAAATTGATACAGAAAAATTTATAGAAAAATAAATACAGGGAATATCGAATTTTTACTAATTAATAATGAAATTATTTTGCAATTGAAATTTTAGTTATGAGCGTCACTATCCCCATATTGTAATATGTTTGTCATTCCGTTTGTAACAAACGTAAAATCTGAGTTCCGACCGTTATAGGCACACAACAAATTTTTTTCTGATTCAATTACGAAATTAATTGATCCAATTAATTTTTTAATTGAAATGTCTTCAATCACAGAAATGATAGTATCAATTAAAAAATTAATTGAAGGTCAATTAAAAATTAATTGGTCCAATTAAAAAATTAATTGATACTATTAATTTTTGTGATTGATTTTTGTTTCAATTAAAAAATTTGTTGAATCAATTAAATTATTAATTGAATATGTTTTAAAACTCAATTAAAATTTTAATAGGAAAAATTTTCGTGAAATTTTTTTCTGTGCGGTGAATCTACGCATTTCTGAGAAAAAATGTTTAGTGATCGGTTGAAACGAGGATTTATGCTAAAAAATTCACCACGATGGTCCCAAAGGCTTTAGAAATATTCATAGAGCATTTTGTTTTGTACACAAAAAAATTTTTTTTTCTGAATCAATCACGAAATTAATTGATCCAATTAATTTTTTAATTGAAATGTCTTCAATCACAGAAATGATAGTATCAATTAAAAAATTAATTGAAAGTCTATTAAAAAATTAATTGATACTATTAATTTGTGTGATTGATTTTTGTTTCAATTAAAAAATTTGCTGAACCAATTAAACTTTTAATTGAATATTTTTTAAAACTCAATTAAAATTTTAACTGAAAAAATTTTCGTAAAATTTTTTTCTGTGTATAGAACAATTTAGTAAAACAGTGTCATCAATTATTGACTTAACCACTGAAACAAACAAAATGTCACTATAATTATTTATCATAAAAGTTCGACTGTATATAAACCCCACTATGGGTGATGAATTGATTTTTGTTGTTATAATTCAACTAATTACTGTTTTAGTTGTTATTTCGAAAGCTATTAAATATCTAACATTAAAACAAACAATTCCACCATAGTATGCATTAGGAAAGGAGACCTAGGCCAAAACAAATATTTAAGTAAAAAGCTATGTAAATTATCATTGACTATAAATAATCTGACTAATGTACTAAACAACTACAGAATATTGGTGTGGAAAATATTTCAATATTGCCTAGTTGCGACTATAACAAATTTTCTTCCTAACAATAAACATGAAAATATAATTAAACGTATGGAACAAAACCATTTCTTTGTTTTCTACTCTGTGGTCTATGGATATTTTTAAACATGGTTACACGCTGAACTTAGCGGTGGCCATTCCTTTCAATGGACTAGAAGGTCAAAGTAGCAATAGCACTAAGACAAAAGGCCAAAAGGACATTTAATTAAATGAAAGGATGAGTTGTAGTCTTGAAGCATTGGGGGTGAAATAAGGTGGATGGATTCTTGATATATTTATATGAAAATAATAATAATAGATATCAATATATTCACCAAAATTCTATTAAGAAAATTTTATAAATAAATGAAATAAAAAAATAATTTAGCACTAGGAAAATAATAATTATATTTCAAATTTTATAAAATATAGCTTTTTTCCAAGAGCTCTTTGTTAATAGTATAACTTAAAATATTCTTTAAATTTTCTATAATATCTTCGATTTTTTTTTCTTTTTATAATCCTCAATATAAGCTACGCTCTAATTAAGCTAATTTCTTATCTTCTTTAGCTCTTAATCTATGATAATCCGCTTATGGAAATGTGTACTGAATATGTGATATAACAGCTTTTAATTATTTTATTAAAATTATATATATTTATTTTGACGAATTTTCTTTTTATCTCTTTTTTATTACAACTTGAATATTTATAAGCTTTAGGCGATACTTTGTAATTTATAATAAAAGTAAAATCGATCATTTTTTACCAAATATTTTCTTGATCCTTCAAGGGATATATAGCTCTGTTACACTATCGATATTCCTGGATTTTCAGATCGTTCTAGATTAACTGTTATTTACATGTGGGCTGTTCAATACGAAAGATCTGAGTTCCGACCGTACCAAAGGTGATACGGTGAATCCACGTATTTCTGAGAAAAAATGTTTAGTGTTCGGTTGAAACGAGGATTTAGGCTAAAAATTTCACCACGATGGTCCCAAAGGCCTTAGAAATTTTCATAGAGCATGAAACAAACAAAATGTCACAGTAAATAATAAAACAAAAATAAAGTTCGACTGTGATAATATTTTTCGCAAATATTTTCTTGATCCTTCAAGGGATATATAGCTTTGTTACACCATCGATATTCCTGGAAAATCAGATGGTTCTAGATAAAACGTTATTCACATGTGGGCTGTTCAATGGAAATCAAATCTATCTCAAATGATATAAGAAAATATAAAAATTAGTATATCATACCATCACTAATAGAAACAAAATATGGTTCCAAAATGGTAAAAGGAAACTAACGAAATGAAACAGAAGCGTTCACGAATAATTAAAAGGGAATGTTCACGGTTTCGTTCACAGAAGTTCATGATTCCATGAATGGCGTCAATTTTTCTTTGGCTTTGAAAATTTTTGAAATGCCAACTTAAGAAATCCCGCTATATAAATCTAATGCATTTATGGTTGATAATATTTATATAATCTAACTTCGTTGGGAATTAAATTTTGCCTTCCAATAATATTGATACTAGACCCACTTTTTTATACTCATCGGCTGCGTAGAGAATGATCCTAGATCCACTTTTTCATACTGATCGACTGTATAGAGAATGAAGCGATCCAATGAAAAACAACGACTGCTGGTTGGTAATATCTGTATACCTTATGTTTTGTCCCAGAACATTGTGGTTGCCAACTATAGTAAATCCCTTGTTGCCAGCTAAACTAATTCTGCTTTATGAATATAATGAATTTACGGTTGACAATACCTGTATACCCTAATTTCATTTCTTGGCTTACCAAGAATAACGATACTAGACCCACATTTTTGTATACTAACCGACTCAGTAAAGAATGGATAATATTTCGCTTCTATTGCTCTCTATGTCCGTCTGTCTGTCCTTATAGTACCTCAGATCTTAACGACCTCTTTTCAATTGCAGATTTAGATTTAGCTAGAAATTTTACACCACTCTGAGGTCGTATTATTATAACTATAAACTCAGCGAAGTAAACGGGCAATAACAACTTATCTTATTATCACTCCTTGATGCTATTTAACGTTATCCATCTATCCGTAACACCATGTCCAGTGTTACCGTTGGAAATTTTGAAAAAGTCGCAAAAAAAGTCGCATACTCAAAAAAAGGTCGCACAAAAAAGTAGCATAATGATAAAAAAGTCGCATACATTTGTGAAGTATTTTTATTACAAAAAATCTTCTATAAATCAACACAAAAACAATAAAGGAACACTCCCTTTAACATAAAGAGATATTTTAGCAACTTATTGTATCATAAAATCCAGTAAAACGTAAACTTGCAATAAATGCAAAATGGATTTTTTTCTCGAGAAAAAAAAACGAGAATGCCATCAAGTGCCAATTTACTATCAGCCAATTAAAAGCATTTAAATCAATTAAAAAAACAAAAATATATTTTTTTGTAATACACTCCTAATTTAATAAAAATTTGTGATAATTATCAAAAATTAGTGGGTACTCGAACGGAGCTAGTGGTTGAAATGATATGCAACAAAACAACGACTTAACAAACCAGAACATCGTGTAGGGTAGGTGGTATCGTAGCTTAGGTGTCCATTGTGATACTATACGTGATTTACTTCGCTCTTAGTTATGAGTGCTTCTATGTTTAGCTCAATGACAACTTGTCATTGAAAAGTGAACTCTTCTTTATAGCCGAGTTCTGGCGTCTCACATTGTGGTGGAGAAGCTTTGAAACATTCAGCATCCACCGTAGAAATACATTTTGCTCTTTGGTCGAAACTGGGTTTGAATCCATGACCCTTTGTATAGAAGGCGGGCCATTGCGGTGGCTTCGCGTAAGGCGCACGGCGATGAATTCCCACTTCCCACTAAAAATTGCTTAAAATTTAAGCACTTCCCTTTTGTGCCACTTTAGTCGCATACATGCGACTAAAGTCGCACATTTTGCATATTTTAAAAAAGTCACACAAAAAGTCGCATGACGTCAAAAAGGTTGCAAAATGCCAATAAATTCTGAACCATTTCATATTTTGTCTAGAATTTTTTTCCATTTAATTTCCTTATCCATAAGAACAATTTGTAAAAATTACCAATTATATATCATTGTGGTTTGGAAATTTTGCGTTTTGCAAATTCGTAAAGCAGAACAAGGGGGATAATTTTGCATTTTATAGGGTATCGCCTAAAGCCGAAATATTCCCAAAGTTGTTAATATTTAATTTTTGTTTTTCATCATATTTTGCTTACACCATGTCACAACTAACATATAATGTTTAATTTTGATCATAAATGTGCATTGAAGCTTGAATAGTAAATATATTTTTAAGTTAATTTACATTTTTTCGATTAATATAAATGTTCTATATATTGTTGGTATTTATGTCAATGTTATATTAAAAATTAAAAAAATCGATTGAAATTTCTACAATACAAAAAATCTTAATAAGGCTCTTATCCCATATATAATTTCCTTTTTTATAAGTTTGAATTATTAAATTATGATTTTAATTTTATATAATTTTTATCTAATTTTTTTAAAATTAAAGAAATTCTAGAATATAGCGATGTATCATTAATACTAATAATTTTTCTTTTACTTTTTTACAAAAAAAAAAACTTTTACAAAAATATATAAAAAAAAATTAGATACGATATGATGACGAGGACGAAGATGAAGGTCCACAACCGGATCCTGCACTTGAGCAGGGTGTACCCATACCTGTTCGAATGCAGGGCAGCTTCCCGCCGGAATTGGCCTCCACTCCTCTCGAGGATATTGATCCCTTCTACAGTAATATACTGGTAAGAAAATACAAAATAATAATACAAGCATTAAGTTTGTTAATTAATAAATTTTTATGAAAATTTTACAAAATTTCTAAATAATTAATCTGATTTTTTGTTTTATTTCTTCCCTTTTCCTCCTCTTGTAGACATTTGTAGTAATAAGTAAAGGAAAGGATATTTTTCGTTTTTCTGCCTCAAAAGCAATGTGGTTGCTCGATCCATTCAATCCGATACGTCGTGTAGCCATTTATATTTTAGTACATCCTTTGTTTTCGTTATTCATTATCACCACTATTCTAACTAATTGTATTTTAATGATAATGCCGACAACGCCCACGGTCGAATCCACAGAGTAAGTACTGTTATTGATTATTTCAATAGAAAAATACCTAAAGAAAACCCATATTCCTAAAAAACAAAGCCCCGCCCCCAAAATCCACTTTCATAACTATTTGTTAGTTATATTTAATTATTGGTAGATTTTTTAAACAATATTCCCTACATTTGTTTTACGATTTATTTAAATTTTAAGTTTATTTTTTTTTACTTAATTCTTAAATAATTTATTTATGTTTATAACCTATATATATATTAAAACTTTTCTTTATCGAAAATATAATCAATATATATTCTCAAATATTTGGTATTTTAGGTAATTTTTTTGTCTTCATATTTAATTTTATTATTAAAAGTCTATATATCAAGAATTTAATATTTATAATGTATTCGTTGGTGTATTTTAAAAGTGAAAGAAAATAATCTATTCCAAAAAATGTATTTGTGAAAAATTTCCTTATAACTCTTTGATATTTTTAAATATGTAAAACCTACCCTAACCTCTCTTTTGAAAATAACAAACCAAAGTAATTTACAGTAAATGAATACTGTTGTTTTTTCCAAAATAAAAAAAACAAAAGTCTCTATAAAGGGTTTATAAACAAAATGCAGTATTTTCCAAAAAATGAAAAACCTAGATGTCATATAAAGGTAATATTTTTCCAAAAATTTCTTAAACAGTTTTTCTAGTTGCCTTTCGCAAATTTAAAATTGAAAATTTGTATAGATCTCCCTATGAGTTCATGACATTGCCTTGAAAAAATGCAGTCTCATATTTGTTTAAGAACTACAATCGTGTAAATGTCTTCCATTAAACTGCAGTTAAAATTATTCGCTGTAAAATCATATCAAATCGTTATAGTATCAAAATAGATAATTTTTTAATGCGAAAAATATCATTAAATCATAATCATTGCATTTAACAGATTTTTTGAAAACCATAAAGACGAAAAAGACGAGACTACAAATCAAACAGAAACATGAGAAGAGGATACCAAAGTAGTGATAAAAAATTAATATATTTTGGGATTAGACTCAGCGTTTATCATTGACTTTTGCTATAGAAACATTTGAAGAAAGTTAAATCATTTCTAGTTTTTAAGGAGAGCGAATTTTTATAAATGGTACTGCGGAAATAATATGTAATTTTATCACAGGGAAAATTATATAATGTTAATTATTAAATTATAGAGATTCTTATATGCTTTTTTATATTTCGGAATTGGTATTGATTGCAATGAAAACATGCCTATTCCAAACTCCAATGAAACGCAGAAAAATGGAGATCTGTTTCTTTGAGAAAATTGACTACTTCGTGTGAAAATTGAACTAAATTGTATTAATTTTTTTAAATTTCCATAAGGTGTTGTTATAATAGTTAATTTGCTATTTAAATAAGATTTACGAATTTCGTCCTTCTCATAAAAAAGTTAACTAAAATAAAGAAAAAAAAATCATTGGCGTCAAATGATGACCTTGTAAACCCACCACATTTCATTCTTATCTTTTTAAGAATTGTAACAATATTTTCGTCTTGTATTTTTGTGATAAGGGGATAAAGAAAATTTCATTTGGCCCAGCCAGAAAATTTTTGCTGAGTGCAAAAGGACCATTTTCGGTGTATTTACCAATTGAAAAGTATTTCTCATAGGCTATGCTAATTTCGTATACACACAAAAAAATTTCACGAAAAATTTTCCAATTAAAATTTTAATTGAGTTTAAAAAAATATTCAATTAAAAATTTAATTGATTCAACAAATTTTTTAATTGAAACAAAAATCAATCACAAAAATAATAGTATCAATTAATTTTTTAATTGGATCAATTAACTTTTTAATTGACCTTCAATAAATTTTTTAATTGATACTATCATTTCTGTGATTGAAGACATTTCAATTAAAAATTAATTGGATCAATTAATTTCGTGATTGAATCAGAAAAAAATTTTTTGTGTGTACCGATTGGCTAAGAATTGCCTTTTGATTCGATCTAGCTACGGATGTCCGTCTTTCCATTTGTTTTTTGCTTGATAGAGGTCATGTAACTCTTTGCGCTTTCCTTAAATTTGATCTTCTGATACAATGCCTTAGGGAAATTTCGGACATGAGTATGATTCCTGTATCACTCCCGCTAAATGTTTCTCGATTATATGCAATTTTTCATCTGGCACAACGAAGAATAGCCAAGACTAAAGGGCAAACTCTCTATAAGCGGATCATAGTCCACTATGGGGTCACAGTTGTTTACTAGGGTCTTTTCACGGACATTTTCCATTCCCGAATAATGAGGATTTTTTCCAATTTCCCGGGATCCCGCTCCAAGAATCCGCTCTTAAACAGTGAATCTAATAGTATGTTAATTGTCATCACAAAGGATGTCATTTTCATATTTCATAAAAATTTCTTTGCAATGATTATTTAAAATTTTATTAAAAAAAAATAAATTAAGGATCATAACTAGGAAGCATTAAGTTTCCTTAAAAAAAATGTGTACCCTTAGGTTAGGTTAGGTTATGTGGCAGCCCGATGTATCAGGCTCACTTAGACTATTCAGTCCATTGTGATACCACAGTGGTGAACTTCTCTCTTATCACTGAGTGCTGCCCGATTCCATGTTAAGCTCAATGACAAGGGACCTCCTTTTTATAGCCGAGTCCGAACGGCGTTCCACATTCCAGTGAAACCACTTAGAGAAGCTTTGAAACCCTCAGAAATGTCACCAGCATTACTGAGGTGGGATAATCCACCGCTGAAAAACTTTTTGGTGTTCGGTCGTAGCAGGAATCGAACCCACGACCTTGTGTATGCAAGGCGGGCATGCTAACCATTGCACCACGGTGTACCCTTTAGAATCCTCTATTTATGTTGGACAATGTAACTATTATTGTGTGGTACCAAAATAATTAGTAAAAACAATTTCGAATTAAATTTTTTACTAAATCCAACCCAATGGGACATTGACGCCACTATTACAACTATTCGACTTGACCATTGGCATTAAATTCATAAATAACACTATTAGAATTAAATTTTTTACTAAATCCAACCCAATGGGTATATGGGAATCCCTTGGGAAAAAGGAAGAGAAAATATGGCAAACCCTACTGTGGACCTATTTCATATGTGCCACATAGTTCTTATAATATTACCAAGTTTTACGGATAGTCACCATGGTACAACCTCTCCTAAATATATTGTTTTGACGTTGACGCCACTATTACAACTACTCGACTTGACATTAACCATTGGCATTAAATTCATAAAAAACACAGTGTAAAATTCATGTAAATGCAATGTAAAAAAATCAAATATAAAACAGAAAAGGATTAAGAAAATCTAAAAGAGATAAAGTAAAAAAAAAAATAAATTTACAATGGTTTGTTCTTCTTAGAAAGCGTATACTTAATTTAGATGAAACGTAATTAAATTATATTTGATATAGGTTTTGTAAAATGTAATAAACATTTAGATGATTTAGCAAAACAAAAAGAAAAAAAAACAGAAACGATTAATTAAAATAAATGTGTTAATTTATAATAATAATTTTCTAAAGTCACTAGCTTTAAAAGATATCAAAAATTCTATGGGGTATTCCCTATGATATTAATTGAACCTAATTCGTATTTGCGTTTATATTTTTTTTTTTATATTTTTTTTTTAATTGTTAACTTTTTAGAATTTTTACTGTATTAAAATTTCATTCAATATTAATTATTTTCTTTGTTTAAAAAAAAAATTATTAATAATTTTATTAATCGCTTCTGTTTTTATTTTTAATATACAGTAAAACTATTATTTCATTGATATACTATATATAACAGTAGTTGAAAGCTTTGATCTTCATTCATTTGATATATGTAACATCATTCTATTAGACATATTTAATCACTAGAACTATGTAAATTATTTGATTAAGTATTTGAGAAAATTGTAAAATAATTATAATCATAAACAATATTAGATATAAACATTTTGGAAAACAACACATATAACATTCTAATAATACATACCAATTATTATAACTAGTATATTATTTAGTTTAGTTTAAACCAATGTAGCCAATGCGTAGTGTCATTGTAAAAACGCTAATTCAAAGGTAGACACAAAACCTTAATAACAAGAAACTAAAACAGTAATAGTTACTGTTTAATAATCCTGTATATTTATGAAAACCAAAAAAACATCTAGCATATATTGTTGGTGAAAAAGCAGTTGAAGAATGATAAGGTAAAGAGTGAAGAACTCTATATGTTTGATATATCCAGAAATTAGAAAAGCGACAATGTTTTTTTTTTTAATTTTGGATTATTCCCACTTTTTTATTCCTTAAATCCTCAACTGCTTTTTCACTTCCATTTTAGCTTTAAGTAAGGCTTAGCTGCTAACAAACCCCCTTAGGCATATAAAATGCTAATAATAGCAATACAAAAAATGTAAACTACAAATGCAGAGAAAGAAAGAATTATTGTATATTTCTAATGTAGCAACATCACTAGATAATTTGTAAATAACTAGGAATTTAGAAATACTAGCCTCAAAATAGAAAAAAAAAATCAAAATTACCAGAAAACAAGAAACCGTTAAAGTAACTAAAACCGAAATTCTGCAAACTAAGGGTCTATATCTTTGCAAATGAGAATAAAACAATGACAAATTTTTGAAACATTCGATATATTATCTTGAAGATCATAGGATGAATAATTCTACACCCTCAAAAAAAAATCGCTTCTGTAACATATACCCCAAACACATTTTGCTTCAAGTATATATATTTTCAGGATTGGTCCAAACAAAATATTGTTTGTATTATTCAAACATATTATGTTTCACCTTAGAACATATACTGGTAGAAAAAAATGTTCATGAAATTTTCTTTGTGTGGATATATTTTTAAGGCGCCAATTGGTTACTTCCACTATTTTACTTGCTGCATAATCTCTAGGTCTCTCTTTCTAAACACATATATGTTTATAGGCTATTTCTAAATTAATATATGTTTGTATCTAAGCATATTATATCTACAAACATTTTATGTCCCAAACATAATAGGTTAGGTTAGGTTAGGTGGCAGCCCGATGTATCAGGCTCACTTAGACTATTCATTCCATTGTGATACCACATTGGTGAACTTCTCTCTTCTCTCTGCCCGATTCCATGTTAAGATCAATGACAAGGCACCTCCTTTTTATAGCCGAGTCCGAACGGCGTTCCACATTGCAGTGAAACCACTTAGAGAAGTTTTGAAACCCTTAGAAATGTCACCAGCATTACTGAGGAACACCGCTGAAAAACTTTTTGGTGTTCGGTCGAAGCAAGAATCGAACCCACGACCTTGTATATGCAAGGCGGGCATGCTAACCATTGCACCACGGTGGCTCCCGTCCCAAACATAATATCTTCTAACATATTAACATATATGTCCCAAACATATTATGCTAGTTTATGAACATTACATGCTTGCACTTAAAAATATTGTGTTAACAAATTTGAGTTCCAAACATATAATTTGTACACCCAAACATATGAAAAACAGTCTTTTTGTCCGTGTACAGTCTTTGAAGAAGCTATGATACTCGTATACTGGGAATCCTATCAATGGTTCCAGTTGATTTTTCTAGCCAGAAGTCCCAACGATCGGGACTTTCTCATAATGCGTTGAATATATTTCCTTCAATATCATAAAATACCTTATTTACACAAATTCCGAAAAATACTGGAATCTTGTCCTCGTTACACAGGTTACCGTTTGGATCTTATCTGGAACAGATCAAATCTGCATCTGGGTTTTTGTGTGTTTAGTACATAGGCAGTGTTGCCTGTATGTAATTGAAGATTTTTTCAATAATGCGGACGAAATATTTGAGTTGGACACTTGGGTATTTGAAAGGGAATTTTTAAATATTTGGCGATTTTTCGATATCGGTTCAGTATCACAAAACCGAGGCAATGAAATTATGAGGACTAGAAACGGGCGCAGTTTTTTTGGGGTCCAAACCAAAATTTACTTGTTACGCTGCTATATATGGCAAAATCATTTCTTACGGAACCGGGGTTTCTTCACTCATAAATCCAAATATTTTAGGGGAGTTTTGTGAGGAATTCAAATTTGGGCTTTTTGGGAACGAAAGCATCAGAATTTGAGGACAAGGGTCAGAAAAATACTAGCAAGACTGTACATATGTCTTCAGGATATGTATTTTACTCGAACATCCAATGAAGGATCAAGGGGCGAAATTTTTCTCAGTCTGATTCTATTTTCAACTCAACTATAAGTTTCCTTTACAAATATGTGAAACTATATAGAATAGACAAACAATGATAATATATCCAATGTTTCATAAAATTAACTCACTAAACTGTTACAAGAGTTTATAACAAATGGCTATGTCCGCCTATGATATAGACCCGATTTAAAATCTACGCCCAATAATTATCGCTGAGAGTAACGTCATTTTTTTAGCTGATATCAAAATTGTCCTATGTAGATTTGGTATCAGAATTGAACACCCAACGATAACGGCAAAATAAAGATAATTATGGAAATTGCGAAATCAAGCATTGAATTTTATGGATAAATTAGGTGATACAATTTATGTTTTTTGAGAAAATCAAAAAAGAAAATATTTTGTGGCTAACATTTCTTAAGAGGATATGTTTGTTTCCATATACTATAAGGATAAGATTCATAAAAATCCTATTAATATATTTTTTTTTGTAAGAAATGGATGTTAAATTAAGTTCTCTATATACCTTATATCGATCTCATAATTTAAGGCTAATGTTGCTAGTTGAATTTGTTCTTATTTCTCGGAAATCTAGATCAAATATAATCGCCATACATAATCATTATATTTAAAACAATTTTGTCATATTTTTTGAATATTAAATTAAGCAATATTGGAATATCTTTATGACCATGGCAAAGCAAAATGCACTCTCTTGATCAAACAGCTATGAATCCAGCAAATAATTTAAGATAAATTATGCAGCTGCACATAACCTTATTTGCATTGAATACACTAATACCCATACATCCGTGTGTACCTCCTAAGAGTGCATAAACTTAAAGAGGCTGTCACTTGAAGTGGCCTCTTACTTTGACGGTGCTTGCCCCGAACTATGGCAACGACTATGTGCAACTATGACGGGGCCACTAAGGATCACGAAGAAACAAAGGCCAGAAAAAAGGAAGCAACATTGGCAGTAGCAAAGTATTACCCCATTCTCATTCTGTGTGCCTGAACTGGGGTAGATTTTTCCATCACTTTAAATAGGGTGGCGGTGGTGAATTGTGTGATATATCACCGCTGTGCCTTGTTGACTTTGAACTGGATTCTCCCTTACCTTGCCGACTAGAATTCTCTCGACATTGTTGCTAGACCATTCAGGAAAAACGTTGAAACTAGAGCATCAGCAATAATAACAATAACAACAACCACAAGAAAGATGGCTAAAACATGAACAACAGCTGACTACTGTCTGAGAATGCCACTTATGTATGGGTGTAGGAGGTGTATGGATATGCAAGACAGTGAGAAACTTGTATTTTCTAGAAGCTCAAATTGCACTCATATTCAACCACACATTAGTACGCATGGAAAATAAGCGGAAAATGTAAAATACCCCACTTAAATTGAAAAAAAGAAAGCAAAGCAAAATGTGCATATGCATGCAGTCTTAGGAGATAAAGCTCTCACAACAAACTGCAATGCAATGTTAATACACACCAACCAACAATAAACAGCTCTTGTAAAAATTTGTATATGAAACGGCTTAAGATTATCATACAGTCGTTCCTGCACAGTGGTTTCTTGGTGAAATAAGACAAACAATACAACATCATTGTTAATACAACTTAAAGTATTTATTTTTTTTATTATTTTATTTCAAATTTTGATTGAAAATCTATTTTAATTAAAAATCTTTCTAAAGTATAGATTTTTTACAGAAATAAATTATATTTACATTGACAAATTTAATTCCGTTTAAATAACGATGCACACTAATAGAAACAAGTATATACGGCCGTAAGTTCGGCCAGGCCGAAGCTTATGTACCCTCCACCATGGATTGCGTAGAAACTTCTACTGAAGACTGTCATCCACAATCCAATTACTTGGGTTGCGGTAACACTTGCCGATGGCAAGGTATCTTAAAACTTCCTAACACCGTAATATATAAGTTTCTATAGAAATACAATTTTGACAAAATAAACTTTTGACAACACTTTCTATAAAAGTAAAATTTTGAAAAAATTTTCTATAGAAATAAAATTTGGAAAAAATTTTCTATAGAAATAAAATTTTGACAAAATTTTCAATAGAAATAAAATTTTGATAAAATTTTCTTTAGAAATAAAATTTTGACAACATTTTTTATAGAAATAAAATTTTGACAACATTTTCTATAGAAATAAAATTTTGACAAAATTTTCTATAGAAATAACATTTTGACAATGTTTTCTATAAAAATAAAATTTTGGTAGATTATTTTTGGCTCGAGTGGCAACCATGAATATGAACCGATATGGACCAATTTTTGTGTGATTGGGGATCGGCTATATATAACTATAGACCGATATGAACCAATTTTGGCATGTATATTAGCGGCCTTATACTAACACCACGTTGCAAATTTCAACCGGATCGGATGAATTTTGCTTCTCCAAGAGGCTCCGGAGATCAAATCTGGGGAACGTTTTATATGGGGGCTATATATTATTATGGACCGATATGGATCAATTCTTGAGTGTTTGTTAGAGACCACATTCTAACACCATGTTCCAAATTTCAACCGGATCGGATGAATTTTGCTCCTCCAAGAGGCTTCGGAGGACAAATCTGGGAATCGATTTATATGTGGGGGCTATATATAATTATGGACCGATATGGACCAATTCTTGCATGGTCATTAGAGAACATATACCAACACCATGTACCAAATTTCAGCCGGATCGGATGAAATTTTCGTTTCTTAGAGGCTCTGCAAACCAACTCGGAGTATCGGTTTATATGGGGGCTATATATATAATTATGGACCGATGTGGACATGGTTGTTTGAGACCATATACTAACACCATGTACCAAATTTCAGCCGGATCGGATGAAATTTGGTTCTCTTAGGGGCTCTGCAAGCCACATCGGGGGCTATATATAATTATGGACCGATGTGGACCAATTTTTGCATGGTTGTTAGAGACCATATACTAACACCATGTACCAAATTTTAGGCGGATCGGATGAAATTTGCTTCTCTTAGAGCAATCGCAAGCCAAATTTGGGGGTCCGTTTATATGGGGGCTATACGTAAAAGTGGACCGATATGGCCCATTTGCAATACCATCCGACCTACGTCAATAACAACTACTTGTGCCAAGTTTCAAGTCGATAGCTTGTTTCGTTCGGAAGTTAGTGTGATTTCAACAGACGGACGGACATGCTCAGATCGACTCGGAATTTCACCACGACCCAGAATATATATTTTATGGGGTCTTAGAGCAATATTTCCATGTGTTACAAACGGAATGACAAAGTTAATATACCCCCATCCTATGGTGGAGGGTATAAAAAGTATATTCCAAAATCGTGAACGAAGGGTAACAAAATGAAACGGAAACGTTGACGAAAAATCCAAACCGAATGTTCACAGTTTTGTCCAAGGGAGTTTACGGCTTTCGTTTTTTTTTTGCCTTTCAAATTCTAAAAAATTCGTGAGTCGCTCTTATGGCAAGTCCAGCAGTGGTGTAATGTGCTAAGGTGACTGTTAATGCCTATGGAGCAGACTAACCTGGTCCGTGTCGTGGATTTTTTTTTTATAAATTCGTAACCATTACGTTTTCAGATCATGCACTCTGGTTACCGTTTTGACAATGCATGGTGTCATTTTATCGTTATCAGATTGACACCGTCTGTTCTCCATTTGTCACCACGTATGTGTTGCTTCACTTTCATGAACGGATCGTTTTGAAACATGCGCGCTGTTCATGATTTTTCTGTGGGTGTAGCCATTTGAAATATTATATTAGGGATAAATATGTTATCGATATTTTTCGATAACGAAATATTTCTCGATAATTAAAACATTAAAAAAGAGAATTACATTTTTAATAAACATCATTGCCGATCATTGTCTCTATAACAATATTTTCATGTTAATTTATTGGGCAGTTTTCCTTTCTCCCCATCGATAAAGCAGGTGTTTTATTGCTGATAAAACGATTTTTTTACAAAATTCTCGATAATTAAAACATTAAAGAAGAGAATTAAATTTTTAATAAACATCAATGTCGATATTCTCTATAGCAATATTTTCATGTTAATTGATTGGACCATTTCCTCACTCATTCCTGTCGATAAAGCAGCTTTAATCACCGTTTTGATAATGTAATGTTTCCAACTATACACTCTAACAAAAGTGAACCCTACAGGACAATGAAGCCATTTTAACTTCATTTTAGTTCATGGACATTATAAAATTTTGGTTAAAATTTCCCCAATATAAGAAAGTTTTCTTAATTGTAATACTTTTGTGTGTATGTTCGAATGAATTAAAAAAGAAAAAACTTCAAACAAATTAAACGCAATTAATTTGTATCCCTCAAAATTGAAAACAAAAAAACTACATTTCTTGAAATTTGTAAAAAAGCGTTCATAATAACTTCGTATGATGCGAAACATTTTTCAATTTCTTTCCATTTCCTTCAAAATACGAATATTTCTTTAACATGTGAAAAAGAAACATAATTATGTCTGATAATTTTTTTTTTCGATTTTATCGAAAAATATTTATTTATTTCAGTCATATCGGCGTTTGTAATATAGCTAAGTTAAACATTTTTAAAATTAATCCGCATTTTTCTTCATGGTGGATTCTCTTTTTCAAAGTGTAAGGGGTTTTTTGTCTCTTAATTATTGTTTCTTTAAAATTACAATATTAGGGCTGTTTTCATTTAGCACTGGATGCAACATTTGTATGGGCTATCCAGTACATTGTGGTGTTCTATCCAGAACATCTCATCAGTGCAAGTCGC
Source organism: Haematobia irritans (assembly GCF_050003625.1). NCBI lineage: Eukaryota > Metazoa > Arthropoda > Insecta > Diptera > Muscidae > Haematobia > Haematobia irritans. Next base: position 3,898,319 of record NC_134399.1, read on the forward strand.
GCCGATGTTGCCAGATTATATTTTGATAAAGTGACGCTTCTTAGATTCACAATTTATTGTAACTAATTTATCGAAAAACATGAAATTCAAAGTGGTACAGTGTCATAAATAATCGCAGCAGTCAATATTTATTACTATTTGAGCACTTCATACATTAAAAATGCCAGATTTCATTTCTTTTCTGTGATTGTTTTTAAACAGCTGATGACAGTGTTGCATATTTTTGGAGATGTCCTGGATAAACGAGTACTCTGTTTTCTTTTAGTCCTTCACGGCTTATGGTATCCAGTGCTTAAAAGAAAACAGCCTTATTCATATTTTTTTTTAAGTAAAATAAATTATATAAAATTTCAAACCAAAACCTTTCCTTGAAAATTACATTGAATCACTGTGCAGGACTTCTAATTTGTGAATGAGAAAACACCCACATGTTTATACACCTACACACATACTCGTACCTATAGAACATTCTCCAAAATCCTAGAATGAACTTGATAAAGGAACAGCAACAACAACAACAAAAAAATGAAACAAAAACACATTCCTATGGATGTCAATGAAAAGGATACAAGAGCACAAGCTTCAAGTACAAGTACGAGAATTCGAATACGAATGAGGCTGTGTGACAGAGGACAACAATAAAAACTAGGTTATGCCTTACATTCAGCAAGTGGTCCGAGAGGTAAAATGCCAACGACAATGACATAGTCATAACAACCAACATGTGATTATGATAGACAATAGCGGCTGACTGCTCAATTGTATACAAAAATTACAAAATGCATTGCAATAGAAAAATGGATGGAGGAGCTTTGGCTTGTTGAATGAGTATTGCATGGACAATGTTACAAGCATCATCATCATCGTCGTCGGCGTCGTCGTTGTTGTCCCTAGAGGAGCAGGAAACAAACAAAAATGCCTTTTCTTATTTTTTTACCCACTGAAGGCCAATCAGTTACACACTCATCATCGATATTTAAATCAATAACAAAAATTTCCTCTTCAAATTTTTCGATGACATCGAAAGCAGCTGCACCAGCTTCAACGCCCACCAGTTTTTTGCGTAGAGAGTATAATTTTGTGTATAATCTTGAAAGGGTTTACTTATGCATCAATTGTTTGTTTTTTATTTGCATATAAACTCTTTAATATGGTTCTAAATATTTATCTAAAATTATAATATTTTTCTTTTAAAAAAATAGGTTTATTTAAATTTAACTAAGACAAAGGAACTAAATGGAATTTATCAATGTAAGAAAAACCAAAATTTAAATTTAGTTATAATCTACCTTATGTCTTCAGATAGACTGAAACTTCATGAATATCTCATAAGAAATTCTGTTAGTTTAATTTATCGAAGGAAGCGGTTCATTACAAGCATTTTAAAAGCGCATGTTGTAATAATAATAACATTTGCATCGAAAACATCAAAAGTGTTCTCGCCATTAATACTCTTATTTCTAGAAAACATATATTTTTCGGGGAGATTTTGAATATCCTCCAGGCTCGAAAGAGAAAAATATCATATTTGACTTGCAGATATCAAAGCAACTAAAGTCGAATTTATGGCAAACGATGCAAGGATTGTCTCTAACCTTTTTTATTTGCTATTGAATTTTTTTTTTTGCTGTATAATAAAACGTTGTTTTGTCTAAAATTTCGTTCCTCAGAGAAGAGAACTCTTCTTCTGCGTAAAAAATCTTTTGATGTCATGATAATCGGCAAAGTATTACAAACACTGTTCTACAAATCCACAATAAATTTTCTTCAAACAAAGTTTTAAATTCATTAAATCTGTAAAGAGTTTACAGAGACCTTAAGGTAGTGTTGAACGAAATATATTTCATTGCAAGTCTGTCCTTCCGTCTGTTTGGCTATTTGATACAATTACTCTGAAAGGAATGTAAACTTATTACAAATTGTATAAATTAAATTATATTCTAATATATAAAATTTAAATTGAATTCCATAAAATTTAACTTAATGTAAATAAAAAACAAACATAAAATTAAAATAATAAATTGAACCAAGTCAAATAATTACAAATATTAAAATCAAGTTATAGAAATTTAATAGAATCTAATAAATCTACACGATATAAAACTAAATAAAAGTCCATTTAAAAAAATATGATCTAAAGCAAATTAAAATGAATTAAATTAATAAGTCAAGTTAAAAAAAATAAATAAATATTATTATGAATTAAATTAATCTTATTTTTTAATAAATGCTAAAATAACAAATAAAATAAAAATAAATAAAATTGAACTAAATAAACAAATAAAATAAAGCAAAATAAAATGACCCCAAATGAATTCAATTAAACTAAGTTAATAAAAAAATAAAAGAATTGTAAAACAAAAAATGCACTCGAATCGATGATGTGGCATAGGAAGAGAGATATGTTTGTACGAATTTATTTCGGCATAAGCCGGCTATCATGCAAAACCTTTTTTCGGAAGGTTCAAGTGTGGTTCATTGTTGGGTTTAATGAACTGCCTGAATTTATTCTGATAATTGGTTGATAGTTTTGCTGCATGTAGAGGATGCTGATGAGGAATGTGGTAATTCCGAAACGTGCGTCCATCCAACCATCTTGCCTTCTATAGGGCTTTGCCCAAATAAATTTGACAAACATTCTTTTCCTCTGTTGATTAAGCTACACTTGTAGTTTAGTCAATGCATGGTTTTAAACTAAAATCAAAAAACAACAACAAAAAAATATAACTAAATTTGAAAATCAACCCAGCAAAAAATTCGGAAGTTCCTCTTAAGGCACAACTTTAAAAGAAATGCCCTCCAAATGATGTTCTTTATTTTAATTGCACAGGAAGTTTATTTGAGTCAATTTTTTATAACTCGTTTTTTTCATATTTATAATGGGAAATTTATTTTTTTTTTTTGTTTCAAAGAGGTTAAAAACAGATTAAGAATTAATAAAATGGTACAAATTTTTTAAATTTTGACAAAAAATGCCAAATCCTTTCTAGAAAAATTGCGAAAATATTTGATGACAAACATTCCAGACAAGCGTTATAATGCATTAAAAATCATACGAAAATTTAAAAATTATTTATTTGTCAAAATATCACAAAATTTCTTAATTCACATCCAAAACACTGAATTCGCCTCACACCCTAAGAAGTGATGCAAATTCAGTGCAGCGGAAATGGTGTACATCCATCCTATGACAAGCCCATGTTAAATTCATCGCACGCAGAGAAGGAATATGATCACCTCAACCATGTTTCAAGAGCAAAATGTTATTTTTGGATGGTGACCATGTAACATGTTTATGGCAAAAATGTTCTTTTCTCGCCAAAAATAATATGGTTGCCGAAATCAGACACATAATCTCCGAGAAAATAACATGGTTGCGACAAACATGTTACATGGTCACCATTCAAAAATAACATTTTGCTCTTGAAACATGGTTGAGGTGATCATATTCCTTCTCTGGGTGCGCTTCTGCGTCAATTTGGCACCACTTCCGGATCCAAAAAGAACATTTTCACTACTTTTTTGGTGACGTTGTTTTTGCTGGGTAATCAAAAGCATATTAAATTGTTTCGAAAATCAAAACATACCCGATTAATTTAAATTGGATTATAATAAAACAAGTATATACAGCAGTAAGTTCGGCCGGGCCGAATCTTAAATACCCACCACCATGAACCAAATATTAGGGTTTCCTTTGAAATTTCAGGAGGGCTTGAGGACTTGAGGACACAACCCGAAGATAAATTTAAAGATTTCACCTATGAGGACTATATCAGATTCTGGATTTATAAGAACCATTTTTGTTTGAGGTTTAGAGGAATCATTAACATCTCTTGTAAGTGTGCAAGAAAATTATAAAATAACGTCTTGATTTGAAATCTTAAATCTGTAGAAGTAAAATCTGGAAATTTTACATTGAGTTTCAAACAATTTTCATGATCAGTGCGCCTTCTACACCCTCAAGAAGTGAAGTCGGTCTATATGGAGGCATTACCAAATGGACCGATAAAAACTTAATCCGATACACGTTTTTGTGAGCCTAAAATACCAGAATATTTACAATTTCAGGCATATCAGATAAAAACTACGGTTTCTAGAAACCCAAGGAGTTAAATCGGGAGATCGTTCTTATGGGGGCTATACTAAAATATGGACCGATACGCACCATTTTCGGCACACCTCTTTGTGACCCGAAAATACCTCTAGATTTCCAATTTCAGGCAAATAGGATAAAAACTTCGGATTCTAGAAGCCCAAGAAGTAAAATTGGGAAATCGGTCTATATGGGGGCTATACCAAAATATGGATCGATACTCACCATTTTCGGCACACCTCTTTATGGTCCTAAAATACCTCTAGATTTCCAATTTCAGACAAATTGGATAAAAACTACGGTTTCCCAAGACCCCAAATCGGGAGATCGGTCTATATGGGGGCTATCCCAAAATATGGACCGATACTCAAAATTTTTGGCACACGTATTTGTGGTCCTACAATACCTCTAGATTTCCAATTTCAGGTAAATTGAATAAAAACTGCGGTTTCTATAAGCCCAAGAAGTAAAATCGGGAGATCGGTCTATATGGGGGCTATACCAAAATATGGACCGATACTCACAATTTTTGGCACACATATTTGTGGTCCTACAATACCTCTAGATTTCCAATTTCAGATAAATTGAATAAAAACTGCGGTTTCTATAAGCCCAAGAAGTAAAATCGGGAGATCGGTCTATATGGGGGCTATACCAAAATATGGACCGATACTCACAATTTTTGGCACACGTATTTGTGGTCCTACAATACCTCTAGATTTCCAATTTCAGGTAAATTGAATAAAAACTTCGTTTTCTATAAGCCCAAGAAGTAAAATCGGGAGATCGGTCTATATGGGGGCTATACCAAAATATGGACCGATACTCACAATTTTTGGCACACGTATTTGTGGTCCTACAATACCTCTAGATTTCAAATTTCAGGTAAATTGAATAAAAACTGCGGTTTCTATAAGCCCAAGAAGTAAAATCGGGAGATCGGTCTATATGGGGGCTATACCAAAACGTGGACCGATACTCACCATTTTTGGCACATCTCTTTATGGTCATAAAATACCCCCAGATTTCAAATTTCAGGCAAATTGGATAAAAACTACGATTTCTATAAGCCCAAGACCCCAAATCGGGAGGTCGGTTTATATGGGGACTATATCAAAACCTGGACCGATATAGCCCATCTTCGAACTTGACCTGCCTGCAGACAAAAGACGAGCTTGTGCAAAATTTCAGCACGATTGCTTCATTATTGAAGTCTGTAGCGTGATTACAACAGACAGACAGACAGACAGACAGACAGACGGACAGACGGACATCGTTATATCGTCTTAGAATTTCTCCTTGATCAAGAATATATATACTTTATATAGTCGGAAATCGATATTTCGATGCGTTACAAACGGAATGACAAACTTATTATACCCCCGTCACCATTCTATGGTGGTGGGTATAAAAAAACATAATTTAACTTTTTTAAATTATGCTAAAATAAAGAATAAAATTAAAAAAAGTTTTAACTAAATTTAAAATTAAAATAAACAGTCCTTTCAGTTTAATTCAAATTGGATTATATTATAAAAGATAAAATTAAAAAAGTTGTAACTAAATTTAAAATTAATATAAACAGTCCTTTCAGTTTAATTCAAATTGGATTATATTATAAAAAAACTAATATCAACTGTTTTAAATTATGCTAAAATAAAATTTAAAAAAATGTAACTAAATTTATAAAAAATAATCTAAAGCAAATCAAAACAGCCCGAAATTAATCAAAAAAAAATTAAGTTTTCTATTTCATGAAAATGTTGGTTAAGTTGTTCCTTTTTTTGAATAGAGTGAATTACTATGAATCAAACTATATAAGAGTCAAATTTTGTCACCACAAAACTATAGTAAATATTCATTACATTTACAGTTTAAGATTTCCGTATTATAACTAATATTTCACAAATGTTCTTGTTGTACATTAAGAGAATTTATTTAAATAATACAACAAATCTCATCATTCCATGTATTGTATTTTATAAAAATTAGATTTGTTTTGAAACTCTTTTCCTAAGACAACTTGTTACGTATCTTTTTAATATAATGGTATTTTCTGTAAAACAACTAGTTACGATTTTTTGAATTTTGAAGCTCGTTTCTTAATTTCGATAACTTCGAATTATTCAAATCATCAAACTCAAACTCATGTATCAATTTAAATTGAAATCATTATTATAAAATTTGTAAAAAGATAGTTGGCGTTATGTCTTTGAATTTCCTACAGAACTTTCTTCTAATTACATTAATGTAGGTTTAAGCTTAAAGTAAAATACAAATTGTTAAGGTTATGTGAGTTATTTCCATATATAATTTTTAAATTTATTGAGAATTTTGGGTTTTTTTCTTATATCAAACAAAAATATTTATTATTTTTATTTATGAATTTTTTACATATTCATTTTTATTATCTATAAACTAAAACCTACCAAGAACTATAACAAACCAAAACAACAAAAAATATTTACAAAAAAAATTGTGTGTGTACTGTATGTAAACCGAAACAAAAACAACGATTACAAAATTCGTTTTTAGGGTGATATTCACCGGAATCTACACATTTGAATCAGCTGTTAAAGTGATGGCACGAGGTTTCATTTTATGCCCGTTTACGTATCTTAGAGATGCATGGAATTGGCTGGACTTCGTAGTAATAGCTTTAGCGTGAGTTTTATTATTATACAATTAATGTTATATTATACGAAATTTATTTTTGATTTATAATTTTTCCTAAGTTTTCATATACTCAGATCAAAAACAAACAAAACATTATATCATAATATAGAAACAAATCATCATAATTTTTTGTTAAACAATTAATCACAAACATATTAACAAAAAGAAACATAAGTCATTTACATGTTAATTTTCTAAATTACATCGCCACATGAGAAAACTTACAGCCAATACAAAAATATATTGAATATTAGACATTTGAAAAATAAAATCAAAAGTTTTCTTTTGAACTTTTTTTTCGAATTTTCTTTCTACAAAACTCCCTTCCTTTAACTATCTACTCTATCTATTTGTCTTCAAGAAACTCTATATTAATTTCCCTGTAATTAATTGAATTAATTTTTTGTATAACATTTCCTCTACTGAATCATAGACTCGTACATGCGTATAGTCCTCCCTGTGTTTAATTTACCACTTACAATGCCAGCAAAGAATAATGGAACATTAATCGCCCATCAATTTGCCTTATATATTTACATATATATCTATCTATCTATATACGTATATAATCATTAGTTAAATTAAATGTACATTTTAATGAACATCAGCAAATAATTTGCCACCCTTTCCCTAAATTCCAATCGTGTAACAAGTAGTATTTGTTTTGAAAATATTTATTTGAAAAGTACAAATCGAGCGTACAAAAAAACAAAAACCAATTGAAATTCATACATATATAATTTTCACATATATCTGTATACACATCTATAAATATATACGTATTTACATATTCGATATAATCGACAGTTCATAGTTTGTGTTATTTCATTTAATACAAACAAAAAGTGTCCCTTGAAAATCATACCACTTTTTGTTTGAAATATTTTTCATTTCTCTTCCATATATAAAAAAAAAACAAGGTTTGTTAGATGGTTTCATAATAAATGTTGTAGATAATATTTGAATACATTGTGATAATAAAAAAAAAAAACTTTCATAAATTTTGGATAAAAATTATTATTATAATTAGGGGTTCCAATAAAATAGATTTGGTTTCTGGCGCCCAACGCGGGGATAAATATAATTTGGATTTTTCTATAGTTCGTAGTATCTATGCTGTATTTTAGATGAAGATTTTTATGTAATTATTATGAGTTCGAAATCTTCATAATTGCAATGAAGAGGTTTAATTATTAAACTCCCAAAGCTAGTGTCTTTTTTGTTTTTATGATAAAAAAATATTAAATATTAAAATTTATAAAGTTACTAACACAAATATAAAAAAAATATTGTTTCAAAAATATGAGATGTATAAGGATCCAAGCCGACTTTTCTGTTCGATCATTTGTCAAAAAAAAAAAAATAATAATAATAAAAAAATAAAGCTTTGTCATTAACTGACTTTCGTCATAATACGTTTCAAAGAATGACATTTTATGTGGATCTCTTTTTTTTGCCAACTTCCAGTGTACGTTTTAACTGCACTTTTATATTTGAAAAAATTTCTCTTTCATGTCTGATAAAAACGTATCCTTTAAGATTAAATGTGCTGTGACAGGGAGAAACCTAAAAACCCTAGAGCCACATAATCTCCCCATTATACTTATCATTTTATTATACCCTGCGCCACACTGTACTATAAGTTAGTACATATGTTTGCAACACCCAGAAGGAGACGAGATAGACACATGGTGTCTTTGGCAAAAATGCTCAGGGTGGGCTCCTGAGTCGATATAGCCATGTCCGTCTGTCCGTGAACACATTTTTCTAATCAAAGTCTAGGTCGCAGTTTTAGTCCAATCGACTTCAAATTTGGTACAAGTATGCGTTTTGGTTCAGAATAGAACCCTATTGATTTTGGAAGAAATCGGTTCATATTTAGATATAGCTCCCATATATATATTTCGCCCGATATGGACTTATATGGCCCCAGAAGCCAGAGTTTTACCCTAATTTGCTTAAAATTTTGCACAAGAAGAACAATTAGTACTATAGTCATGGGTGCCAAATTTTATTGAAATCGGTTCAGATTTAGATATAGCTCCCATATATATCGTTCGCCCGATTTACACTCATATGACCACAGTGGCAAATCTTTTACTCCGATTTAATTGTAATTTTGCACAGGGAGTAGAATTAGCATTGTAGCTATGCGTGCCAAATTTGGTTGAAATCGGTTCAGATTTAGATATAGCTCCCATATATAGCTTTCGCCCGATTTACACTCATATGACCACAGAGGCCAATTTTTTGCTCCGATTTAGTTGAAATTTTGCACAGGGAGTAAAATTAGCATTATAGCTATGCGTACCAAATTTGGTTGAAATCGGTTCAGATTTAGATATATCCCATATATAGCTATAGTTAAGAGCAAATTTCATTTTTCCCTAAGTGTATAATTCTACGAGTGAAAATTCAAATATCGGCTTTTTAATAATTGCACAGGGAGTAGAATTAGCATTGTAGCTATGCGTGCCAAATTTGGTTGAAATCGATTCAGATTTAGATATAGCTCCCATATATAGCTTTCGCCCGATTTACACTCATATGACCACAGAGGCCAATTTTTTGCTCCGATTTAGTTGAAATTTTGCACAGGGAGTAAAATTAGCATTATAGCTATGCGTACCAAATTTGGTTGAAATCGGTTCAGATTTAGATATATCCCATATATAGCTATAGTTAAGAGCAAATTTCATTTTTCCCTAAGTGTATAATTCTACGTGTGAAAATTCAAATATCGGCTTTTTAATAATTGCAAAATCAAGAAGTCGATTTTTTAAACCTTTTAAAATTAGATTTTTCCAAATATTGCAAAAGTCATACCTTCCAAAAATTATTTTAAAGATTTTAAATACCACATGTCTACATGGCATTACTTAAGTTGGATTAGGTATAGTGGCAGGCCGATATTTTAGGCTTACATAGTCCATTGTGATACAACATCGATTCTATGTTTAGCTCAATGACAAGGAGCCTAATTCTTATTGCCGAACCCAAACGGCGTTTCACATACGGTGCAACCACTTAGGGAAGCTTTGAAATACTCAGAAATACCACCAGCATTGTCGAGAGGGTATAATGTATCCCTGGAAAACTTTTTGGTCGAAACAGGGATTCAACCCAAGACCCTTTGAATGCAAGGCGGACATGCTAAACATTCCACCTAGGTGACTCACACTTGACATTACCTGAAATTCAAGACTAAGGACTGTAATCCCCAGTCTTCTGGCGCCCAACCTGGCGATATCCACAATATTGGATTCACCAAATTTTTGTATGCACTCGAACAAATTTGTCACTTCATTTTTAGTGCATCGAAATATAGACCAGATGCCCCAACAACAACATTAGATTCCGCAAACTTTTTTTATACACTCAAACAATTTTGTCTTTCCAGTTGTAATACTTCGAAATATAGCTTAGATGTCCCATAAAGTATACATATTGATCGCCAAAATACTATCGCCCATATACAAAAAAAATGATGAAAACTTCTAGCTTAGGTTTGTCATAGAAATTACTTTGATAAACTATAAATTGTTTTGCATATGGGCATATATAGGTAACGAATACTATTTATATATAAACATGAAATTAGATGAATCGATCCCTAAATTACACTTCTTGAACGATAAGTCGTTTTCTTGAAGGTTGGCTTATTTTAAACAGAAATCTTGTATTGATCTATCGATGTCCATGATCCCATCCATAAGCTATTTTCGGAGCGAAAAAATATTTTCAGAAATTTTACAAAATGTATATACCAGGTATACTTTTTTTGCTCTGTCAAACAAAGTAAAATTGGCACATATCGATCCATATATAAATATGACAATCCGATCTACAGATTTGATTTTGATCTTCTTGGAGGAACAGTTGTCAGAGAATTTTTTCCCGTCATTTAATTTATGGTATAAATTATTTTTCTATTAAAAAAAAAACGAAAATAGCTTATAAACTATTTTAAATTTATTTTGCCATCTAACAATCCTTGTTATCTCATTCAACTGCAAACCAAAAACAAAAAAATCATTTTTCCATTTTCATTTACTGTATTCTCTTATAATTTAAATTCTAAACTTTTCATATTAACTTTTAGTTGTATGTACTGTATATGCCATGTGTATGATCTGTATAATCGCAATGAAATTTTGTGTATTAATCTCTTTTTACTTTTCTTTTAAACATCAACATACACCAAAACTCCACTCTCCACTGCTCATCTTGAAAATTAAACAAACAAACAAAAATATACCCAGTTATGTGACCATGGGTATAGATTTAGGTAATCTCGCAGCTTTGAGAACATTTAGGGTATTGCGAGCTCTTAAAACCGTTGCCATTGTGCCAGGTAAAGTAAAAAAACTTAGTATTGTAAAAGAAACATTAACAACGAATTCCTGATGTAACCTAGTAACTCGATCTAAATAATCTTGAATACGTTGTAGATTCCATATTTTTTTTTTAGTTTATAGAAGAGTTTACTTTTTTTTGATTATGATTTTTGGTTAAATGATTTAATATGGAATATTAATTTGTTTGCTATCTTAGGTCTAAAAACCATTGTCGGTGCTGTCATTGAATCTGTAAAAAATCTACGCGATGTGATAATTTTGACAATGTTTTCCTTATCAGTGTTTGCACTGATGGGCTTACAAATCTATATGGGTGTTCTAACACAAAAGTGCATTAAACGATTCCCCCTGGACGGTAGTTGGGGTAATCTTACAGATGAAAACTGGCATTTACATAATAGTAACAGCACGAATTGGTTTACGGAAAATGAGGGTGAATCTTATCCGGTGTGTGGAAATGTTTCTGGAGCGGGGTAAGTAATATCGATGTGATTTGTTTATAAAAAGTTTTTTTTTCAAAAATTTTCATGATAAAAAAAACAACAAAATAAAATAAAATTTTTCATACCATTTTCAAAGATAAATGCTCATGTTCCCAAATCCACTTCCAGGTGAATGTGAATCAATTCCACGATTTTCGTTTCCTACAATCCACTTTCACCGGAATTTTCGTGAGATCAATTCACTTGCAAAAGTCTTGGTGAAAGTTGAATTATGTCCAAGATAGGTGTATTTCCGGTTAAAAAAAAATATTCGCGTAAAAAATTTGAAATGTTTTATATTTAATACATAAATTTTATTAAAACTGCGTCATTTTTAATTTAAAAATAATAAATTATAATAAGTCTATTGATTCCACTTATTTTGATTTCCGCCTTAGTGAATTTTTGGGTGATTTGTGCAACCCAGTTGGTTACAGAAAAGTTCAAAAAAGAATGTGGAATTAAGAACACCAAATTTTCACGCTCGTGGATTTGACGTGAATAGTGGAAGTGGAATTGAAGTGGATATCGGAACATGGGTGAAAAAATACATTTTACTAAAGGCAAAAATAATTTTTAGGAATAAAAATAAGTTAAATTTATCATTAGGTTAACGATGGAGTTTTTTTCTGTGAAGTTTATTTGGCCCCCGTCTTACGTCCGTCCGTCTTTCCAACTATTTGTTATTCAAAGGATAAATTTCATTTTATTTATAAAATAAAATGATGCAATGGTTGGCATTTCAGCCTTGCAAACAGGTGGTCATGGGTTCAATCCCATCAAAAAGTTTTTCAGCGGTGAACTATCCACTCTAAGTAATGCTGGTGACATTTATGTGTATTGCAAAGCTTCACTAAGTGGTTTCACCGTGATGTGAAATGCCGTTCGGACTCGGCTATAAAAAAGAAGGACCCTTGTCATTGAGCTAAACATACAAGCGGACTGGTCTCTTACACGCAAAAAAATAATTCTTTCCTCCCAAACGAAATTTTAGACAAACAAAGTTCGTTTCTCATTTGCTTTTCGCTGTAAGGAAGTGTATTTGGAAGAAAAGTATATACTTTTTGTGATAAACGTTTATTCTTTTCCAGGATGTAAAAACAATTTCATAAAGACTAGCTCAAAAAAAAACATTATTTTCTTGCTAATTGCATTGTCCCTCACATCTTTCTCACATCCACGAGGATTTTTAGTTCTTAACACCTTTTCCTGTAATACCAACAATGTAGAAGAAATTATACGATTTTATAAATTTTTAAAATTTTTTTTACCTTTCGCCTGGACGGAGAATCGAACCGCGGACCATGCACATTGTAAGCCAACACACTAACCACTGAGCTATGTACCTGTTATGGTCATCAATAGATAAATATCCATATAAGTTATATTTATATAGCATAGCTTGCGGCGCCCACGAACCGAATAAACAAAGTTTATTTAACAGAAACAAACATTTAGTTTGGCACCGTGGAGCAGTGGTAGCAACGTCCGACTCTCATGCCAAGGGTCGTGGGTTCGATCCCTGCTTCGGCCAAAGTTTTTTTTTTTTTGCTTTTGTTTTTTTACATATATTCCAGATATATTCGGAAGATTCCGAAAAAATGTTCAACATTACATTGTACTATATTAAATTTTGAACTGTAAAATGTGTCTTATTAAAGACCTAAAGTCAGAAAAGAACAGTGTTTGATATAAACGAAATGGACTGTGTTGTTATTTCAAAAATAACTTTTTTTATTGAAAAAATAAAAATTTTGTAACAAACGAATTTTTTTGGTGATAAAAGTTTAAAATTTTCGAAGCAATGCAAAAAACTCTAACAAAAGAAAAACGTTTTCGGTACACGTTTTCCAAACGTTTTTTTTCTTTGCGTGTAGATCATAGAGAAGTTCACCACCTGTGGTACCACAATAGACTGAATAGACAAAATGAGCCTAAATACACGGCAGCCTCTATACGTAACTTAACCTTAAGTGAACAAATGACAAATTTGAAGCAATTTCTATCAGTGCAGGTTAGGTTAAAGAGGCAACCTGTTGCTTCAGGCTTAATTGCATATAAAACAACTTTGCTGAACTTGAGAAAATATTCCCTATTCGTTGCGCTCTTCTTTTAACACAAAATCGTGAACGAACGGTAACAAAATGAAACGAAAACGGAATGATCAAGGTTTGGTCCACAGGCGTTCACGATTTCATGAAAGGCTTTCGTTTGCCTTTGGTCATGAAAAGTCTTAAAATATTCGTTAGACGTTCTGAGCTATGGAGACTGTTAACGCGTATGGAGCTGATAATCTAGGTTCGGATCATGGTAGCGGATTTTTTTTTTTATAAATTCGTAACCATTTCGGTTGCAGATCATGAACGCTGCTTGTTGTTTTGGCAACGCATGGTTTCATTTTATCGTTGTAAAGTTGACACTGTCTGTTCTACGTTTAACACCACAAGTGTGTTGATTCACTTTCATGAACTGGGCGTTTTGAAACGTACACGTCGTTCATGATTTTTCTATGGGCGTATCCGTATTCATAACGAATTTCCCAGGTTTTAAATAACACTTACCCCATGTGACGGGGTCAATATGTCGTGAATGCGGGAGGAGGTGTTCTGAAATCCGCTTATCCTTAAAACACTCGCCCACACTTCGTCTTCCCCTGCTCTAATTCAACTCTTGGTACAGGTTCATGAGCCCCGTGGTCATCCTGACTGTCATTCAATTATCCTCATCTATCCCAGTAGTTGCCAGAGCGTTCTTTATATATTATCTCTAATTATAGTAGTAATAATTTTTCTTTTATCTTCAAGGATTCGAAAGTTAAACATTTGTTGTTTGTTGTTCTTTATTATACCGTCTTTTATATTAAATTGTTACCATTTCTCATACACTATAATTTTTCCCGTTTTTTTCGTAGACAATGCGGCGAAGACTATGTCTGTCTGCAAGGCTTTGGTCCAAATCCCAATTATGATTATACCAGTTTCGATTCATTTGGTTGGGCTTTCCTGTCGGCGTTTCGTCTCATGACCCAAGATTTTTGGGAGGATTTATATCAGCACGTGCTACAAGCCGCCGGACCCTGGCACATGCTGTTTTTTATAGTCATCATCTTCCTAGGTTCATTCTATCTTGTGAATTTGATTTTGGCCATTGTTGCCATGTCTTATGACGAATTGCAAAAGAAGGCCGAAGAAGAAGAGGCTGCTGAAGAGGAGGCGATACGAGTAAGTAAAACGTTTTGCATTAAATGCTGCTTTAACGATTATAGAATATTATCAATTTCAATTTTGGTTTGTTCTGTGCAAAATTCAAATTGATAATATTAGAGACTTTGCCCCCTCCATTGGGAGGGGGGAAAGTACAATAATCGATGTTCCCCCCGAAAATGCAATATATATATAGAGAGGGGCAAAAGTACGCTAGCTCACAAGTTCCCGGAAATGCCGTTATTTTGGATGTGATGTGTATTTCTATTACGTTACGTTTACGTTTGAACCTTGATTAATGACTGATGAGTTGTGTTGTCGTTGATTGACGGCCCGTAAGCCGCGTCCAACTACAATTTAGTTATTGAAATTATTGTGTGATTTATTACAATATAATTTTGTATTTTCAATGCCTGTTGGCTATTATTATTATTATTATTATTATGTATATTAGTCGTAATTTTTTCTTTATATGCTCACCAACCAGCCAGAAATACTCTGAACTGAACTGAAAACATGAAATACCAGCAAAACAAAAAAATATTTCTTTTATAATTTCCATTTTTGTTTTATATTTTAATTATCAAAAACGAAAAAAAAAATAAACAAAATCATAACAGCTGATAAACAAAAAACTCAAAACATAAGGAATACCAATTGAGTTAATTGACTGTGTAATTAGAAAAGTTTGTTATTATTTAAAAATGGAATGGCTATTTGAAGAAAACAAAAATCAACAAAAAATGTTTGCTTTCGTTATAAGTTTTTGTGAAACCGAGTTGATATAGTGAATTTTTTTTTTTTTTTTCAAAAAATCAAAACAAAAAATCCGATACCAAAATTACCAATGTTGTTATCTAGAGTTTTTACGTTACGCTTGTCTGATGAAAAATTTGTTCATTCAATTTTGTAATCCTATATTGAATCATTTTGATGTGTATGTGTGTGTGTGTATGTTGTAGGAAGCAGAAGAAGCGGCAGCAGCTAAGGCAGCAAAACTGGAGGAGAGGGCCAATGTAGCAGCTCAAGCGGCTCAGGATGCAGCTGACGCGGCTGCGGCAGCTTTGCATCCCGAGATGGCAAAGAGTCCCACGTACTCTTGTATAAGCTATGAACTGTTTGTTGGCGGTGAGAAGGGCAATGATGACAACAACAAGGAGAAGATGTCCATACGCAGCGTCGAAGTGGAATCGGAGTCGGTGAGCGTTATACAAAGACAACCAGCACCTACTACAGCACCCGCTACTAAAGTCCGTAAAGTTAGCACGGTAAGTACAACGCAGCTGGCTAATGTGCTTTCAAAGTTTTCATTCTAACTACTTCTACTACAACTCAAACCCAATTACTATCACTGATACAACTGCTACTACTACTACTACTACTTACCCAACTACTTACTTACCCCATTACCTGAACCCTAACCACTTACTAAAAACTTTTCTACAAACTACATTAACTTCAAACTATTTACATACTAACTTCAAAAACGCCCTCTTTCCTTCCACCAAACAACCAAACATGTTATGTTTTTTAGTTGTCTTTAATTTGAAATAATTTTAAGTTAATATCCTTTTAGGTAGTTGATTTTTTAGTTCTCCTTATGTTTCCTAGAGTAAAATCATTTATAGCTATTCTTTTGAATGAAATATTAATAGAGCAATAGTGTTTTCTTCGGAAAAGAAGCAAAGATAATTGGCGCCCAACGTGGGGTATTCACATAAAATTCTATTCATAGGTATATGTCCAATATCCATGGCATGTTTCAATACAATGGTCTCCAAAGCATATTACACTCTATACAAATACTTCGAAATAGGGTATTACAATTTCGTGCACACATCGAAAAAATTAAATTAAAATGTTTAGTGAATTAAAAGAACATGTAATAAACAAATTAATTAGTTTAGCTCAATCTTAAAGAAGAAATTTCCATTGATTGGATATTTTAATTGACAATTTTTAGTTTAGTTGAAGTTCATTACACTAATAGAAAAAATTGCGTTCCATAGTCGTGAACGGACGGTGACAAATTGAAACGGAAACGTTCACAAAACATCAAAACGGAAAGTTCACAATTTCGTCCACGGGCGTTCACGATTTCATGAACGGCATTCGTTTTTCTTTGGCCACGAAAAGTCTTAAAATAATCGTTAGACGTTATTATGACAACTCCCTCGATGGTGCTATGTGCCCAGGCGACTGTTTGTGCGCGTATGGTGCAGAAAACACAGGTTCGAGTCACGCTAGCGGAAATCTTTTTTAAATTTTGTTTATAAAGTCGTAACCATAACGTTTTCAGATCATGAACGCTGGATGTTGTTTTGACAACGCATGGCGTCATTTTATCGTTGTCAGATTGACACCGCCTGTTCTCAGTTTGACACCACATGTGTGTTGATTCACTTTCATGAACGAATCGTTTTGAAATGAGCACGCCGCGGCGTGCACAGTGGTTTACCCCATACAAGTTAGCCGGCAAAAATTATTTTTAAATTTAAAATAGATGGATTTGGTGTAAAATGGGTCCATGACAAATTTGGACAGAATCAAGGACCGATAAGACCTCCCGAGGGGTCCTAGAGAGTTTTGGGTCTATTTAAAGGGCCAATGGGGCAGGAATTACTTCCTTACATTATTTTTCGATATTTTTCCAATGAATTGTGATGTTATAGATGATTCGGTGGTGCAATGTGCCAAGGCGACTGTTTACGTGTATGGTGCAGAAAACACAGGTTCGAGTCACTCTAGCGGAAATCTTGTTTTAATTTTGTTTATAAAGTCGTAACCATAACGTCTTCAGCTCATGAACGCTGGTTGTTGTTTTGACAACGCATGGTGTCATTTTATCGTTGTCAGATTGACACCGCCTGTTCTCAGTTTGACACCATATGTGTGTTGATTCACTTTCATGAACGAATCGTTTTGAAATGAGCACGCCGTGCATGATTTTTTCTATGAGTGTAGTTGAAACAATTCTTGTTTACAATACACAGATGGAAGCGAAATACCAAGATTTCTTCCTATATATCAAGTACACAAATCCTTGAAGCCTCACTGTATCAGGATCTATAGAAAAGTCATTATTGTAATGCAATTTATTTGCTTTTAATTAATCCTACTACCTTTAAAGTACCCTAACATTTTATTTCAGTCAATAAGTCTTATAGTTCAACTGGAAGACTTATTCGCTGTATTTAGTTCCTGTAAGGGAAATTTTTAATTACAAACAAATGCCACTAAAGTTACTAAGGTAGTTGGAAACCTTCGGATACTTACACAATGGAAACTGATTTTCGTTTTCCAGAAAAGAAAACACTATCTTGTTTTTTTTTTTATTCCCTTGACTGTTACCTATTGACATGTAGCAAATAGCTGTTAATAAACCCAGATTTGTATTATCCCAGAATAATATTTCTCTTAGTATTAGGGGTAAGGCTCGAGAAAAGACTTTTTTAACATTTCTCTATTAAAAAGGTATATAGATGATCTGATGAAGTGCATAAGATGCATATTCAAAATTTTGATTCTGAAGTCAGTTATATTATCAACTTTTTTAGAATACCAAAGGGTCTCCAAATCTTTGAAAATGAGAGACTTTTTGTCTCAATCCCGGTATGGTAGACCACCTGCATTGAGGGTTTCAGTGATTGTAGACAAAAGTGGTTAGACCAAAAAATATTAATTCTATCTATTAGTCTGAAGGTTCCTTTCCTCCAAAATGATCCTAGACAATAGTAAATCGCTGAGTTAGACAAGTGATAAATTCGACATTCCACAGGTCTAGATGTGTAAGAAAGACTATCAACTATCTTACCGACTCCAGGAGCAGTATAGCCTTTTTATTCTTCCCTTCTACTCTATTCTTCTACATTGCGTGAGGAGATTATTAGACAATCTTATCAACGTTACATATTCTAACAAACTAGGATTTAGTTATATGAATCTAGTACTCTCATACTACTTGTGAAGTCTATTAGACTGTCTGCAAATGTCTTTATGCTATGGCTGATCAATTTGATATTGACCTAATGTGAGTGTCTAATACACAGAGTATAGAAATACGATGTATTTACAAGACGAGGATATATTATAGATATTCCGGATGAACTGAAACATATCATGCCTCGAGATAAGGTGATTATGATTGCGAATTTCTGATAAACTAGATACTAAAATACCAAGAAAATGTGCGTCCATCCTATCAATGAACATAAATCGTGTATTATAATTCCTTATATTGTGCTTACCCTATTAGGAAATATTTCAAACAATTTTCAATTAAAGTACAAAGGATATATCAAAGGCTGTTACGAAGTGGTAAATATCGAACGAATTTAGAATCTCTTGTATATATACCTTTGTGTATTCACTTAGGCAATTATCAAATGTTAGCAATCAGCAGATCTTAATTTATTCCAGCTGTAAAGGAATCTGAAAATATCAAATTGGTCGATTGAGAATCAACGTGACCCACCGAGCTTAACTTAGGCTTTATACCTGTTTTGGCTAACTGGTATAAAAACCGAAATAAAAACTTTGCTAAAGAAGTGCTACAATCCGTGCGAACTATGTTATGAGAAGTCATAGAATCAATTACTGATGGAAACCTCTCAGTTAGATTAACTGGACTATTTGTCTAGATGGGCTCGTTGTATAAGCCCAGACCTAACCTAACAGGTTGGCTGATAAGTCCCCGGTCTAAATTTGTCAAAATTCGTTTTTATTATTCAACATAGTTCCCTTCAAGAGCGATGCAACGATTATAACGACCTTCCAATTTTTTGATACCATTTTGGTAGTACTCCTTCGGTTTTGCCTCAAACTAGGCCTCAGTTTCGGCGATCACCTCTTCATTTTAGCCAAATTTTTTCCCTGCGAGCATTCTTTTGAACAAGAAAAAATCGCTGGGGGCCAGATCTGGAGAATACGGTGGGTGGGGAAGCAATTCGAAGCCCAATTCAGGAATTTTTGCCATCGTTCTCAATGACTTGTGGCGTTGTCTTGGTGGAATAACACTTTTTTCTTCTTCATATGGGGCCGCTTTGCCGCATTTTCGACCTTCAAACGCTCCAATAACGTCATATAATAGTCACTGTTGACGGTTTTTCCCTTCTCAAGATAATCGATAAAAAATTATTCCATGCGCATCCCAAAAAACAGAGGTCATTACTTTGCCAGCGGACTTTTGAGTCTTTCCACGCTTCGGAGACGGTTCACCGGTCGTTGTCCACTCAGCCGACTGTCGATTGGACTCAGGAGTGTAGTGATGGAGCCATGTTTTATCACATATCGACGGAAAAACTCGGGTGTATTACGAGTTAACAGCTGCAAACACCGCTCAGAATCATCAACACGTTGTTGTTTTTGATCAAATGTGAGCTCGCGTGGCACCCATTTTGCACAGAGCTTCCGCATATCCAAATATTGATGAATGATATGACCAACACGTTCCTTTGATATCTTTAAGGCCTCTGCTATCTCGATCAACTTCATTTTACGGTCATTCAAAATCATTTTGTGGATTTTTTTGATGTTTTCGTCGGTAACCACCTCTTTCGGACGTCCACTGCGTTCACCGTCCTCCGTGCTCATTTCACCGCGCATTTTGCATACCAATCAATTATTGTTGATTTCCCTGGGGCAGAGTCCGGAAACTCATTATCAAGCCAAGTTTTTGCTTCCACCGTATTTTTTCTCTTCAGAAAACAGTATTTTATCAAAACACGAAATTCCTTTTTTCCATTTTTTTCACAATAACAAAAGTTGATTCACAAAAGACGCTCTATCTCACAAACTAATTGACTTACAGACGTCAAATTTTGACACGAATCTAATTATACAATTATTTTTCGAGCTTTATGGACAGATATAGATTAAGGAACATGGTTAATAGAGCCATTGAAAATAAAACGCCAGATACATATCTATACACGCCTGGACTGTACATGTTTCGGTTCGGGCGAATGAGCCTTTAGTATAGATCTGGCTGGGAGAGATAACTCAATTTTGGGCCCTTTATGCTAACTCTTTATGGAGAAAACATTTGGGAAATTTCCTCTTACAAATTGAATCATCTTTTCTCCCACTGTACATCATCTTCTCATATAACTTATAAGTTCCTTAATCTTATTTTTATTTTGTTTTGTTACATAGTAATGCAACAACACGAAATTTATTTTTAGAAAGCTAATTTGTTAGAATTCACCTAAGTGGTGAACAGTCGAACAATGCTTATTGTTTCTACAGTCAACTACAACAATAATTTGAAGGTTGGTACTGTATAAAAAAATATGCATTTAATACTAGCGACGCCATCTATGTGTCAGATCGGGGACTTATCAGCCAACCTGTTACGTCATTACTGAAATTTTGAATCCATTCAGTCCTCATTACTATGAGAGAAGTTCCCTATAATATTCTAAGGTTTAGTCCCACTAGACAAACATCAATATTAAAACAATTACCTTCCAATGAGTAAATCTCTTCTAGGACCCCCTTTTGAGTTTATGACTCTAATCAGTTTCCCAGCTCTACTATTCCTTGCTGATAGAAGACTCTACCTAATTTAATCTAACCTTCGAAAAGTCATTTCGTATTTAAAGCTTCCACATTACAAATAGCTCGCAGAACCTTCAACACTCCACTTTGGATTTCCCCCTGTAGAATAGACTCAAAAAATGCTGACCTATATTTCGGCCAACTTTAAATGACATAGCTATAGCTCGAGCCAAAAACTCCTTTTTTTAAAGATATACGAAAATTTTAGGATTTTCTTCTTCCTCCCTTTAGATTGTCGTTATTTTGTTCTTTGTTTTGTTTTGGATTTCATTTTCTACTCTACGGATTTTTCCTATACCTCCCCAACCTAGAAAAACAAATTCCCCAGCCCTCTTCAACATACGTCGAATAGCATGCTGTTTGATTAATGAATGTTTGCTTATTGGTGTGTTGTTTATTGGATGGATACGTACGTAGTTCATTTTGGTTTTTTTTCTTATTTGGTTTATTTTCGTTTGAAACTCTTAGAAAAAGTTTTTTGAACTCTTGAACTATTGCTTGGCCAGCTTAGTTTTAGTTTTCTTCATTTTTTTGTTGGTAGATTTTTTTCTTACAGTTTCTTTTTCAATAGAGCACAATTTGATTTTGGGTTGAATTTTACAATATATTTCTTATTGTTCTTGTTCTTGTCGAACAAAAGCCATGTCCTTTTTGTATCTAATTGTTGTTCTCAGCAAAAATATTAAAAAAAAAAAAACAAACAACCAACAAACAGCATGTGTTTGTGGGGACTAGAGGACGACCAACCAAATAACGAAAATAAAGATTATTCAAGGATATTGATCACCCTTTTTAGGGTATGTTTTCGAAAAACACTAAACAAATTCTGGAACACCGTAATTACTCAAGGAAAATTCTTAAAGAAGAAATGAATGCTTTGATCATTGACATTTTTTTAATTTTCAGTTGCTCCAATAGGATTTTTTCATATAATTTATCCTTGAGTTTTTTGGTCACTCAACACACCTATCACAACAATTAATCCACAATAATCATACAATTAAAATAATCAGCACGCAGCAGCTAAGGCTACACTAAAAAAATAAAAAAAAAAAATTATCACTCTACACATTTGAAAAAGTTCCCAAAATCAAAAAGCTTTTCCACAAGCTGCGTTTAAAATGCAAAGTTTAATGACACATTTTTTTCTAGGAAATTTAGTCCAAATTCAAAATTTTAAGAAAAAGGAATTCTCCAAAAACAAATAACATTTACATTTATATATAAAAAAAATATTTTATATATAATTTTCTGTTATATACCTATATGATATGCTCCATACCTTCATTGTTAATCAATTCTAAATCAAAATCAAAAATATTGCCTTGCCTTCCAAATGCCTGTTACTACTTCTACTTCTACTAATGTTATACTCAATTGTAAAACAAAAATTGGCTTTAAATTTTCTTTAGTAGTTCAAAAGCTCTTTCTGTCCCTCCATGTAAGAGCAAATTAAAAACTAATTCGATTTGAACGATCTTAAAATTTCTATCGAAAAACATTAAATCGAATTGGTTTAGCTCCAACGTTTTAATACCAGGTAGGTTTTTGCATTATTATATTGTATTTACTACAATAGAAATTATTTCGCCTAAGACCATCACATGAACAATTAGAAACCAAACAGAAATTGGCTTTAATTAAAATTAACCAACCACCAACATTTTTTTATACAAACCAATTTACACTTATCACAAATATTTCAAAGAATTCAAAAATATCCTAAAAAAACAACAGTAACAAATTAAAATTTAGTTCGTCCAAAAACGAAAACACTCTTGAAACAGTTTTAGGAAGTTGTGACATAGATTTCTTTGGGAAATTAAATAAAAACAAATAATTAATTTTCATTTACATTATTAATAACATTTGTATTGCAGAACATACATCATCTGATTAAAGTTATTAAATAGAAAATCTTAATTAACTATATAGACTTCGAGACATTGCATTGTGCCATTAGAAACAATTGTTCCATTGAATTTTAATTTATATCCCATACGGATAAACACTCAAGTTGTATTCATCTATTTCAGATTCCAAAAAAATTTCAAAATCTATTATTTAAGTTAATAAATTCCTTTAGAGTTTACAGAAGCAAACAGTGTTTTGTGGTACATGCCACAAAATGTTCAAGGAGTTATGGTTAGGTTAGGTTATGGAGGATGAGACCAGCCCGTAGCAAAAAAGGGCTGGCTCCCTCTTAGGCCATTTGGAACCATTGTGTTTCCTCATAGTTATTCTTCTTCGTCCTCATCAATCGTTTGAGTTTGCAGGCGAGTTCCAAAGAAAGTTTTCCTAAGTCTTCCATCCCGAGGCCTTTATGAAGGCAAGTATAGCCTTCATATTGCAGTTCCGTACGTCCGTTATATCCTGAAAGAAACAGGAGCCCAGTATCTTGTTTCTTCCAAAGGGTAATGCTGGACGCTGGCACAGAAAATGGTAGGAGTCTTCTGTTGCCTCTGGGTCCAGACACCATCTACAAATATCGTCAGTCATTAAGCCAATCCTTACCATGTGTTTTCCAAGGCTGTTGTGTCCTGTTATGATGCCAATCAATACTCTCAGATCATCTCTGCGGGCTGCCATCAGAAAATCAGAGTTCTTGCGGCTCTTGTCTTCCCATATCACTTAGGTTTGCTCGCATGTCGCAGAGGAAGCCCAACGTTCCTTCCATAAATCATCGTATTTTACATTGATCCTGTAAGTAGCCAACACATCCGCCTCCTCATTTCCCCTTATTCCATAATGCTCAGGTACCCAGCACAATGGCAAATACATCCGCCTGAAAGATGCTACATCCATTTTGTATGAATCCCTGATCCCAACTCTTCGCAGTAGATACCACTCATCCATCTTCGAGCCAACCGTATATATATTCAGGTCTCCGAAATGTGTGCGTCCCTCTCTCCACTCTTCTATACTTGGTATAATCGATCTCAGCTGTCCCTCATATACATGCTGAGTCGCCATAAAGTCCGTCCTAATATCTCGCCCAACTGAAGCAACGAGTTCCGTGTGTCTGCTTACCGCATTTTCAAGCGAGTCCAGGCACTTCAGCCTCATGAGTATAATCTCCGCTGTTCTTCTGATATGCAGATCCAGCGGGGTGACTCTCATCAGTATCTCTAGTGCTGCTGTGGCCGTTGTCCTCATTGCGTCAGTCATGTAAATTAGGGCCGTCCTGCTTATCCTATTGAACTTCTGTAAATGATTCTGATGGTTCGTAATCGTCCATCAGACGGCCACAGGTCTCACAGCTGTCGTGAAATAGGGAGGGCTTCATTCCCAAACTTCCCCCAACCAGCCTTTGATGCGTAGGTCTTCTTCAGTCTAACTGCCGTGTTCTCCAGCCAGTCTGGAGTCCAGGACAACTCCTAAGTACTTAGCCGATTTCGAAAGACTCAATCTCGTCCCTTGAAATTGTGTGTCCTTATACCCGGCCATTTTTCTCCCCCTTGTGAAGAGCACTAGCTCCATTTTCCTTGGGTTAACGCCCAATCCGCATCGCATTGCCCAGTCGGATAAAATTTGCAGGGCCTCACTCATTATATCCAAGATCGTGTCCAGAAATTTGCCTGATGCCGTTATGACAATATAATCCCCATAAGCCACTATTTTGATCCCTTTCAAGGAGTTATAATTTTCTTTTAAAAATACAAACAACTAAGCAAAAACAAAAACAAGACTAATTTTCTTAGTTAAAAATAATAAAAAAATATTTTATTTGTTAAATAAAAAATATTATATGCAATTCTAATAACCTAAGATGATGTTTACTAGGATAATCAAAAACAATTTTTCCCCCAAAGATTTCTACTATCCACACCTTTACTCCTAAAACTGTTTATCAAACATTCACAAAAGTGATCCCCATACTTTAGCGAACACCTTTAGCTAATCAAAAAACATACATTCTTTTAATTTGTTTTTAGTAAAGCATAAGTGAAAAAAGTAATGGTAATTTTCATAGAAATCAACGTGTCAACAGATGTATTTCTCACAAACTGTTGGGCACCCATGTATTTATTTGTTTTAATTGTTAGTTGTAAAAATTTTCAATTACAGTAAACTATAGAATTTTTGGTAATATTATTAAAGAAAAAAAAAACTTAATCCAAAACTCCCTGCAAGGATTTTCTAAACTAAAAAAAAAATTAAAAAAAACTTTTATTTTTATTTTTAAAATCAATTAGTATTGCAGTAGTAATTTTTGAATTATCCCATAGTAGAAGTAAAACCAAGTTCTTTTGTAAAGAGTTTATTTTTTGAGATTTGTAGTAACTTTGAGAAACCCTTAAGAAAACAACAAAAAAGTAAAGCCTTAATGTTCAAGTTGATAATTAATTTTTTAGTTTGAGAAAGTAAAGTTTTGAGATCCCACCTATAAAAATAAAAAAAAAATACAATGAAAACAAATCCCTAGAATCATAAGTTCGTTTGTTACTGTATTCTTTTGAACCATTGACATCTCCTTAACGTTACCCACCACTCTGTATCTCTTACACTCTGTCTTTCTGTATCTCTATCTCTCTCTACCATTATTTCCATTTTGAACACCATCCAAAAAGCTCTCTTTAATATTTGAGTCAATAATGTTGTTTGTTTAAAACAATAAAACAAAGTTATCACTATAATCACAAATTCCAATTTGTTGTTAAAATTTCCAAATTCTCCCCTGCCTTTCTGGTACACCGAACCACTCATGAAACGAGAAACCCACCATGAAACCAATACCACCACCGCCATCACTTACCTTACACATTACTTTTCCTTTTTAGAAATAGTTTGACAAAAAAAAAAATAAAGCAAAACTAAAAGACCATAAAAAAAAACAAAATCGTTGTAAGAGAAACCTTGATTTGACTTTATGATTTTTCTTTTTTCTTCTTCTATATTATCTTTTTTGTTTTATATAATGGTACATAACAACAACAAAAAAATTCTTAGACTTCCTTATCCTTACCTGGTTCACCGTTTAACCTACGCAGGGGATCACGTAGTTCACACAAGGTAAGCAAAAAATGATGATCAGCAACAGAGCAAGAACAAAACAAAACAAAAAAGCATAAGATAATTATGTTGTGGATACAATGGTGTGACATCATTTGCACTACCACATGTAAAACACTGCTGCTCTTGTATCACCCTGTAATCTTTGAAACTTATAACACACTTAGGGTATCAGTCGTCTAACACAAAACATACACCCACATATTCACAAATTCACCACACCTCGCATCACTTGCATATCAACATATTCACAACATTGATAAATATCCTAGTAAACATAGAATATAATAATAATAATAATAGAAGAAAATATTGAATGAGACATTGAATATTAAGAAGAATTATAGTTTTTTTATAGGCATTAACTAATGCGTAGTACTCTCAAATTGAAATTAATATATTGGTTTACGATTTTAGAAAATTAAAAATGGGACATAATAAATGATATTTAGGTAGACCTCACTTATCATCAATCTCCACCTTTGACTTCTGGAACTCATTCAATCTATTTTACAATCAAATTTATGAAAACCAAATTTATGGTTGAAATAGGTCTGTAACGTCTACTTATATCTCATATAAACTGATCTTACCATTTGGATTATCGATAGGCCCGGAGTAATATATGTCACCTGCTTAACATGAAATGAAGTTCTCTCTATACATCCTAAACAATAGTATGTAAAAGTCTGCATGAGACTCAAGAAGGTTTTTATGTTGATTTTTTTTTGTCCATGTGCCAATCAATATGATTTCTTAGCAGAATGGAAAAGCAAATCAGAAGAATGGTGTAACACTGAACAAGTCATAGGGAAAAGCATGTGAGAATCGTTCGCTGGATTATGTGTACAGTTCAGCTGATATATATTGCAAACAACTTAAGGTTTCTATCATTTCTAAACCGCTCGATTCATTGCATTGCCTTTTAGCATTTAAATATGAATATATCTTTGATTCTCACACCATAGCTCGTTACCGTCATACTGATCGTATTGCATCGCATCCAAAAAGTGGACGAAAAACCGATAATGACAGCAGTAATCCCAGCAAAAAATAATTTTAAATTTGGAAGCAGTAAAATTATAGTGTGCATACTATAGGCACTACTTTTCCTCACAACATTTGCAGTGCAGAATACAGCGGTTCATTCTCCACATATAAGACTAATAACGTCTTATAAAATATGTAAATAATGTCGGTGCTGAAATTAGCGCAGCTGAGTTGCACTAGGGTAAGCGGGTGCTTCGTCTCTCACAAGGTTGCACTCCGGTAAAGAAGAGTTATTTGTGTATTTTGTCACGATTTCTTACGAACTATGAGGCAAGTTATGATTTCATGCTCTCCACATTCATATTTTGAGCTTCTGAAAGCGTTGAAATTCATACATAGAAGAAGCGCATTTAAGTAGGACATTTCTTTATACATTCATCGATGAATTCCTTGCACGAGTAAGTGCTGCTTGACTTTTCTTCCTTTACAAAGCTGCTGAAATTTCAGCAAGTTTTTTTGCTGGGAATGATCCGAAAAGTAAAACCAGATTTGGTCGTAATCCACACCGCAGTGGTAGAAAATTTGCTCGCTATAACGGATGAAACACATATTTGCAAAATGAGCTTGAAATAAAACCATCGAAGTTCCAAAAAGTGCAGGAATTCACTGGTGCACTAAAATGATAGACTGGATAGAGCCACGGAGTTTCTTAGGATGCACATGGGCACGTGTCCAGTTAGCGAATTTGGTTTTCTCCGATGAGAAGCAATACTAAATTGAGCAACTTGTGAACAAATAAAATGATTGGGTTTACTTTTTCAAACAGGACAGCTGAAAATTTACAACTTAGTTGGACCGCCGCTCGTATTTATTGGCCGTGGGGTCAAAATAAATGTCATATATTATCGGGAAAATGACATAAATAAAAACAGTATCAAAGCCCTGCGTATTCCAATAAGACTCAGCACGCGTTAACCCAAAATGGTTTAAAAAGAGGTCCCTCGCTTCATTTCTACCGCACAGTGGCCACCAAAATCTCCAGATATCAATCTGTAGGAGTTTTGCGCCTGGGGCATTTTGGGGAGTAGGGTTGTCACTGAAAAAAAAAAACCAAACTAACGATCATCTCAAGACAGCGGGAATTAACCAAAATATCACAGAGCCACTTTCGAGCAATGTGTCATAGCTTCGTCGTCCGTTTAAATGCCAAAATTTGTGACAAAGGCAGCCAATTCTAAAAAATCTTATCTGATTTGATGCTATTTCCGAATTTTTTGCTTTTAAACGATTAGTCATACAACTACCAATTTTATTCAGAGAAATTTCTTCTTATATATTCAATGTTGAATCTAGTGCAATTATTTTTATCCTAATATAGACATTAGATTTGTTTGAATACTACTAGAGTTTGTAATAAAAATATTTCATTACACAGTTATCAGTTATATCAATTACCAGAAACTATTATCCATATTTATATTTAACTTTGATTGCATTATTACAAGTATAGCGAACATCAATACAATATCATTCATTACATTAATCAGCATTGAAAAAAAAATATATGATGATGATGATAAACTTTATTATTGATTTATTAGAATTCAATACATATACCCCTATGTATCTTTCAAAGACAAATCCAACTCCTTTTTATCCTTTACTTGAAATCAACTCTCCACATTATATACCTCTCATCGTAAAATATAAATGTATTAGAGATGATTGACATATATGAAAATATTTTTATTTATATCCTCATATTGTATATGTATGTGTATTTTAATATATTATATATTTTACTGATATATAAGTAATATATAGAGAATCTGTAAACAAAAATATACTGAATTATTCTTCGCCCATTCTTAACTATGATGAATGTAAAACAACTCTCACTTGGTATCTACATGTTTTCTTTCATATAACGAAATAAATCCTTGCACTTTTTAAGATCCTAGAGAGGAATTATAAATTATTAATCCTCCTAAAAACATATGAGTGTTGATCCCTCTATCATTCCTTTGTAATTAATTTTCGCTCTCTCTACATATGTGACCCTTTTTATTCTCTTCCAATGATTGTCTCATTCCGTCTCATATAATCTCTCGCTCTAGTTATCTGTCTCTTAAAAATTCCTATTTTATTTGTTTGTTTGTTTAACATATTTTAATTTAATTGTTTTATGTGCCATGTCATATTGTTTCTACCCTGCCACAAAAAAACTCATACTCTCTAAACATACATACTTCAAGACAACATACCATTTGACTCGTAACTGGAACTGTATATTCGCTCTTTCTCCTTGGCTCCCTCGACACACTCTCTTTGATGTAGCATATTCAGTGTCTAATAATCGTTTCGCCAATCATAATGTGCTTTTTTCACCTACTTAATTTTTGGTTGATCGTTCATTATTCCTTATGATTTTTATTTTATAATTTTATTATTGTCGTCTATCACTTTCAAAATCACTTAAATCTCCCCTCAATCCTACTCTCACTCAAATTCCTATAAAAAAATGGTTTTTGTACTATTACTAATATTTCGACTCCAAAAAAAATTCTTTTAATTTTTTTGTATATAAGAGAATTTTATAACAAAAAAACTTATGACAAAATCGAATAATGCAATAATCAATAAAAAATCACAATAATTTGTTTTCTAACGAATTCAAATGAAAATGTAAATCATCATAATATTTTTGCCACTATTCACCCTCCACTTGTTCCAACAACCCTAAATGTGTGTTAAAAACAATGTAAAGCCTCTACTAACGAAAAGTTCAAATAAAAAACCACCTCAGTACACAATACGAAATGGGCGTGGACGTTTTGGTATACCAGGTAGCGATCGTAAGCCATTGGTACTGCAAACATATCAGGATGCCCAGCAGCATTTGCCCTATGCCGATGATTCGAATGCCGTAACACCCATGTCCGAAGAGAATGGTGCCATTATAGTGCCAGCATACTATTGTAATTTAGGTGAGTAATAATTCAAAACAAATTTTCTTATTAAAAAATTAATAACTATAAGAAAAGAATAAGAAGACAATAATTTCATTCAACAATCAGAATTCACCACTGCTTATAACCCTTTAACTGAAATGGCAGAGTTGTACAACAAATTGGAAGAATTCCTTTCGCTATAAATGCTATATCCAGTCCTGATATTCGTTCTCTTTTTAAAAGCGAAACTTTGTCTTATTTCCCTATAATCTTGGCAGCATAGTGTCAAACATTGTTTTACAGTTACGTATATGAAGAATACTTTCATAATTTTCTGATTTTATCCAAAACTTGAATACCACCTATACGAAAAAATCACCGTTGATGACTTTTATTTACGAAAAGATCATCTTAATGTCTTTTCTATACGAATAGATCATCTTTGATGGCTTTTCAATATGAAAATATCACCGTTGATTACTTTTTTATTCAGAACGATCATCTTTGATGCATTTTCTAAACGAAATGACCACAGTTTGTGACGTTTTATACGAAACGATCACCGTTGATGACTTGTCTATACGAAACGATCACCATTGATACAAAAAGATCACTGTTGATGACTTTTCTATAAGAAGAGACTACAGTTGATGACTTTTCAATACGAAATGATAACTGTTGATGAAATTTCTAAACGAATCGATCAACTTTGATGAATTTTCTAAACGAAACGATCACTTTTTATGACTTTTTTATACGAAAAGATCACCGTTGATTATTTTTTTATACGTAAAGATCATTGTTGATACCTTTTCTATACAAAAAACACCGTTGATGGGGTCAACGTTGATGAATCTTCTATACGAAAAGACCATTGTTGATATTTTTTTATACGAATAGGTCAACGTTGATGAATTTTCTATACGAAAAGACCATTGTTGATATTTTTTTATACGAATAGGTCAACGTTGATGAATTTTCTATTCGAAACGATCTCCGTTGATGCCTTTTCTATACGAAAAGATCACCGTTGATGATTTTTCCATACGAAAAGAACTCCGTTGATGACTTTTCTGTACAAAAGGATTAATGTTTATGGCTTTTCTATAAGAAAAAAGTACAGTTGATGAATTTTTAAACGATAATATAACTGTTGGTGACTTTCCAATATGAAATAATAACTTTTGATGTCTTTTCTATACGAAAATATCACCGTTGATGACTTTTCTATATGAAATTATCATCGTTGATTACTTTTCTATACAAAATGATCACTTTTGAAGACTTTTCTATAGGAAAATATCATTGTTGATGACTTTTCTATTCGATTGTATCTCCATTGATGACTTTTTTATGCGAACAACAAATTGGAAGAATCATCGATTATGACTTTTCTTTACGAAAGTATGACCATGGATAAATTTTCTATATGAGAAGATCACTGTTGATGACTTTTTATACGAAAATATCACCGTTGATGAATTTTCTGAACGAAACGATCACCGTTGATGAATTTTCTAAACGAAACGATAACCTTTGATGACTTTTTTGTACGAAAGGATCACTGTTGGTGACTTTTCTTTGCGAAAATATAACCGTTGATGTCGTTGCTATTGGAAAAGATCACCGTTGATGAATCTTCTATTCGAAAAGACCATTTTTGATATTTTTGTATACGAAGGGGTCAACGTTGATGAATTTTCTATTCGAAACTATCTCCGTTGATGCTTTTTCTATGCGAAAAGATCATCGTTAATGACTTTTCTATACGAAAAGAACTCCGTTGATGACTTTTCTGTACGAAAAGATCACCGTTGATGACTTTCCTGTACGAAAGGATTAATGTTTATGGCTTTTCTATAAGAAAAAAGCACAGTTGATGACTTTCTAGACGATAATATATCTGTTGGTGACTTTCCAATACGAAATAATAGCTATTGATGTCTTTTCTATAGGAAAATATCACCGTTGATGACCTTTTTATACGTAAGTGTAACCGTTGATGACTTTTCTATGTGAAATGATCATCGTTGATTACTTTTCTATACAAGATGATCACTTTTGATGACTGTTGATGACTTTTCTTTACGAAAATATCATTGTTGATGACTTTCTATACGATTGTATATCCATTGATGACTTTTTTTATGCGAACAGATCACCGATTATGACTTTTCTTTAAGTATGACCATGGATAAATTTTCTTTATGAGAAGATCACTGTTGATGTCTTTTTATACGAAAATATCACCGTTGATGAATTTTCTGAACGAATCGATCACCGTTGATGAATTTTCTAAACGAAACGATCACCTTTGATGACTTTTTTGTACGAAAGTATCACTGTTGGTGACTTTTCTTTGCGAAAATATAAACGTTGATGTCGTTGCTATTGGAAAAGATCACCGTTGATGAATCTTCTATTCGAAAAGACCATTGGTGATATTTTTTTATACGAAGGGGTCAACGTTGATGAATTTTCTATTCGAAACGATCTCCGTTGATGCCTTTTCTATACGAAAAGATCACCGTTGATGACTTTTATATACGAAAAGATCACCGTTGATGACTTTTCTGTACGAAAGACTAACCGTTGATGACTTTTCTATATGAAATTATCATCGTTGATGACTTCTCTATATAAAATGATCACTTTTGATGACTTTTCTTTACGAAAGTATGACCACTGATAACTTTTCTATATGAGAAGATCACTGTTGATGACTTTTCTATACGAAAATATCACCGTTGATATCTTTTTTATATGGAATGGTAATCTTTGATGAATTTTCTAACGAAACCAACGAAACGAAACGAAACGAAACCATGGCCGTTGATGACATTTATACACTAAGAAATCACTGTTGATGCCTTTTCTACACGAAGAGATCGCCGTTGATAACTTTTCTATACGATAATATAACCGTTGATGGCTTTTCTATACGATCATAAAACCGTTGATGTTTTATCAATATGAAAAGATCACTGTTCATCAATTTTCTATAAAAAAAAGATACGTAGAGATCACCGTTGACGACTTTTCTATACGAAAAGATTACTTTTCTAAACGAAATTGTCACCATTGATGACTTTGTTATATGTAAGGATTACCTTTGATGACGTTTCTATCACATAATTTAATTGTGTCAATTAATTTTTTATTAACTCCGGAGAATATTTCTACCATTTCCGTTATTGAAGCGGGTTTTAAAAAGTCAAAAATACTTCTTTTCGGTGTTCGTCAATTTTATTACAAATGTTTATTTCACATTTTATAATATTTTTTAATTAAAATTTATTTTGTTTTTATGCCTTCAGGTTCTAGACATTCTTCATATACCTCGCATCAATCAAGAATCTCGTATACATCACATGGAGATCTGTTGGGTGGCATGGCAGCGATGGGTGCCAGCACAATGACCAAAGAAAGTAAATTGCGCAGTCGCAATACACGCAATCAATCAATAGGTGCAGCCACAAATGGTGGGGGTAGCATGAGTGGCTATCCGGATACCAATCATAAGGAACAACGGGATTATGTAAGATATTGTATTGGGCCTTTGGGAAAATTCATGAAAATTTATTTGTTTTTTTTTTTTTTTTGATATCTCTGAAGGAAATGGGCCAGGACTATACAGATGAAGCTGGCAAAATAAAACACCACGACAATCCTTTTATCGAGCCCGTCCAAACTCAAACAGTGGTAGACATGAAAGGTATTTATATAAATGTATACAAAAAAAAAACAATTTTAAGTTTTTATTCATAGCTAAGACCAAAGTGCTATTCGTTCATATTTCTCAGATGAAAAAAAGGTTACCCAGTTCAGAAGATTTTGTTTTTACATAAATGATATTAGTATTGATTCCATACCAAAAAAAAACCAAGAATTAATTTAAGGATATATAATTAAGTTCAATTTAATTTACTTTAATGAATTGTAATTTAAATTATTTCCTTCTAATAACTTGAATATTATTCAATTTATAAGTTTTTATTAGACCGATAGCCTCTAGTTGCTAGTGCCCGTATATAAAGGGTGGTTAAAATTTCAAGAGCCGATGTTGATTTTGAATAAAACACAAACTATTTAGGAAATTATTGTAATTTTATTTTATTATGATATATTGGTATTATTCAATTATGTATGGAACAAAATATCGGCCAAATGGGCGCCGCGACCTCGGTGGCACTCCTTCATGCGATGGTCCAAATTTTTGATGACGCTGAGGCATAATGGAGGTTCTATGCCGTTAATGTGCCGAATTATCTCATCCTTTAGCTCTTGAATTGTTGCTGGCTTATCGACGTACACCTTTTCTTTCAAATAACCCTAAAGAAAAAAGTCCAACGGTGTCAAATCACATGATCTTGGCGGCCAATTGACATCGCCATTACGTGAGATAACACGGCCATTGAATTTGTTTCGCAAAAGAGGCATTGTTTCGTTAGCTGTGTGGCAAATGGCACCGTCCTGCTGAAACCACATATCGTCCACATCCATATCTTCCAATTCGGGCCATAAAAAGTTCGTTATCATCTCACGATAGCAAACACCATTCACAGTAACTGCCTGACCGGCCTCATTGTGGAAAAAATACGGCCCGATGATGCCGCCAGCCCATAAACCGCACCAAACAGTCACTCTTTGTGGGTGCATTGGTTTTTCGACAATCACTCTTGGATTCTCATTCGCCCAAATGCGGCAATTCTGTTTATTGACGAATCCACTGAGGTGAAAATGTCCCTCATCACTGAAGATGATTTTCTTCGAAAATTGATCATCCACCGTTGCCATTTCTTGGAACCATTTAACACGTTGTTGGATTGTGTATCTCTCCATGGTTCAAATTGAGTAAGTCTGAAATAGAGAAATGTCAAATAAAATTCGGAAAAAAAACTTGGCGTTTAGGTGTGGTTCACATTCAACATAGGCCCTTACAATTTAACCACCCTTTATAAGTTTCTTATAATTTGTAATAAGTAACAAATAAATATAAGTTTTTATGATGTAAAATTAATTTAGCTTAATATAAATAAAGCCAATTTTATTTTTGATCATAATTTATTTTAATTAAATAAATTTAATGGGGGAATTAAATTTATTATAATAAATTTATTTAGTTTAGTTTAAATCAAGTCAGCTTTTTAATTTTTTTCTTAATTGGGTTTCATTTAATTAGGGTTGATTTAATGTAGGTATATAGTGTTAGTTTATATTTAATTTGTTTTGATGCAATTTATTTTTTTTTTCTATTTACTGATTTTCAATAAATTAACCCAAACAAAGTTAATATTAATAAATATATTTTCCCCTTTTCTAGATGTTATGGTCTTAAATGATATCATTGAACAAGCCGCTGGTCGGCATAGTCGTGCTAGTGATCGAGGTGGTAAGCATAGTTTATTTTATCACAATCGTAGAATTCCTTTTTGTTTTGAGAAAAACAAAAAAAATCCCGCTTTATTGTTTGATTGTATGTCTTTAACAAAAAAAAAACTGATACTTATACCCAATTAATATCCCTATTATCCTTTTAATGGATAAATGCCTTGTTTTACTTTAATTTCTACTAATTTTCTTAATTGTTATTCTTTTTTATGTTGTAAATACAATTAAAATAAATGTCAAATATTCAATTGAGCAAAATGTATCGAGATTTTCCCTAAGAATTTCGATAAAAAAAAAAAAAACAAATCCTATTATTCAAATTAGCAATTGGTCTGTGTTGTAAATAATATTTTGCGTTTATTTTCTAATAAAATATTTTCTAATTTTTATTTATTAAAAATAAAATTATGCTAAATTTTTTATGTTATTCAATCTGAATACGTTGATATGACATGATAATGCATTGGAATGTGTATATAAATTAAATTATATTTATTATTTATTTTATTTTATTATTATATTCTTTTAGTTTTTTTTTTATTTATGATCATCATGAAACTCTCCCTCTGCTTGTTTAACAAAATCTCTCCTGGTCCTAAACAAAATCCAAAAAAAAAATGTTAGCATATTTACATTTTTAAATATTTTTGTTTTGGTTAAATGTTATGCCTTAAGAATGAGTTAATATGTCCTTGGATTTTATGTTTAAATATACTTATTTCTTTCTATAAAATAAAGCACTTGTCCAAATTAAAAATCAAATCGGAAAAATTAAATCCAAATCTTCTCTTTGCATTGACAACAACAAAAAAACATTTTTACAAAAATTACTGGTTTCCCCTGTAGTTTTTGTTTGCCGTTTGGTGAATGGCCTTGAATTGAAATATTTCCCTTAGCTAATTTAAAAATCTCATTCTTACTTTAACCACCTCAAAATTTGAAAAGATCAACTAATGTCTAATTTTATTTTCCACTATTTTATTCTATTCTATTTTTATGTTTATGTTTCCTTTAAAAAGCCTTTAATAACTTTAACCTACATATACTTTTTTTCTTTCCTAATTATAAAATTCCCCTTTTTTACAAAATGACTTCTTTGACTCGTCCATTTTTTGCCTTAAACGGTGATGCTATAAACCAAAAA
The DNA here is from genome assembly GCF_050003625.1 of Haematobia irritans. NCBI lineage: Eukaryota > Metazoa > Arthropoda > Insecta > Diptera > Muscidae > Haematobia > Haematobia irritans. The sequence goes on from NC_134399.1 coordinate 3,935,178, forward strand.
AAAAAAAGAACATTTGGAGAACAAAAGCAAAAAAGAAGATATGTTTTATCTTAAAGAAAAAAAACAACAAAAACTACTAAAACATTAAAAAAGATCGATAAACTTTTTTCATAAACAAAACACATACTTTCACATACTACAAACACTAAAAATTTCAAATCAAGCGAAACTTCTCATTGTAAAATCATTTCAGTATTGTTTTTCCCACCATCACTTCATCAAATTTAAATTCTGAATTTTTCTCAGATTGAAATCGCCCCTATCCACCCCTTTCGTTTTAATAACCAGATTCAGTTTAGTTTTACTCAGTAATTTTTTTTTCTTAAGTTAAATAGACGTAGTTAAAAACAGCCAAATCAACACCATTAACCTAACCACATTTAACCCAAGACAACAACCAGCTCAATTCAGCAAACTTAAACAGCTTTAAGAACAACTGCACCCAAAGCTTTCAGCAGTTTTCAGTTCATATCAAACAAAATCAATCTAACAAATGACAAAACAGCCACCACAATCACTCATCACAAATAACTGTTCGTTTTACTAAACCACCACATAAATTAAATCACAAATAAAAAAAAAACAAATCAGAATGTTGATGCTATTCTGAAGTTTCAGAATTTTCAATCACCACTTTCAAACAAATAAAAAATTTCGTTCAGCTCGTTCAAGCCTTTTTTACTACAAAAAAAATCTATTAAAATCAAAAAACAGCTTCATATTTTATTTTGTGAAAACGAAATTGTCATACCTGCTGCCCCTCTGATTTTTGAGTTTTGTTTAATTTTTTTCTAAAATTTCAAACTTTAGCCAATTATTAATTATATTTGTTATTCTTATTGAATATTCTTAAACTTACGTTTTAATTACTTTTTATTAATGTTAGTTCTAAAACCAAAAGTAGCAAACAACTTAGTTGCATGTATTTTCAGTAGATTTCTAATTTTTTTTATAATCAAATTGATTGAAAAAAACCTTTTAGACAAATTGCCTTGAACGCATGCTTCCACTTTTATTAAGACAACAAATTCCTAAACGAGAAGAAAATAAATTTACATATATAAAAACAAATAAAATCTTATTAAATAAAATAATTGCAGAATTATACATTATAATACAGGCAAATAATTATTATAAAAATCTATTATAACTAAAAGATTAAAGGAAATTAAAATTATTTAAATATTTTAAAAATCCTTTCGGGTTAATTGTTTTGATCAACTCTGATAAAATATTTTACCACTAGGTTAGTTTTCTGTAACTTCAGGACTACTAATTTACAATATTTTATTAGGCTTTCGTATAAGTGAACGATTTCTCTGGAATATGGTACAACAATTTAGAATATCGGTAATCAGTAATTCAATTTAAATCAATGATCTCAGTATATGAATAATACCATAGTGTTCAGACCAATTTTGATGTTGCAAAGCGATGTCTATATTTATAAAATGATTCACGAGGTGCCGTATGTAAAAGGAAAAAAACTCACTTAAAATCCAATCTAACTATTTTATATCTTTAGCCTATATTTTCCAATTTCTGTTATGTCTTCAAATATATGTACTGAAGACACTTCATGTCGGTTATAGGCCCTAGTGGCCTTAATTGTTATAAGTTTTACTGAAAGTATGAAACGTTTGTTCTCTTCTGTACCTCTAAAGCTCTATAGTCCAGTAACGTTTCAAAAGTATAGTTGGCATACCCCTCTCTTGCCAAGATTTTACCATTGCAAAATCCTTTTTTTTAACTTTGAGTCTATCGAGGTCCATAAAACTATCGACTATTATGCTAGGACTGACCTAATTATAAATTTTGGGTTCAGTGACTATTTCAACTTATTGCACTTCAACGTAGGAATTTCTTAGTCCTCTCTTTGATGTGCAGCTTTCAAGTCAGTTATGATGTTAGAAATGGGAGTTTTAGGTGTGAACACCATTCTTGCCCCTTTCAGGACTTTTGGAATGAGTACGCTGCAAAGTTGTACTCTGTTTTACAAAAAAAAAAAACAATGAAAAGGCTCGTTTGAATGCTTAAGTCCCAGCAAAAAAAAAATTGGAAGTTCTTCCAAAGGCACAACTTTAAAAGCACTTCCAGAAGATGCACTCCTAATGTTCTTTATTTTAACTACCCAGGAAGTTCTTTTAATTCAATTTTTTATTAACATATTCATATTTTTAATGGGTAATTTCAACTTTTTTTTTTGTTTCAAATAGGTTAAAAACAGAGTAAGAAGTGATACCATTTGTACAAATTATTTAAATTTTGTCGAAAAAAATGCTAAATCTAATCTGAAAAATTGTGCATTTTTTAAAATATTTGAAGTCAAACGTTTCCGAGAAGCGTTAGAATCCATTAAAAATTATAAAAAATTATAAAAATTATTTATTTGACAAAATATCACAGAATTTTTAGTTTACATCCAAAAAATTAAGTTCGGATCACACCTAAAGAAGTGATGCAGATTGAGAGCAACGGCTGTTGAAATGGAGAACTTCCGTCCTATGACAAGCCCATGTTAAAATCATCGCTTCTGCGTCAATTTTGCACCACTTCCGGATCCAAAAAGAACATTTTCATTACTTTTTTGGCGACGCTTTTTTTGCTGGGTAGTGTAATGTCGGAGCAGAAGAAATAAAATTAAAATTAATTTGTGGGATGGACGGATCTCCATAAGCGACAATTTTTTTATACTATATAGAAACCTGTTGTGAAGTGAACATTATGTGTATCTCCAAAAGAAACAGCAGGATATGGAAAGTACTTAAAAAATTGTTTGCTAGATTCTTATATAGCAGCCTTGAATATTTAATTCGTTGTCTAGGTACCTACTCGTTGCCTGTTACTAAATTAGAATCCGTAAAGGGTCTTATCGTATCCACCAACCGTGGTGCAATGGTTAGCATGCCCGCCTTACATACACAAGGTCGTGGGTTCGATTCCTGCTTCGGCCGAACACCAAAAAGTTTTTTTTTCAGCGGTGGATTATCCCACCTCAGTAATGCCGGTGACATTTCTGAGGGTTTCAAAACTTCTCTAAATGGTTTCACTGCAATGTGGAACGCCGTTCGGACTCGGCTATAAAAAGGAGGTCCCTTCACACAAAAAAAATTTTTTCTGATTCAATCACGAAATTAATTGATCCAATTAATTTTTTAATTGGAATGTCTTCAATCACAGAAATGATATTATCAATTAAAAAATTAATTGACGGTCAATTAAAAATTAATTGATCCAATTAAAAAATTAATTGATACTATTCATTTTTGTGATTGATTTTTGTTTCAATTAAAAAATTTGTTGATTCAATTAAATTTTGAATATTTTTTAAAACTCAATTAAAATTTTAATTGGAAAAATTTTCGTGAAAATTTTTTCTGTGTTGTCATTGAGCTTAACATGGAATCGGGCAGTACTCAGTGATAAGAGTTCACCAATGTGGTATCACAATGGACTGAATAGCCTAAGTGAGCCTGATACATGGGGCTGCCACCTAACCTAACCTATCCACCAAATAACTTCAAGTTGTTTTAAATCCTTTTTTATACAAAACTTGCTCGTAAGTAAAAATATCGCGAGAGCGGATGCAATGAGCTTTGACTAAAGCCATTGAAGTTCCAAAAAGTGCAAAAGCTCATCGATGCATAAAATATTTAGAGTGGCCAGTTACCGAATTTGGTTTTCTCCACTGATAAATCATTCCGAATAGAGAACTTTTTGAACAAACAAAATGATCGGGTTTACATACCAAAGATTGGCCACCAGAACTCAAACGCAGCCGATGGTGCGGGCCGATGGTCGTTCCCTACTCGTATTCATCGACCGTAGGGGCCCAAAAAAGTGTCGAATAATTGTGGAAAAATGGCTTGAATACAGTTAAATACGGCTACAGATCATGGACAATCCAACAGGACTCAACACCATCGCACTTAGCAGACATCAACCAAGAATGGCTTAAAAATGAGGTTCCCCCCAAAATGGTCACCAAATATCCAGATCTCAATCCGTTGGACTATTGCGCCTTAGGTATTATGTTGGCGATAAAAAAATACCAAAGTGTCGATCATCGACGTTTCGCGGGAAATGGGCTAAAATACAGCAGAGCCACTTTCGTGCAGCGTGTGATGGCTTTGTTGGCCGTTTGAATACCACAATTCGAGCCATAAGCGAACCAATCTAAACTGATTCTAAAACTTTATTATTGTTTGCAACATTTTTTTGCTTCTGAACAATCAAATTAAAAAAATATGTATAACGCTGTACTACGTTGCATTACATGTCTGCCATCCGGTAGGTTAGGTTAGGTATAGTGGCAGCCCATTTTTTCAGGCTCACTCAGACTATTGAGTACATTGTGATAACACAGTGCTGAACTTCTCTTTTACCTCCATGATCTCGGGATGTCTTTCGCTCTACTATGTTGCATTACATGTCTGCCACCCGGTACGTTAGGTTAGGTATAGTGGCAGCCCATTTTTTCAGGCTCACTCAGACTATTGAGTACATTGTGATAACACAGTGCTGAACTTTTCTTTTACCTCCATGATCTCGGGATGTCTTTCGGTAACGCCAATTATCTGACCTTAGTATTATTTCCAGGAATTCTATTTTGGTGTCTTTGTAATTTCATAGCATTCTTCGAGCCTTCTTCATCCTCTATATACCAAATTCACTACTATCGAAATGTCGCTTTCAAAAGAAGAAAAAAGGCGATTTTTCTTTGAAGAGTATATTGCGTTCCCACGAATCTCCCAAATATAATTCTACATGTTGCAATCTGTTGAATTTAGGGTTGTTTGAAGTTGTTTCCTTATGAAACTAAAAGCTGATTTGCAGATATAGGCTAACCGACATATGATACTAATACGCTACTGTTTTCACAAAAAAAAAACTAAGACTAAGAAATCCATTGAGATACCACACATAATCAGCATCTCTCTTATCCACGAAATCTACCCAACTCTATGTTCAACTAAATAATAGGGATAAAAACTGCTATGTACAGTCAAGTCCGAGTTTCTTTACAGTAAATATATTTTCATTCCTCACAATTTTAGCTAATTTAGAAAATGTAGATCATTTGTAGCAATTTAAAAAAAACTATGTATAGATCGTTTCATTTGTCCAAAATTGTCATATACTGTATTTAGTAGCCACATACAATTATTTAGAGATTATTGATCTACTTATTTTAGATATTATAGTTAGAAAAAAACCATACAAAATATATTTATATTCTCTAAAACGAAATTCTATGCATAGTTACTTTTAGTCGTTAAATACAAATAACTCAAATTGAGAGCAATCATTCCGACGACTACCTCCAATGTTATTGGCGGGACACTGTATTTAGTTAGAACAGTGTAGGCACTGTATTTAGTTAGAAAATCATATCAGAGGAATTATAGTAAGCAGCTCCGTACTCTACAGTACACAGTATTCGTTCACTTATCCTCTTGTAATAGTCAAAATTTCTCAAAATCTTAAAATGTATTTTCTGTAATCTCTCAAAATGTAACCTAGTTATTAGCCGCTTAGCTAAATTATTTTGCGTAAGCCTCATAAATAGTAAATGTGTGTTGAGCATTAGTTTTGTTGTTAGAATTGTCAATGTCACCCCCCCACCACAATTTTAAAACAAAAATTAATAAACAGAAATATGGTAAAATTTGTGTGAAATGTGTTTTGCGCTAAAGTTTTTTTATGCAACTATCAAGCTAACCCCAACCTAAAAAAAATACAACGAGAGAGATTAGAAGAGAGGATTTTCTCCTTCTCTTATATTCATTCAATCTCTCTAGACCTCATACCGTTATAAATGTTTGCCTTTCATTAGAGAGAAAAAAGCTAAAAATTAATGTTTTTTTTTAAAAAACCAAAAAATAATTGTTGCCTTGAACCATTGTTAAAAAAAAACATAAAATTTAAATAAATTGATTTGAGTTATTTAGAAATCGAAGTTGAAACAAAAACTGGCAGAGTCAAAGTATGTCAAAATTCACTAATGCCAAATTGTACGATTCAGTCTCCGTTTACTATTTTCCCACAGAGGACGATGACGAAGATGGTCCCACATTTAAGGACATAGCCCTCGAGTATATACTGAAAGGCATAGAGATCTTTTGTGTATGGGACTGTTGTTGGGTGTGGTTAAAATTTCAGGAATGGGTCTCATTCATTGTGTTCGATCCCTTTGTGGAACTCTTTATTACACTATGTATTGTGGTCAATACTATGTTTATGGCCATGGATCATCATGATATGAACACAGAATTGGAGAAGGTTCTCAAAAGTGGTAACTATGTAAGTATCAATATATATACACTGAAAATAAAAAAATATTTAATTTTCTTCGAAATTTAGTCTTAGACAAATAAAAATTTCTATGGTTTTTTAAAGAAAAATTTTTTTTGGGTGCAAATAATTTTCGTTTTTCATAAATTTCGCCTCCTGAAAAAAATTTCTTTACGACAATAGCAAATTTTAATTGTCCAAAACTTAATTTCCGGATGAAAGTGTTATTAAAATTGTGTGGAAAAAAATCTTTGCTCATAAACGAAATTTTAGATAAACGTAGAGATTTTTTCTTAAAGTAAAAGAACATTTCATTCGAGAGCAAAGTCTATTTTCTTTAAGTGTAATCCATAAGATAATTTTTCATATATGTATTTTTTTGTTTAATTTCTCAATTTTCAGTTCTTTACTGCCACATTCGCCATTGAAGCCAGCATGAAACTCATGGCCATGAGTCCGAAGTACTATTTTCAAGAAGGCTGGAATATTTTCGATTTCATTATCGTTGCCTTGTCTTTACTGGAATTGGGCCTGGAAGGTGTCCAGGGCTTGTCCGTGTTAAGAAGTTTTCGTTTGGTAAGATTTTCTGGGTCTTAACATAATTTACATGTCTCTCCCTATCTTTTACAGCCATATCCTGAAAACGTTTTAACTTACATATCTAAAACACTGACCAAAAAAAATCAGAATATTTTCTTTTGAATGTGAAAGATGCTATCACTTACTTACTCACTCACTAATACCAAAATTCCAGCTTCGTGTTTTCAAATTAGCCAAATCTTGGCCCACCCTTAACTTATTGATATCCATCATGGGTCGCACAGTGGGTGCCCTAGGCAATTTGACCTTCGTCTTGTGTATTATAATCTTCATATTCGCCGTGATGGGCATGCAATTGTTTGGCAAAAATTATACAGGTATTAAGGAAAATATGCCAAATTAAAGAAACGTTATAGCCACAATATATTCAAGTTTTCTTACCAATGCCTATTTTAAAACTTTTTTGATTAACTACAACAAAAGAAATACCAAACAATTTTTTTCTCTCACATATACATATTTTTTTAAGAGAACATCCAAATCAAAAGCTTTCAAGCACGTTTTCTATATCTAACAATTTCTTATATTAATAATTTTCCATATGTAATAGTTTGAAAAGCCCTTTTAATCTCACATACCCTTATGGACCTTAGCTGGATTTAGACGAGATAAAACAAAAAGGCCTAGCTTTTGCCATGGTCGCGTCTTTTTTTTTGGTTTAGGATCCCTTGTTTTATCTCCCTGCCAAATAAATCGCCAATCATGTCACCCTGTGTTCATGGGCATGAAGAAGCAGCGCCTATTCTGATTTTTTTAATACTAACCCCAGAGAAGAAATCTACTAATACCTCTTATTTTTTGATAGCATTTATTTTGATAATTAATTTTCCATATTTGTTTTCCATATATTTTTTTATATAAATGTAAAATCTACGCTTTGCCCGGCTTTTATTTAAAACAAAACTTTTACCAAACAATAAACCAATGCAATTACTTTCGTAATTAAACACCACCAAAAAAAAATAATACCACAAATCTATATCCACCATCATCATAATTTACGTAACTTTGGATTCGTTCACCTCAATCAATCAATCAAATATCATCATACAACAGCTTCGTGTATTCAAATTGGCAAAATCTTGGCCCACCCTGAACTTACTCATTTCAATTATGGGCCGGACAATGGGTGCATTGGGTAATCTAACATTTGTACTTTGCATTATCATCTTCATCTTTGCCGTTATGGGAATGCAACTTTTCGGAAAGAACTATATTGGTAAGTAGCCACTTGAAACGAAGCGGGCCATTATGGAGTTATGTAGAAGAAACAAAGAGGACTGGGAATTTTCAATAGGATGAGATTTAATTGTGAAAAAATCAGAAATAGGTTGATGGAAAATAACTACTTCTCGCTAAAGTTGGTACGAAAGTTTTGTACCAAAGAGTACGTGTACGATTTGCTACTTCATATATGCATCAAGCAAATTTATATCAATCTCCCCTAAGGTTTTATATTTTCTGTGGAAAAATGAAAATAAAGTCGAAAAGTCTTCACATTTTCAAGCTTCTATCAAATCTCTCATAAAACATGGCTCCTAAGCCCTCAAGAAATTAAATCGAGAGGTCGGTTATTAGTATGGAGTGTCTTTGACTTTGAACTGCCGTTGTAAACATCAAGATGATAGCTTCGATATACAACTAGACGTCGTTAGAATTTTTCCAGATCTTAAATATATATCATATGATTAGAAATTTGTATTTCAACCTGGCACAAATTGAATGGTAGTTGGTATAATAATGGCTCTAGTTAACTCATCCTCTAGTCAGACATATTCGAAGACAGAAGTCAAATCTCCAAAGTTGCAGGCTAATTACAATGGAAGCCATGAAAATCGCATTTTCTTTATATAGCCGTAAAGTTTCCTCTTTATATACAAACGATATTTCGATATGCGGAGTGGCATATTTATTATACCATGATATTTTTTTCTTTGCTTGATTGAAATCCGTTAACAACTCCATAGCCCTGGTTGTCCCTATTCTTGCTAACCCGTCGACTCCTGTGTACGAATATTTAATAATATTAAGCTGCTCAGCCATCTAGTAGAGAGATTTGTCGGCAGTCCTAGGCTTAGGAGCACGGTTGCCACAATTGATAGAATTCTATAAAAAATGGTAGATTTTTTGACTTTTGGTAAATTAACATCTCAGTCAAACCTATATTTGCTGGTTCCTAGAAATTTAACTCCCACTGCATCATTATTTGCCGTAGAATTATTTGTGACTAAATCTTTTTAAAAGATTATTTTGTGATAATAAATTGGCCTGAAGAACGTATGGAAAACCTGGTCCTCTAAGTTTCTATTTCAATTTGTGTATTGTGTTGTGTTCCTGTGATTTTTTATTTGTTTCAATTTTTTTTTTTGTTGTAATAGAAAGATAAGAAATTGCTGGTTTATAGTTGCATTTCATATTTTTCGTAATTCATCACTAAGATCAAATTCTAAACAATTCTTAAACTAAAAAATGAAAACAAAATTATTAAAATAATAAAAGGTGAATCCTGCATCAGTACTTATACAATGTTTACTTAAAAAATCTATCGAATTGAGTAATAGTTTTTATTATACAGTAGGCAATGGATATAAGAACATCTCATGTAACATAAGGAAAAATGCATAAAAGACAATGTAGGAAAAACACCATGATTTTTGCTGTAAGAAAAAAAATATGATAAAAGAACAACCTGGCAATCACACAAGGACTTTTTTATATGTCGGTAACACTGAATATTCCTATTCAACAGCAATAGTAGATATGCATTTCTATTTATTTTTGGTTTGTGTTCGGTGTTTATTGCACGTATTAAAGAAATACACGCAGAGAAGAAACATGATTGTTACAATCATATTCGAAGAGCAAAATAATATGATAGGAGCTATTTTCCGGCGACCATGTAACATTTTCACCTGCAACCATGTTGGCTCAGTGAACATGGTTCTAAGAACAATAAAATTGTCCTCATCTAAAATGTTATTATATTGATAAAAAGAATTTTGTTTGAATCAAAATACAATGGTCACAATCTAAAATGTTATGGTATTGGTCAAAAATGTTTTTCTTCCAGTTAAAAGAACATGGTCACAACCTAAAATGTTTTTATCTTTATGAAAAAACTTTTTTCGTCGTCGAAAAAAGGACGCCACTTGAGAAAAGAAAACACAAAACTAACTTTATTTATTTGTTTTTATTTTATTTATAAACTAATTCATTGTTTATTTGTGTTTATAATGTCGTGCAAGCAAACATCACATATTTTTACACGCTCTATTTTGGTTCAATTTCAACAATAAGTAATCATTCCATATATACTTCGTGCCCATTAAATTTACCAACGCAGACATCATGTAACTGCAAATAAAAATAAATTATACCATATATCAAAATGCAGAACAAAAACAGGTACATTTTTTCAATTACACTTCCCTTTTTTGTGTTCACATAAAACCACGTACCACTTCTGAATAAATAAATAAACACAAAACACAGTAATTCCGTATTCTCCGTCCATTCCAAGAAACAATCAACACACGACTGACGCGCAAAATGAAAATCGTGTTTACCTGCTCAATGTTTTTATAAAATTCTTTTCGCTGCAAAAAAAAATAAAAAAAAAGTAAATGGTCACGAAAACAATGTACATGGTCTTTATGGCCATGTAATGGTTCTAGACATGTCTATACGTAACCTATAAAAATACTTTTTTCCCTGCAAAAAAGTAAAAAAATTGAATGGTCAGGAACATGATTCTCCCGACCATGCAATGGTCTCAAATTCTATCATTTAAATAATAGAACATATTTGCGGCATTTGAGAACCATTTAAATGCTTATTGCCAACATATATTTTTCTCCGCTCGAAAATTATTTTTACAAAGACAAAGTACATGGTTTTCGCCACAATTACATACTCTAGGTACGATAAGCATTAAATGGATGCAGCAACCATGTCCAAACATGTTTTTTCTGTGCGTGTACGCAAATCATAAAAGGAATAGAAAACCAGTGAAGATAAATTAAATTAATAAATAATAAAACTCTAAAATATTATTATTTAATTTTCCTTTTTACCATTTTTATTACAAATATTTAAACTTTATGAAATAATTGTCGATAAGAAAAAAATGCATATAAGAAAATAAAATGCGGAATTTTCCGATTTTCTTATATCCGTTACCAACTGTAAAATGTTCAATTCAGCTTCTGTCTAACTGATAGCTGAATAAACATTTCTTTTGTAATAGTACATTTAGGAATGACAGACGTGCTCTTTTAAAGAGCATATGTGCTACAAAATGTGCTCTTAAAACAAGATAGGCTAAAACATAGACCTTATAATACATAGATGAGCCATGGGTGTCAAACTATGTTTGAAAGTTCCGAAGATTAAGAATAAACGAGAAAAATAAGAGCACGCTTACATTCTCTTTCGTTTTCCTTTTTGTAGTTTGCCAATTTTACACTAAATTGGAACGTTTATGATGCACCAGAGGATTTATAAATAAATTAGTATATTAAAAGTTCATATTTGAACAAAAAATTGTGACCAAAACCGCGAAAATACAAAATTTAATTTTGAGCAGCATTGCTCTTTACGAACAACACAAAAGCTAATGCACGAAAATTAATGTTTGGGACTGACTCTTTACGAAAAAATCAAAACGAAATGTCACAAAATTAATTTTTGGAACTGACACATTTTTTTAAAAGAGAATAGTGTATCATCTATGTATTATAAGGTCTATGGGCTAAAAGAGCACGCAAAAGTGCTCTATTTTTAGTTATGTGCTCTTTTTATGCATTACAACAAATATTACTCCAACGCGATTCAATAAATGGTAAAAGTAAACTGAACATACGCAAATGTCACACTACGAAATTTTTCTACGACGTTATTTTCTAATTCAATAGTGTTTTACTTTATATATCAGAGTCGAAGAAGAGCACGCCGATGTTGCTTCTTCACTTTGTACTCTGTTCTAAATGTAAACAAACTACTTACAATAACATTTTTCACAAAAACACCAAAAAATTACTTACAAAGTATTGTAAGAATATTAGCGAGTTGAAAGTGGATTATTTTATGTTTATTTATGAACCTTTTTGTTATGTTTAAATGAATTATATTTCAATAAATTGGAATTAAATGTTTTTTATTATATTTGAAAAAAATGTGCTCTTTTTTTCGTATGTGCTCTTTTTTATAGGCTGAATGTGCTGGTTTTGCCTCTTCAAAATCTGGCATCCCTAGTTAAATTCAAGTTTCAATTAAGCCCAGCTAACTAAATTTTGCATCATAATTTCCAATTTGAATTGGCTGAATTAGTATTCAGAAATTTTCTAATTGGTCTATGCTGGAGTTATTAAAATAACATTTCATTCATTAGTCATCATTGATTTACGAAAGATATTTTTAGTACTACTATAACAAATGGTTAATAACAGTTCTGATGCAAGATTCTCCTTAATTTAATAGAAAAATATACACATATCTCTTTCAACATTTCCTTTTTAAACCACCAAAATATATGTTTTGGTTTACCTTTTAATCTATAAAATACCCCCTCAAAGATGATCTCTAAATTTAATATCCTAAAAAATAACAAGAAATTATATCCTTGACCTAAAATCAATCAAATCAATCCAAATTGGTCCTTTCTTAAAAATTCCCACAACACTTAACATAAAAAATACTGAACACACACAATCAAATCAATATTGTTAGATATTTTTTGACTACAGTAAGTACTTTATAAAGAAAAAAACATAAAAGAATAAAAAAAAACAATTTTCTTAAGACACATAACGAAATCAAACACTTTTAAACAGTTTTGAATTTTCTATAACCAAAGAATTTTTTTAACTACACTATAAAAAAACACCCTCAAAATCTAAATTTCTCAACCATTTTTCGCTAGAATTTTTGCCAGTAGTTTAAAGCTTTGAGCAAATACCATAATAAACAGCAAATGCTTAATCTTTTTTTATAAATAATAAAATAGCTTTTAGAAAATAAGCGTTCTTACTTGCTAAGATTTGGTAAATGGATTACTAATAGCTGAAATTTCTTTCTGTGTATTTTGTATGTGCGTGTGTGTGTGTCTATGATTCACAGATCACAAGGACAAATTCAAAGATCATGAATTACCTCGATGGAATTTCACCGATTTCATGCACTCCTTTATGATTGTGTTCAGAGTGTTATGTGGTGAATGGATTGAATCCATGTGGGACTGCATGTATGTGGGCGATGTCTCCTGTATACCATTCTTCTTGGCTACTGTTGTCATCGGCAATCTTGTGGTAAGTATCTTAGAAAAAAAAAATAACCTTTATTGATCTATGGACTATGGATTATTCTTCTACTATGTGTGATATTAACTAATTTTTCTGCTATATTTATTTTCCCTTGATTAGGTTCTTAATCTTTTCTTAGCTTTGCTTTTGTCCAATTTCGGTTCATCTAGTTTATCAGCACCGACTGCCGACAATGATACCAATAAAATAGCAGAGGCCTTCAATCGTATTTCTCGTTTTAAGAACTGGGTGAAACGTAATATTGCCGATTGTTTTAAGTTAATACGTAATAAATTGACAAATCAAATAAGTGACCAACCATCAGGTGAGAGGATCAACCAGATCAGTTGGATTTGGAGCGAAGGTTTTTATCCACTTGTTTTTTACTACTCTACAACTAAGTACTCGTATTACTTACCCCACTATACTCAAAAAACAAAAATTCCTCAAATCAATCAATGATAAATGTCAACTCAGTTCAGTAATGTGTTCAAACCTTAGAAACGAATCGTAAAAGTATCTTTCAGTACTCGTACTACTAGTGTTGATTTCAAAACAACTTCTCGTTACATTTAGATGAAACACAAGTTAATGCATAAATAATAAATAATAAAAACAAAGTAATTTCACCTTGGGTCCCTTTTAACCTTATCCCAAGCCTAGATGTTCTAGGCTAAGGTAAGGGAGACTCTTCAATAATCCTTCAAGTATTTTTTTGTAATTTAGTTTTGACTCATTATTGTCAATTTCATTAAGTAAACAACGTAAATTATTACAGACCAAAAAACTACATATTTTATATATACATTTTCCAACCGCAAACCAAGTAACTCCAACGAGCTTCAAATGTGTTCTTAAGTGTACAAACAGTACCAGCTCAAAGCATTATGACCGATGGATACTAAAACATTAGTTAGCAAGAATACAATAGGAATATAGGCAAAAAAAACACCTCAACTCATAATACTTTTACACTAAGGCTCATAGACATTGCAGAATTCTAATTGTCTTCAAGTCGAAGATTTATAACTAATTTATAGACATTTCTGGTATTCTTATTTGTTGTCAGTTGATAGACTGTAATTATTATCTAAATGAAAATCATATTTCCTTTGGTTACAAGGTTAGTCATAAAGGTTAGTTTATTAATGAGATTTTTTCTCCTCCATGTTTGTAGTCATAACCTATACTCAACTCGTTCAACTATAACATTTTCAGGAATTTGTTAAATTATTTTAGTATAAAATATTTACACAATTCATTGAGCTAAACTCAATATGTCACAATTTTTATAGTTGATATGATAAACAATTTCGTTGCAAATAATTGTATGTATTTGTATTAAAATCTTTTTTTATAAAATCTTTTGTTTAAATAAAAGGTAATTCCTACGAAGAGATTTTATTCTCCTAACCTGAATTTAATCAACCCACACAAAAAAAAAACTCTTTCCTCCGATACAAAATTTAAGGTCATCTTCGTTTCTTGTTCAATCAATATTCTTAAATGGATATAAGATTTTATTTATGGTACCCGCCTGATTGTCTTTCCCAAACGAATTTTGTTGCTTGGACTGAACAAGAGAAAACTGCGATAGTCTAAAATTTTATTTCCTCGAAAAAAAAAATTTTTTGGGAGCATATTTCAACATACCTTTATTGAATTCAGTTTTCTTAAAAAATAAATTTTTGTGCAATTGAGAAAGTTGTTTAATAAGTTCATTTTATATCATATTTCTATATTTTAATTAACAAAAAAAAATAGCATAATAGGGATTTCTCCCAATCATTATTAGCATAATAAGGATTTCTCCCAAAGATTACAAATACTACTAAGCTTAATGGAAAAGTTCCATGCGTAAATCAGAAGTTTGTATCATTGAAATAAAGACTTGTTTCAAAAATTATGATTGCCCCTTGAATAAAAATTCCCAAGCCCGGCTTTAGGCTTTGATAAAATCTGTAAAAGAAACTTTACACACACACAAAAATAATTCCTTCGTCTCAAACGAAATTTCGCACAAATAAGAATGGAAGAAATTTATAGACCTTTTGGATCTTTTATAGGACGAGAAAAGAGTAAACCCCCAAATATGCAACTACTATGCAATTAGTAGTTGCATATTCCCCAATATCCTTCTCACTTCTACGTTTTTTCGTTAGTTCGCAGAACTTTTTTCTATAATACAAACATTGTGGAAGAAACTATTCGATTTTATATATATTTTTGTTAATTTAACCTTTCGTCCAGAGAATCGATCAATGAACCATTCAGTTTGTAAGCCAACACACCATCCATAGGGCCATGTAGCTCTCATTGTTATCAACAGTCAATTATCGCTATATCATCAACACACAAACAACACATACAATCTGTTCTATTTATAGACCACACTGTTGGGTACACATGGGCCGATGTAAAGAAACTTCTTTTTATAGAAAACACTCCACTCGCTTTACCAAATACAACTTTTGGAAACGGAAATGCCAATATTTCCAATAATTTTCGAAGATTTCAAGAGGATATTCGACATTGTATAGTACTGACATGAAGTTAGAAAACAACAATGCCTTAAAAATTCACTGGATCAATTAATTTCGTAATTAAAATTAAAAAAAAAATATTTTTGTCTCTGTATTATGAATAACATTTTCTTCAGTAAATTTTCAATACAATCGAGAAAAATAAGACTATATATTCTTCCTCCCTGAAATTTTTGTGACATATTGAGTTTAAATTATAATCTCCAGAATTGTTTCCTTTAGGAAAATTAGGTCAATAGGCAGAAAAAACTAACATCTTCCCATTAAGGGAACCCCTGCAATGTCATTATAGCCAAGCCTCACTCTAGGCAATAGTAGTTATTCGATTTAAGGCATACCGCTATGGTCGTCAGACACAAGTTTTCACCACCTATACAGATATTCTAGATGATCCAGCAGCATTTTAGGAAACCTGGAAAGGAAGTCAAATGTAAAACAGGATCAACTCACTCACTCCAACTCAGCCTCTACAATTAAACCTCTGCAAAACAACGCTACATGACAAACCCTACAAATAAAACAAAGACATCCTCGGAAAGGTTACACAAATAACTCTAGAATCTTTAGGATCATAAATGTAGAATAATGATGTACAACTTTTTTTTATAAACCCAAATTGAAATTATTAAAAAAAAAATAATAATAAAAACATCGGCCATAATATTTTAACCAAGTACTGTATATATGAAAAATCCTAGTAAAAACCAGACTTCAAACCAAGGCACATTTGTGGATCTTTAGAAAATTTTAAAACAAAAATCCATATTAATTGTTTATGCCTTTGTAATAGAAAAATTAGAATAGACAAGAATTATTTGAATCCTTTTATTTTTGAAATACAAACAAATTAAATTTATGAACTAATTTGGAACGAGATTTTGATTTCTAAGTTTAAATTATAACCTATACATTAAAATGGCCTTAGAAGAATTACAAAAAACACACAAACAAATTTTCCAAATTAACTTTTTTTGTCGATTTTTTTTTTAATTTATCTTTCCCTCATAGTATGAGCTAGTGTTTGAGTTTCAGTTGTTATTGTTATTATACAATATTATTGAAACATTTTTAGTACAATTCCTACATTAACAAAAATCAATTAAATGTAAATGCATATTAATTTTGTGGTAAAAATCGAAGTAAACTTAAATTCCAAAAAATAGTAAAACAGTGGATTTTACCCTTCTCATTTGTTTCAGATCATATTTATCAAAATATATATATAATAATTATAAAATTTATATAGCATATTATATTTTATATATTCGTGTTATTATAAAAATAGATCAACATTTTTTTTTGGTTTTGTTGTTGTTAGTTTCCTTTTTATGTACAAAATGTATGTTGTTCAAATTGTTTTTTTTTTTTTTTTTTTTGATTTTGTGTTATAATCTTCAAAACCAATTCCCATATTATGATATTAAAAAATTAAAAATTTACAGTCGTATATATAAATATCTGTTATAGCTATTTATCTATCAATATTTTCGATTATTCCTTAGTTATTTTGTGTTTGAAATGTATGTGTTTTTAGTAGCTACATATATAAATGTTCTTCATCATGATATATTGATTTACATGTCATAAGATGACAATTTCTACATCAATTTATTATCAATATGCAAAAAAAACTATTTTATTATCCTTTAACCGTAAAAATTAATTTTCGATGAACATTTGCCTATTTCGGGGTTAATTTCTGAGTGAATTTCCATCAAACAAAAAGTGAAAAGAATTAACAAAATTTCCCCAAAAATTCTGACATTTGTGTTCTGAATGATCTGTCCTAGGGAGGTGTTCATCAGTTTTTTTTAAATGTTGTTGATATTTTGCCTTTTATGATTTATGTTTGCTGACTAACAAATATATTTTCTACGGATTTCATCAACTGATTGACTATTGAAATTTTGATTTTTTTACCGTATTTCCTTCGGAAGATGGCTGGGGTGTAGTGACAGCCCCTAACTTACGGTACGCTTAGACGAGCACTCCACTGTGACATCCTATTGCCATTGAACCCAGGACACCCTATTAATGTTGAACTGCTCAATCATTTAGTTGGGAAATATGCTGCAATCCATGGATGTTTCCAAATTGCCGAATATGTAGTCCAATGGTCCTGAGTATATTTTTTATTAAATACGAATTTACGTTATTGAATATTCTTTTCTAATTTCTAGAAAATCCATGTCCAGCATAGAAATTGATTAATTCCTATTGTTTATCATAAATCAATAAAACTTCTTTATCCAACTGTTTGCAAGCAATGGCGCCCAAGCATGGACTTGCAGAAATATTAAATTCAATTTACAATGTGTCGTATAAAATGAGGAAAACTGTTTCCCGATTTATAAAAATGTAATTAATCTGATTTCATATCAATCAGTGACATTCGAAATTTTGAAATGCTTTCTATAAATACCTCTTGTATAATGACAGCCCGTTACATACAACTTGCTAAGACATTAATTCCACGGTGACATCGTATTACCCTTGAACCCAGGACACCCTTATTAAGGTTGACTTGTTCAGACTCGGATTCACGTTATTGAATGGTCTTTCAATATCTAGAAAATCCATATCTATAATAAAAATTGATTATTTTAAATTGTTTTCCATAAACCTGTCTAAGCTTTTTGTCAAATAATGGCGCCCGATCATGGACTTGCAGAAACATTAAATTTAAAGAAAATGAGGAAAACTGTTTCTCGATGCATAAACATATTTGTTTACGTTATTGAATGCTCTTCCAATATCTAGAAAATCCATATCTCGAATAGAAATTGATAAATTTCTCTTGTATTAAACTTCTTGACCTATCTTTTTGCATATAATGGCACCCGATTAAGGACTTGCAAAAATATTAAATTTAATTTACATCGGTCCATATAAGTTTAGGAAAATCTGTGTCACAAAAAATATTCATTCACAGCTTTAAGGTGAGTATTAAGTTCGAGTTTAGCCGCTAAATTTCACTAAAGTGAAAACTAAATCAGTAAAAAAGCCATAAAATTATACATATTTTTTGCAGATTTCATTATAACTTGATGGGGAATATCCCAAAGCAAATTTTCACAAAGTTTGTATTGCTTAAAATGGATTATTAAAGAAAAGTAACCGTGAAAAAATTGTGATTTTAGTGGCTAAACTCGAACTTTATACCCACCTTTAACTCGTAATAACGTGAATACGATGCTCTTTCAATAGGTTAGGTTAGGTTAGTGGCAGCCCGATATTTCAAGCTCACTTAGACTATTCAGTCCATTGTGATACCACAGTGGTGAACTTCTCTCGTATCACGGAGTGCTGCCCGATTCTATGTTAAAATCAATGACAAGGGACCTCCATTTTGTAGCCAAGTCCGAACGGCGTTCCAAATTGCAGTGAAACCACTTGCTGCGGTGGGATAATCCACCGCTGAAAAACTTTTTGGTGTTTGGTCGAAACTGGGTTTGAACCCACGACCCTTTGTTGCAAGGCCGGCATGCTAACCATTGCACCACGGTGACTCCTTGGCGCCCGATCATGGACTAGTAGAAATATTAAATTAAATTTACATTGTTCCATATAAAACTGTTTTCCGACTTTTACAAAATTCCCAGCTTAGTGTGAATTATTTTAGGTTCGAAAGATTTTTTCTTTAATTTGAAGGTTAACAATTCGAATACCTGCGATATCCATTTTTCCCCGAATCAGCAATGATTCCACATTTAGATTAAAAACGAAACTACCAATTGGTTTAATGTGTGCCTAAATTATTATAATGTTCACATTAGTATTATAATAAAATTAATATTTTCTATCATGATGAAGAACATATGTAGGAAAATCGGCCTTATAACATTATATACATATATACAGTTGTTTTGAGCCGATTCTAAATCATTTGTTGTAATTCATTGTAATCTACACATACATTCACTTGGCATTTCATTATTAGCATTGTTATTTGTTCCATGTTATTATATATAGTGTTATATTTAAAAAAAAAAAATAATTACCCCATAAATATTCTCACTTTATCATTATACACACTATCCATTTATCATTTTCATTAAAAACCGGAAACAAATCACCCAATTTTTTCACCACTTACTCCAGGAAAATCGCAATAGAAACACCTTCTAAATGTCGATGTTGTGTGTGTTGTAAAATTATTTGAAAAAATCTAAATTTGTGTATTCCAAAAAGAAAAATATATTATGTTTTAAAGAAAATAATTTGTTAACAAATTCTTTTCTTCTTATAATATCATTTATTTTCATATATGCCAACATCATTAAACTTAAACAAAACGCTTAAAATTGGTTGCCTTATGTTCCAAAATAAAAAATACTAAACCAAAAACAAATTAATAACAACTATACAACATCTGGACAAAACGTATCCAATAAATTAAATTGTTGAAAAACATCCTATTCATTGCGGGTCGTTCATGGAATCATTCTGAATAATGCCTCCCCCATCTAATAAAACCAACTATCTCGCTTGCATCATAATCATCATCATCATCAAAAATTGCCATCGCTACAAAATCGAAAAATTGGATTGTTTTCAAAAAATTCGCGAACATATTTTCATTATACCCAAAAAATCGTTAAATTTGAAAAACAAAATGAAATGGATACGTTAGGCAAAGGGGTTTGTCGTTGTATATCTGCAGAACATGGCGATAATGAACTGGAGTTGGGTCATGATGACATCATGGGCGATGGCCTGATCAAAAAGGGAATGAAAGAGCAAACCCAACTGGAGGTGGCCATTGGCGATGGCATGGAGTTCACCATACATGGCGATATGAAGAACAACAAGCCCAAGAAATCAAAATTCTTAAATAACACAACGGTAAGTTGCAGGGGAGGGATTTTAAGCTCCTCCACATGATCTTGCGAATTTCATAACATTTTCTGTGTTGCTTTTTGGCCACCATCAGATGATTGGAAACTCAATAAACCACCAAGACAATAGACTGGAACATGAGCTAAACCATAGAGGTTTGTCCATACAGGACGATGACACTGCCAGCATTAACTCATATGGTAGCCATAAGAATCGACCATTCAAGGATGAAAGCCACAAAGGCAGCGCCGAAACCATTGAGGGCGAAGAAAAACGCGATGTCAGCAAAGAGGATCTTGGCCTCGACGAGGAGCTGGATGAAGAGGGCGAAGGCGATGAGGGCCAGCTGGATGGTGACATTATCATTCATGCCCAGAACGACGATGAGATAATCGACGATTATCCAGCCGACTGTTTCCCCGATTCATACTATAAGAAGTTTCCAATCTTAGCCGGCGATGAAGATTCGCCGTTTTGGCAAGGATGGGGCAATTTACGACTGAAAACTTTTCAATTAATTGAAAATAAATATTTTGAAACAGCAGTTATCACTATGATTTTAATGAGTAGCTTAGCTTTGGTAAGTTTTTCACGTAAGATCTTCTGGTTAATATCCTAAATGTTCACCAGAGAGTTTCTTACAAAAAAATGTTCACTAATTGTTGTTAACAATATTTATAACGAAAAAAAAAACGCTTTGTAAATATCAAAGTAGTTTCCAAAAAAGAAAAAAACTGTACCAAAGTTGTATGACCTTTTTGAAATTTTAGCAAAAAAATATTTAGAAATTTTAGTTGTTGGCTTAAAAACCTTTTGTAAAAAAAAAAAACAAACACCAAAACATTTACACATTCTATTTTATTTGCTTATGATTTCCGCTTATAGAAATCAATCAAACAAAAAAGAATGTCCTTTGTAAAAAAAGAGACACACAAATGCCACAAAAGCGTTACTATCGGGCTTACAAAATCATTTGAAAAAACACCCAAAAAAATTATTTGTAAAATCTGGACACCGAAGATTGAAAGGAATCTTCTTGGCACTGAAAATATTTCCGTTTTAATTATGATATATTAATAATTTTTTTTTAGTTTAAACAATTAAAAAAAATTAATTGATTCAATTGATTTTTTTTTTTGCACCTTCAAAGAATTTTTTGTACTAAATTAATATAATTTAATTAAATTTATTTTATCTTTTTGGCACTGAAAATATTTCCGTTTTAATTATGATATATTAATAATTTTTTTTTAATTTAAACAATTAAAAAAAAAATAATTGATTCAATTGATTTTTTTGCACCTTCAAAGAATTTTTTGTACTAAATTAATATAATTTAATTAAATTTATTTTAATTCAATTTATATAAATATATTTAAATTATTTCAAGTGATTATTATAATTTAATTCACTTGATTCAATTTAATTAAATTTTTATTACGTGTCATAAAAAAATATATTTTTTAAAACAATTTAATTTTAATTTTGTTTTAGTTTTTTGCAGCCTCAAGAAATTATAATATGAAATGAATTTAATTAAATTAAATTTATTTTAATTGTGTGTCAAATATTTAAGTTAATTAGTAAAATTTATTATAAAAAATTATATTATTTAAAAAAAATATTATTAACAGGTAATTATTTTAGAAAACAAAAAATTAAATGAATCATCATCGATTAAAACCGAATTTTTTTCAATGTTATAAACTTTCTTTCAGTCTTGGGTTATCCAGAGTGTTTTGGATTTTGTATGCCTGATTTGCTAACGTGTATCCTGTAATTTTGCTTATTATGCTTAAAAGCTTTAAGCAAAACTTAGCCTCCCCAAAAAAAAAGCTTCAATAATTTTGTCTTCAATTTCTTTGAAAATTTTTCTTTAAAAAGTTTAACACCATAGCGTTACGAAGTTGCCTTTTGTCCTTAAAACAAAAACCAAAAAACGAAACTAAGTTAAAGTTCCATGTTGCTATAGATGTTGTAATTTTTGTGTGTTGTCTTAGATTTTTGTTTTTTTGAATGGACTAAACTAAACTTTTCCTTTTTTGGAATTCTTTTCTCCTTTTTGTCTTCAAATCTAGGCCTTAGAAGATGTTCATTTACCTGATAGACCCGTTATGCAGGATATCTTGTATTATATGGATAGGATATTCACGGTGATATTCTTCCTGGAGATGTTAATCAAATGGTTGGCATTGGGTTTTAAAGTTTACTTTACCAATGCCTGGTGTTGGCTTGATTTTGTGATTGTAATGGTAAGTTCAAACGTTTGCCAGTTACTAGAAAACTTTTTCAAACACTCTTAAACCACCTACACTAACCTTAAACTAAACAAAAAAAATTGAAAAAAAAAATGAAAACCTTACACAAAATTTATCAAAAACACAAAAACCTGACTATAAGGACTTGAAGTTTGTCAAAATAAAAATGGACGTTCTGAGACATAATTGTAATAAATATTTTATTTGTATTATAATTATTTATTTTAGTTTTTGTTTTTATGGTTACAAACTTTTAAGTTTTTAGATAATTTTCTATTGGTTTTAGTTAAATCTTAGTTAATGTTTAAATATTCAGTTATATATTTAATGGATTTAATAACCATTA
Source organism: Haematobia irritans (assembly GCF_050003625.1). NCBI lineage: Eukaryota > Metazoa > Arthropoda > Insecta > Diptera > Muscidae > Haematobia > Haematobia irritans. Next base: position 3,958,357 of record NC_134399.1, read on the forward strand.
TTATATAAATAATAGCTAAGTTTAGTTAATGTTAAAAGTAATACAAAAGTAAAAGAATATATATATATATATCACAAATTTATATATCTAGATATTCAACAAATTATAGCCACTTATTAGATTGATATATTTATTAATATATATTTTATAAACAAATAGAGTTATGTATTCTATATTTATATACAAAAAAAACAAAGCCATACTCTTAGTAACCCTTAACTGATTTTGTATTGATTTAATACCCGTATACTTAGCTATCGCTTATAAATTTGGTCGCTGTTTGGTCCGGCTTAAATGACATAGCCGTTTTTAGATCTATGCGCACGCTCCGTGCCTTAAGGCCTTTACGTGCTGTCTCTAGATGGGAGGGTATGAAAGTAAGTAAATCAACAATAAGCATAAAATATCTAGCTCCATCTCAGGCTCTGTCTAATATTCAACAACAACAAAAAAAAACTATGTATTCTTCTTTCCTCCATCCAAGAAACTAATCTTAACTAATCTCCCAAAAAAAAAAAAATAAGAATTTGTTTAAATGTTGTATTGCCACCTTAACATCATATTTGTGTTGGTGTTATTGCTAATAAATGGATAATTTACACTATGGACCAACTTAAACTTACTAACACTGAACTAATACAAACAATCTGCAAAAAATATCAAGGACTCGACTAAACAATACTAATTTGGGGTATACTTCAAAATTATTATGGCTTCATTTACCAAATATTGTTGCAAATAATGTCAATTTGATAATACGCTAATATCACGCTGCTTTCATTGATCAATCTCTCAAATATATTTTTGCAGCCACAATTTTAATTAGATTTTGGAAACATTTTAATCCTAATGGTTTTAACCCGAATAACCGCATCTATTTCAAGACAACCAAATACATGTGCCGAAAATTTTACTCCGATTTTCCGATTATGAATGTTTTTTTGCAGTAACCTTATATAATAAAAATCCATGGTGGAGGGCTCATAAGACTTGACCCGCCGGACCTTACTGTCATTCCGAAATATAATCCCTGTAATGATTATAACGAAAATATTGGAGTTTCTATAGTTAATCATACTTCTTAAAAACATTGAGAATTTCACCACAAATACAATGACATACATTTAACGTACACAACACGTTAGACCTACTAATAACTTTGTAATAAAATACATACGGATATACTAAACACACTGACTTCTATACATATACATAATTAATTTCTATGCTAAGTGTTTAACGTATACAACAAAATTAAGAAACTCAACTTAAAACCTTCTCTTAACTTCTATCTCTTTAATGTAAGGTGCTTACATGTTTCTCTTCAATTCTCTTTATATATGTTTCAATGTAAACTCCTCATTGAATAAAGAAATTTTAAATGTCCAATAATGCATACCACTGTATTGCCTAACAATCCCTTCCCCTCCGAATTATTGTGAAAATAATTACCTTAAATTTTCTTATTCTAAGCATTTGTTACAAAGAAAAATTGTGTATATGGTGTGGCAAGATTTCTTTCTTATCTTTTTCTGTAGAGTTTCTCTCTTAACAAACACAAAATGGGAATTGAGAAATACAAACTGTGGGTTTTCATCCAATAGCAAAATAATAATGTGAAATATTTAAAAGGATGAGCCATTAAATGAACCTAAATAAAGTAAAATAAGTAAAACCAAACCATAATTAAGCGAAATTAAATCGAACTAAACCAAATAAATTAAAATGAACTTAAATTAATAAAAAGTACTAATGAAAGAGTTATATATCAACTCAAATAATGACACCAAAATTAAATTATTCTCTATGTTTGAAATTTGTCCTATGACCAAATTGTTTGTTCAAGTTTCAAAACTTCAAAACTAAATTATTCTCATTCAAAAAAAATTAAAGTTACATTGAATATAGTAATTAATAAAATTAAATTTAACTTAACTAAATCATAACTAATAAAGTAAATTAAAATAAATTAAATTAAAACAAAAACATATATAAGCAAAATAGTATCAAACTAAACCATATTATTTAAAATGAATTTAAATTATTTTAAATAAAGTAAATAGGTATAAAAAAAAATAAAATAAAAAGTATAAAAATATAAAATAAAATTACACTATTAAAGTTTTATTAAATTCTAAATTTTAAAATAAATTTAACTTAACCAAAATTTATTAAATAAAAATCAATCGGTTTTACTTATTTACAGTGAATTGATTTTAATTAAATTAAAATTTTTGTTTTAAATATAAAAAGCATATGAACAAATATAAAAATATTAAAAGTTACTCAAAATAAAGTTCATAAAACACAAAATAAAATAAATTAAATTAATTTCATGGAGAACACATCAAATTGTTTAAACTTAAATGTTTATAATTTGTAAAATAACGAAATTAATATTTTCACTAATCTAATTAAATTCAATTCACCTAAAAAATAAATAAAAACCAACTTAATGAAAAATAATAAAATAAACCAAAATTTAAATTACAAAAAAAAAAACTAAAATTAAATAAACTGAAAATTAAGATTAAGACAAATAAAACAAAATAAAATAAAAAAAATAAATTAAAATAATAAAATAAAATAAAGTAAAATGAAATAAAATAAAATAAAATAAAATAAAATAAAATAAAATAAAATAAAATAAAATAAAATAAAATAAAACAAAACAAAACAAAATAAATTAAATTAAATTAAATTAAATTAAATTAAATTAAATTAAATTAAATTAAATTAAATTAAATTAAATTAAATTAAATTAAATTAAATTAAATTAAATTAAATTAAATTAAATTAAATTAAATTAAATTAAATTAAATTAAATTAAATTAAATTAAATTAAATTAAATTAAATTAAATTAAATTAAATTAAATTAAATTAAATTAAATTAAATTAAATTAAATTAAATTAAATTAAATTAAATTAAATTAAATTAAATTAAATTAAATTAAATTAAATTAAATTAAATTAAATTAAATTAAATTAAATTAAATTAAATTAAATTAAATTAAATTAAATTAAATTAAATTAAATTAAATTAAATTAAATTAAATTAAATTAAATTAAATTAAATTAAATTAAATTAAATTAAATTAAATTAAATTAAATTAAATTAAATTAAATTAAATTAAATTAAATTAAATTAAATTAAATTAAATTAAATTAAATTAAATTAAATTAAATTAAATTAAATTAAATTAAATTAAATTAAATTAAATTAAATTAAATTAAATTAAATTAAATTAAATTAAATTAAATTAAATTAAATTAAATTAAATTAAATTAAATTAAATTAAATTAAATTAAATTAAATTAAATTAAATTAAATTAAATTAAATTAAATTAAATTAAATTAAATTAAATTAAATTAAATTAAATTAAATTAAATTAAATTAAATTAAATTAAATTAAATTAAATTAAATTAAATTAAATTAAATTAAATTAAATTAAATTAAATTAAATTAAATTAAATTAAATTAAATTAAATTAAATTAAATTAAATTAAATTAAATTAAATTAAATTAAATTAAATTAAATTAAATTAAATTAAATTAAATTAAATTAAATTAAATTAAATTAAATTAAATTAAATTAAATTAAATTAAATTAAATTAAATTAAATTAAATTAAATTAAATTAAATTAAATTAAATTAAATTAAATTAAATTAAATTAAATTAAATTAAATTAAATTAAATTAAATTAAATTAAATTAAATTAAATTAAATTAAATTAAATTAAATTAAATTAAATTAAATTAAATTAAATTAAATTAAATTAAATTAAATTAAATTAAATTAAATTAAATTAAATTAAATTAAATTAAATTAAATTAAATTAAATTAAATTAAATTAAATTAAATTAAATTAAATTAAATTAAATTAAATTAAATTAAATTAAATTTAAATAAAGTAAAGTAAAATAAAATAAAATAAAATAAAATAAAATAAAATAAAATAAAATAAAATAAAATTAAATAAAATAAAATTAAATATAATTAAGTTAAGATTAAGACAAATAAAACAAAATAAAATAAAAAATAAATTAAAATAATATAAGAAATAGAATTAAATTAAGTAAAATAAAATAAAGTAAAGTAAAGTAAAATAAAACAAAATAAAATAAAATAAAACAAAACAAAATAAAATAAAATAAATTAAATTTAAATAAAGTAAAATAAAATAAAATTAAATATAATAATATGAAATAAAATTAAATAACATAAAATAACATAAAACAAAATAAAATAAACAAAATAAAATAAAAATAAAAATAAATAAAATAACTAAACATGAGTCAAGCCAATAATATAATTTAATTTATTTATTTATTGATCAATTACATTTACAATAAAATTATAAATATAATTGTATGCTTTGAGAGATTTATTTTTATTTAATAATATTTTTCTTAAAATTTATTATTAAATTCAATTCACCTACAAAATAAATAAAAACCAACTTAATGAGATATAATAAAATAAAACAAAATTTAACTTCCAAAAAACGAAAATTAAATAAACTGAAAATTAAGATTAAAAAATAAAAATAAAAAAATAAATTAAAATAATATAAGAAATAGAATAAAATAAAATAAAATATAATAATATGAAATAAAATTAAATAACATAAAATAAAATAACATAAATCAAAATAAAATAGGCAAAATAAGAAAAAAGTAAATAAAATAACTAAACATGAGTCAAGCCAATAATATAATTTAATTTATTTATTTATTGATCAATTACATTTACAATAAAATTATAAATATAATTGTATGCTTTGAGAGATTTAATTTTATTTAAAAATATTTTTCTTAAAATTTATTATTAAATTCAATTCACCTACAAAATAAATAAAAACCAACTTAATGAAATATAATAAAACAAAATTTAACTTACAAAAAAACTAAAATTAAATAAACTGAAAATTAAGATTAAGACAAATAAAATAAAAAAATAAATTAAAATAATATAAGAAATAGAATAAAATAAAATAAAATAAAATAAAATAAAATAAAATAAAATAAAATAAAATAAAATAAAATAGAATAAAATAAAATAAAATAAAATAAAATAAAATAAAATAAAATAAAATAAAATAAAATAAAATAAAATAAAATAAAATAAAATAAAATAAAATAAAACAAAATAAAATAATAAAATAAAATAAATTAAATTTAAAGAAAGTAAAATAAAATAAAATAAAACAAAATAAAATAAAGTAAAATAAAATATAATAATATGAAATAAAATTAAATAACATAAAATAAAATAACATAAAACAAAATAAAATAGGCAAAATAAGATAAAAGTAAATAAAATAACTAAACATGAGTCAAGCCAATAATATAATTTAATTTATTTATTTATTGATCAATTACATTTACAATAAAATTATAAATATAATTGTATGCTTTGAGAGATTTATTTTTATTTAATAATATTTTTCTTAAAATTTATTATTAAATTCAATTCACCTACAAAATAAATAAAAACCAACTTAATGAGATATAATAAAATAAAACAAAATTTAACTTCCAAAAAACGAAAATTAAATAAACTGAAAATTAAGATTAAAAAATAAAAATAAAAAAATAAATTAAAATAATATAAGAAATAGAATAAAATAAAATAAAATATAATAATATGAAATAAAATTAAATAACATAAAATAAAATAACATAAATCAAAATAAAATAGGCAAAATAAGAAAAAAGTAAATAAAATAACTAAACATGAGTCAAGCCAATAATATAATTTAATTTATTTATTTATTGATCAATTACATTTACAATAAAATTATAAATATAATTGTATGCTTTGAGAGATTTAATTTTATTTAAAAATATTTTTCTTAAAATTTATTATTAAATTCAATTCACCTACAAAATAAATAAAAACCAACTTAATGAAATATAATAAAACAAAATTTAACTTACAAAAAACTAAAATTAAATAAACTGAAAATTAAGATTAAGACAAATAAAATAAAAAAATAAATTAAAATAATATAAGAAATAGAATAAAATAAAATAAAATAAAATAAAATAAAATAGAATAGAATAAAATAAAATAAAATAAAATAAAATAAAATAAAATAAAATAAAACAAAATAAAATAATAAAATAAATTAAATTTAAAGAAAGTAAAATAAAATAAAATAAAACAAAATAAAATAAAGTAAAATAAAATATAATAATATGAAATAAAATTAAATAACATAAAATAAAATAACATAAAACAAAATAAAATAGGCAAAATAAGATAAAAGTAAATAAAATAACTAAACATGAGTCAAACCAATAATATAATTTAATTTATTTATTTATTGATCAATTACATTTACAATAAAATTATAAATATAATTGTATGCTTTGAGAGATTTATTTTTATTTAATAATATTTTTCTTAAAATTTATTATTAAATTCAATTCACCTACAAAATAAATAAAAACCAACTTAATGAGATATAATAAAATAAAACAAAATTTAACTTCCAAAAAACGAAAATTAAATAAACTGAAAATTAAGATTAAAAAATAAAAATAAAAAAATAAATTAAAATAATATAAGAAATAGAATAAAATAAAATAAAATATAATAATATGAAATAAAATTAAATAACATAAAATAAAATAACATAAATCAAAATAAAATAGGCAAAATAAGAAAAAAGTAAATAAAATAACTAAACATGAGTCAAGCCAATAATATAATTTTATTTATTTATTTATTGATCAATTACATTTACAATAAAATTATAAATATAATTGTATGCTTTGAGAGATTTAATTTTATTTAAAAATATTTTTCTTAAAATTTATTATTAAATTCAATTCACCTACAAAATAAATAAAAACCAACTTAATGAAATATAATAAAACAAAATTTAACTTACAAAAAAACTAAAATTAAATAAACTGAAAATTAAGATTAAGACAAATAAAATAAAAAATAAATTAAAATAATATAAGAAATAGAATAAAATAAAATAAAATAAAATAAAATAAAATAAAATAAAATAAAATAAAATAAAATAAAATAGAATAAAATAAAATAAAATAAAATAAAATAAAATAAAATAAAATAAAATAAAATAAAACAAAATAAAATAATAAAATAAAATAAATTAAATTTAAAGAAAGTAAAATAAAATAAAATAAAACAAAATAAAATAAAGTAAAATAAAATATAATAATATGAAATAAAATTAAATAACATAAAATAAAATAACATAAAACAAAATAAAATAGGCAAAATAAGATAAAAGTAAATAAAATAACTAAACATGAGTCAAACCAATAATATAATTTAATTTATTTATTTATTGATCAATTACATTTACAATAAAATTATAAATATAATTGTATACTTTGAGAGATTTAATTTTATATAATAATATTTTTCTTAAAATTTAATTTAATTGAATTTCAATTAAACTAATCAAATTTCATTTGATTTCATTTCAATATTTTTTAGCACCTTTAATTTTATTTAACTCAATTGAATGTGAATTTGAATTAAATTAATTAACTTACACTTTGTATTAGGTGTTCAAATGAGCTCATCTCCTAAAAATTTCACAAAAACTATATATAAAAAATCTCTACTCCATTAGTATGAAAGAATGTTTCACTTCATCCATAGGCTGTACTTAATATTACGTTGTTAGGAATTTTAAATAAAACCAAAATATTTAAACCATAAAATTCAAATCTGTACTAATTCTTCTTACTATTATATAATTTATGTGGTTCTATTTACAATTCCAACAACGTGAGCGAATTTCATATAATGAAACTATTGAAATTGAAATTATTGTACATTATAAAATGCTGAAGTTAGATGTATGTAAAAAAAATTACATATATTATTAGTATAATATACTTTTCTTATTTTCCAATATATATTCTAGTGTTTGTTGTTGCTTCAGCTTTGTAAAAAAAAACATAATAAATAAATTGTTGCTATATATGTTGTAAAATACAAAATACAAATAGTTGTAAAGTGTATACAGAAAATTAAAATGTTTTATGTAGCAAAGTAGTATTGTTTGTATAAAGTATAAGAGTTCTTAGGATTTATTTTAGTAAGTAGATGATATATTTATAAATATAGTTAATAACATTTAGTTTTAGAAACTTAAAACGATAGAGAAACTAATGATGTAAACAAATTTTTGCTTAGTCTTTGATTTCTATTAACTCTCTTCTATTGAAGAGCTTAGAAATTTAATATAGAAAAATATTGAATTTACACTTGTTCTCTCATACACTTTAGTTTGAGAGTTTAGTTTTGAAATTCAATTAGATCAATAAATGAGTACAAAAAACAAAACTTGTAAAAAATAATTTAAGTAGCCTTAAAAGTTAAAAAAAAGAAAAGTAGCTGGTTTCTCTCCTCCGCCTTCTAACTATCTTCCCCAAAATCATTGTAACTTTTCCATAGACCTTTAATTTAGTAACTTTAGTACCATTATTCGGGCTTTTTGCCTTCATACAAGTATGAGAAACTCAATAATATACACGCTCCAAAGAACTAAATCAAATGAAATTAGATCAGTAAATACCCTTTTAACAGATGATAGCCTGTATCACCCAAGGTCCAAATTGTACAAAATTTTTGTTTTGTAATACCAAGGACCAAGTATGAAATCCCAAGCACCACATTTTTAACAATATATCTCTTGAGAGAAGTTTGCAAGTAAAACCAAATCCACTGTAAAATATTTCCAAAAGAAACAACAAAGAAAATTTGAAGAAAGTTTTTTGAATATAATCGAAATTCCCTATAACTCTCCCCGACCCCGACCTTGAAGAGGTTTATGAAAAGATTGATTGTAATTTAATCAGCATAAAAATCCCTTTCGAAAAAAAATCGAAAATTTTAATACGCCTGCGCAGTGGTGGCAGTGTTTTACTTATGAAAAACTCCTAACATATGAAAAAGAGAAATTCAAAGAATTATTTAAGAAAATATCGCTTGGTCTTGGGCAATTTACAAAATTCGAAATACAAATTCACTTTTTCTAGTTTCCTCATGAACAAAACTCATACTTATAAAACAAAAAATACAATTGACAAAATATTCCAAATATAAAAACAAAATGTTAGCGATGTTGTAAACCCAGGCTTGACCCAGAAGTTACTCAAATAAGGCCATTTTTATATAAACCAAGAAAAAAAGACCACACAGCTACTTCTCCATTGAGTCCGGCAGCAAAGTTAAAGCAAAAATTTGTCAAAATTAAGACAAACCAACCTAGTAGATATATTTTATCTATATAAACAAAAATATTTTTATACATAAGGATCTGCAATAAACAAATGCTTATTTTGCTTATGTTTATCTCAAATATCGAATGTAAATATTAGAACAATAACAAAACATTTAAAGTTTGTACAAAAAAATCCCCAAAATCAAAACATATATTTTTTTTATTTATCATTTTCTAAGCATTTGTTTATAATAGATCTAAGGATACAAATAAATATATAACTTTAAGTTATCATTAGGTTATACATTTTTTTATAGATTAAGTTTAGAGTTAAGTACTTTTTTTTAGGGAATCCAATTTTCGACAGAAAAAAAATATGTTGTGATATTGGTTTCTTCAAAAAGCTCTTTATTTAAACTGAGCTTGTTTTCCATTTCTTATATGAAATATGCTAAATGTGTTTTTTTTTTCTTATATGTTCCATATAAAATTATCACCAATATATGTTATAATGTATTGTGTTATGTTGATATGTTAAATTTTTAGGTTTTTTTATTTTTTTACTTCTTATTTTATTATTGACTTTAATTTAATTTCTAAAACTTAACATGACTTTTAAGAAGACTTTAGCTAAATCTGCGAGAGAAAAAATTGATACCATCCATATTTATCTTCAAATAGAAATGCTTCCTTATAGGACAAAGTCTTTTCTTTTAATCAAACAACAAAGGAAATTTTCAAACAAACACATACAAAAGACGCTTTGATTCCTTATATTCTAAATATTTTTATATAATCTTCACTTTAAACAAAATTTCACATACAATACAAAAAAACAAAATTTGCTTTTTTCAAAATCTACAATTTCTTAAAATTCTAAACAAATTGAAAAATTCCCCCTCCCACTTTTACGAAACTACAATCATTTGGCAAACTAGGTGTCGCTTATCAACTTCGTTGCTTCACTTGCTGGAGCTGGTGGTATACAAGCCTTCAAGACTATGCGAACGTTAAGAGCACTGAGACCACTACGTGCCATGTCCCGAATGCAGGGCATGAGGGTACGTACTTTCTTTACACATCCCATAACATTTTCAGTAATCAAACAAATCAAATCGTCAACAAAAAATCAAATCACGGACTTATCTTTTTTTATATATAAATACTTACATCTTAAAACAAAAAACCAACCACCATATTTTTTTTAATTAGTAATTCAGTCCATTTCAATTTTCAAACAAAAACAAGATTTTGTTCATTCAGATCATCCCCTAAAAATAAAAATTTAATTTAGTTGTTCTCATATTAACACATTTTGTTGAGATATTGTTCAATGACTTTTTAAACATTTTTATATAGATATCTTTTTTATTTTCAAACTTAGTCTTGGCCATCATTAAAAACAATGCCTATTTTTCTAAATAGTTTAGAAACGTTTTTCTTAGAAATGACCTTTTTACAATCTCATAAGAAAAGTAAACCATTCATGACTTCATTTTTGTTTGATATGCTTTACTCTTGAATTTTGTTATGTTTTGATTAATTTCCATAACATTTGGTTGGTTGATTTTACTGAATGCATTTAAGTTTAATAAAAATCATTATTATGGAATGCTTTAGTATAGAAATTTAGTAAAAAGTAGAATGCTTATAACCGTAACATAACAAAAATATCTGAAAACACACTGAGACATGGAAGACATATTTTTGACACTGATTAATTTTATTATTCAAGAACATTCATCATATATCACATTTAACTCAAGAAATTATTAAGTATACTCTCCTCCGATATAGCCAAGGAGATTTTCAAAATCGATTTCTGTAGGCCGCCAACAAAGCTTCTTCGATAATATTGGAAAAAAATTATATTACGTTGGGCGCCAAAAATGTACATTCCTCAAAACATTAACAATCTCACTTCTACTACTCAAAACATAATTATAGATAAAAATTACAAATAATAGATAATGTCCTTTTAAATTATAAAAATTAGCAAAGATGAATTAGACATTTGACGCCAGAAAATCAATTATTGTCTTATGTATAATACCAATTTCTCCATTAGTAGATAATTACAATTTCGGTGGAATAGATTCTTGTGGAAAATACCGATAATTGCGTTGAGCTTCACTTTCCCAGATTACAAGGGACATCCTATATGCCATATTTCGATTTCTTCCATTACAGAACTACCTTGCCGTTTTTACTAATTTTACATTTCTTTTCTCAAAAAACCTCATCTCACACTATATCGAAAATAGAATCGTTTGTTTTCCTTCCTATTCAATTTCAATGAGACACAAGGGAATTTATATGGGAAAATTAAATTTAACTTTTTGAAATATGAGTGATAATCTGTTGGCTCTCTTAATAAAAATTCAGTTACTACGTTGGGCGCCAAATCAGTAAGTTTTTTTATTCCTTTACGACGGAAGCTATATAACAATTAGCTATCCATTCCTATGCAGAGAACGCAAACGGCGAGTTGCGTTGCCGGCGATTTTTGGGCTGTCGCCGCCGACAATCAGGTCTGCTCATCTAAGCTGAAATGTAGCCGCCAATCGAACAATACACATTCCTATAATCTATAAATACTTCAAGTTTTTCTATTTTCTGCTGGCAAATGTAATCTTTCACTCAAACCAATTCAAGCCTACGATTCTATAATAATATGACAAAAATCTTACACACATATGAACAAACAGAAGATTAGTTGTACAATTAATCTCATATCGATTCAGATATTTTAGTTTAATATTTTAATGGATCATAATTGACCTGTGCCCAATAAACATATTTTCGTCAAATCGGATGTCAAGACTCCGCCACCAATGGCAAAAATGGATCAGCTTCATTATATGATCATTTGCCAGCTACGTTGAACACCATTTTCCCCAATATTATTTTACTTTACTCGTACAAAAATATATATCATAAATATATTGTTCTACAAGTGAGATGGTTGGCCGTTTATAGGCTAAAAATGTTTTTTACTTTAGATCTGTGTACTTTAGATCTTTCCCCATGGGTTTTCTCTAGGTTGGAATCAATTTTTCTAAATTGATATTCCTTTCCTCGAAAAGATGCAAACGTATTTATTTTGACCATGTACTTTAATTCTATTTGGTATATACATTTATCTTCAAGACATCGAACGCCAAATATTCTTAATATTGTTTACAGAAAAAGAATTTTATCACTACGTTGGGCGCCATTTTCATACATGTCCCAATATACTTATGAAACGCCGTTTACAGAAATATTTCTAACGCTACGTTGGGCGCCATTAACACATATTCCTCACTATATTTTTGAAATGCTTTAAATCCTATATCCTAGCAAAACTCTAGCCCTTAGATATAAATACATTGCAACCAAACCACCAATGCCTAATTATATGAATTAAGTATTTGTAAGTGTCATAGTCTTATAAGCGAAAAAAAAATCTTTAGTTTTTTTTGGATTATTTTTTTGCGGATTTGTATAAACTAAATTGGTATCATTTAGTAACATACCATACATTACTATTATTTTCTGACACTGATCTTTAGACAATAAATTATGTTATAATATACATATTTAGTTTTATCATTACTCAAAATGCTACATACAATAGTATTAGTAAAGTAGTTAGTTTGTATAACATAAACACAATCATATAAATAACTCACAAAACAAAAACTTAAAAAAAAAAACTGAAGAACAAAAATCATCTTTTCTTAAAACTCTATATTTATTATTGTAAAAAGCATTATGTATATTTGAAATTAGAAAACTTCCTCTAACTTCCTTTGAATATTTAGGACAAATAATGGGAGTTACTTCTAAAATATATATCTAACTAAAAATGCCCTTAATCTTTTTTTCGGTTGCTTTGCATGTGTGCCTTGTATATAAACATTTTTGTATGTTGTATTCCTTAATCATAGGCTTCCTTTTTAGATATTTAGGCTTTAATTTGGGTTTCCATATTTCATCCTTTTATTTGTACATACAAATCAACCAAATAACTGTTGTACATTGTCATCACCCTCATATATCTCTTTCACATCATCTATATATAAATAATTAAATTACAATAACATAATAATTTGTTGAATTTTATTAAATGTAAAAAATCTTTTATTTCCTCCTCAAAACAAAAAAATCAAAATCCCAACACCACCAATTTTCATCATCCCAAAAAAACATCATTTGCAAATTTAATCATGAAACCAATTATCATTCAACAAATACTGCCGGCGCTTATACTCCTACTCCAAATCAACCTCAATACCAAAAAAATCAAAAATTTAACAATCACTCACAAAGGTTGTCGTGAATGCGCTGGTTCAAGCTATACCGTCCATCTTCAATGTGCTATTGGTGTGTCTGATATTTTGGCTTATTTTTGCCATTATGGGAGTACAGCTTTTTGCTGGAAAATATTTTAAGGTACGTTACAAAAACCACAAAACTAAACCCGAAAAAATAAAACTAAATTGGGAAACTTTTAGATTGTTTTTTTTTTGGTAATCAACCAAAAAAAAATAAAGATTCAATCCAAAGGTTTCTTTAGCCTCAAAAAAAATATCAAAACAAATAAACCCTCAAAGAACTTCGAATTACCTAAAACAAAACTAACTACAGAGCAGTTATCAATTAGCATTCATCTCGAATTTGGCCTTAGATTACAATAATTTGTTTATCATATCAGAAGAATATCAGATTAATTTAATACGAAGAAGAAAGCGTATCTTTGCATCTATTTTTCGTAAATAGTTGATAAGACGGGTATGAGAGTTTTATAAACATGTAGTCACATGTCATAAACTTAATACCTTCCTATTCTTGTATTTTAACAATTAGAATAGAATAAATTGGCATACAAGAGAATACACTACAATTTGAAGGTAGATTTGTATATATTTTATATTAGTGTTTATGAATATTAATAAAAAAAAATACTGAGTATTATACATATCTATAAGTATTTGTATTTGCTTGTTTTTTGTTCAAAAATTATAAATAATTTGTCACCATACGTTGGGCGCCACTTAACTAACTCTCCAACTTTTAGATGGTTTTTGTTGAAATGGGCAGCTTTTAGAAAGAAAAACAAATCATAGTTAAAACTCTACAAGAGACTTTGCAGCATATACTAGATCTGGTATTTTTCTTGTTTCGTTTTCTTTTTTACACTGAAAAAATAGTTTTCTTTTCGGAGGAACGAAATTTCAGACAAGCAAAGTTTGCTTTTGACGTTAAAACCGTTGAAACATTTATCATAAATTCGGGAAAATCGTTGAAACATATATCATAAATTCGGGTGTATACGTCCTACAAGAAAATACTTTATAAGAGAGGGAAATTTCGTTTGTCTAAAATTTCGTTCCTGAGCAATGTAGTTTTTCTTTGGGTGTATGTGCCATTAACCTAGATTATTATCAGATGGTAGAAAAATGGGGCGCTTAAATTGATTTTTTTCTCTTTTTCATATTCCCATGTTAAATTTATTTTTCAAAATATTTTTATCATATATGATCTTGTAGAATCATAAATACGTAGGGCGCCACTTTAATTTTTTATTATAAGATGAGGTCAACATGAATCATATACACACTCGTATAATATTATTCTTTAATTAGTTTTCATTAAAAATTTTTAATATGAATCTATACGTTGGGAGCCACTCGATTGACTTCATATACTCACTTTATAAGAGAGGGAAATTTCGTTTGTCTAAAATTTCGTTCCTGAGCAATGTATTTTTTCAATGGGTGTATGTGCCATTAACCTAGATTATCAGCTGGTAGAAAAATGGGGCGCTTAAATTGATTTTTTTCTCTTTTTCATATTCCCATGTTAAATTTACTTTTCAAAATATTATTATCATATATGATCTTGTAGAATCATACATATAAACACCTACGTTGGGCGCCACTGTAATTTTTTATTATGAGATGGGGTCAACATGAATCATATACATACTCGTATAATATTATTCTTTAATTAGTTTTCATTAAAAATTTTTAATATAAATCTATACGTTGGGCGCCACTCGATTGACTTTATATACTCACATACGTTATATTTTCTAAATGAGAGTAGAAATTAACATATATTTCACCGCCAAAAATATCACTGTATGGCAATGTAACTATGAACACATGCGTTGGGCGCCACATTCGCTATTTATTTATGATAAATTCTTCATTATAATCTCCACTTTAGAAAGGTTGTATACCAAGATAATTGAATTGATGGTCCGTGGTGATACAAACAGTTTTCTCTTATCAATGCGTTATTTTTGATTCAAATTTTAGTTTAATTATATATGAAATATCAGCCAACTTAATTATCTCTCATTTCTATATAAAAATTTTGGTCTGGCTTCTTTTCTCTTTGGTTAGATAAAACACCGAAAAAGCGGGAAACAATATTTTAGTACCAGTACTACACCATTCATACTGAAATAAGAATGATTTAGTCCTTTTTTCATAATTTTTCTAACCGCTAAAATGTAATTTTGTATGGAAATGGTCTTCATTAATACTTCTGTGTGTGTAACATTTACAAAAAAAAAACTCATTGTAGTGTATAAGATGAGGTCAACATGAATCATATACATACTCGTATAATATTATCCTTTAATTAGTTTTCGTTAGAAATTTTTAATATGAATCTATACGTTGGGCGCCACTCGATTGACTTTATATACTCACATACTTTATATTTTCTAAATGAGAGGAAAAATTAACATATATTTCTCTGCCACAAATATCACTGTATGGCACTGTAACTATGAACACATAAGTTGGGCGCCATTCTCATACTGAAATAAGAATGATTTAGTCCTTTTTTCATAATTTTTCTAACCGCTAAAATGTAATTTTGTATGGAAATGGTCTTTATTAATACTTCTGTGTGTGTCACATTTACAAAAAAAAAAACTCATTGTAGTGTATTCTCTTCAAACAAATAAAAATTGATTAGCATTAAAGAAAACAAATGGTTTTCTATATGTAGATCAGGAATCTCTCATAGATAGTTATGAATGATTTCAGATTGTTTAATTTTAGGCTTTGGCTCGTTTGCTCTCTATATGAAAAGAAACTAAAAGAGTTTGTAGAATATTAGCTATATGAAAAACAAAAAAAAAAAATAAATAAATTGCAAACGAGCCATTTATATATATACAAATAAAAGGCACAGACCACCTTAGAGTGAGTTCATTACATTTAAATGCCTATAACTTTATAGCCTCTTTATCAAAATTTCCTTATACATATATATACAATATCATTTGTGCTAATTAGCTGCTTTTTAGCTTTGATAAAACCAGAAGAAAAAAAAAACAAATATAGAAAATAATCTATGTATATACATAAATAAATAATAGTTGTTTATTATATAATGAAAAAAAAATAAATAAATAAATAAAACAAAGGTGATTAAATAATGTATAATATTTGATGTACTATATGTTTTTCTTTTAATATGGACTATTTGTACTAATATTTTATCTTCTTGATTCTCGACTCTAACTACTCTCCAGTGTAAAGATAGTAACGACACTGTGCTAAGTCATGAAATTATACCAAATCGAAATGCCTGCAAAAGTGAAAACTACACATGGGAAAATTCAGCAATGAACTTCGATCATGTAGGTAATGCGTATCTCTGTCTATTTCAAGTGGCCACCTTCAAAGGCTGGATCCAGATAATGAACGATGCCATTGATTCAAGAGAGGTAATTTTTCACATTTTCCACTTACTAGTAGTAGAACTAAAAAAAAATAAAATCACACTTTTTAGAAGACTTTTTTGGATTACTTTTCAAATACTAATTAACAATTTTTCTATCTATTTTTTACCTTTTTTACTCCTACTATTATTATAATATAAATGAAATGTGACATGAAATGATATCAATTAAACAAAAAAAAAACCAACCGAATCATCATTAAACAAATTTTAAATGTGTCTTGTCCCACACTATTGAAACATCTACACCAATACCCTCTCTCTCTCTCACACACACACATATATATATATAAACTCCCAACTTCCCGAAACTCTTGAAATGATCAAACTAAACCCGGCATAAACAACATCTAAATATACTGAACACCACAACCTCCAATCAATCACAAACTTCAACCAATCAATCAATCAATCCACGAACCAACTAAAACAACAAACCCAACACAGGTGGACAAGCAGCCGATTCGAGAAACCAATATCTACATGTATTTATATTTCGTATTCTTCATTATATTTGGATCATTTTTCACACTCAATCTGTTCATTGGTGTTATCATTGATAATTTTAATGAACAAAAGAAGAAAGCAGGTGGATCATTAGAAATGTTCATGACAGAAGATCAGAAAAAGTACTATAATGCTATGAAAAAGATGGGCTCTAAAAAACCATTAAAAGCCATTCCAAGACCGAGGGTAAGGCTTCGAACTTGAATCAACCCTAAAACCAAAACAAAAAGAAAACTACAAACTCTATATAAAAAAGAAAATTACACACAATATAAAAATATAAAAAAATTAAAACTAAAACTAAAAATATACTATGACCGAAAAAAAATCGAAACGAAAAAAATCTGTGCCAATTTCAAAAACTAAAGGATTTTTATTTTCTTTTAACGAAAAAAAATTCAAAAACAAAAAATCCCTTTATCTCTGTAACTCTAGCAAAACTCTCTCTAAAGTTGTTGTGTTCGAGTGGGTTAACAAATTGTAATTGAAATTATGGGATTTTTTGTATAACAAAAACCCCTTTATTTGGTTATGAAATGTTTTGTAAAAAAAAATTAAACTAAAATGACCCATCCCACCTTACACAACTCTCTGTTACTCTAACAATGGAAAAAAACCAAACCCTGCCCGCCACACTCTCTAATATCGTTCGTTCTAATATTCTAACGTTCGTACCACTGTTCTCAGTTCCTAATCGATGTCTAAAACTAATCAATTGTCGTCTAATTTATGTTATTCAAAAACAAAAAAGGTTGTCTGTTATTAAACATTTTTATGTCTGCCATTTGAATATTTTCAAAAGGTTTCTGAAAACAAAACAAATGCGACAAATTTGTTTCTCTCTTTTACTTCTCAACCGTTAACTATAACCACTGTGTATGCAATGTATGAACAATAATTTTTTTCTTCTTAATATATACTACTACCTATATATATATATATAAATAGCATATATTTGCATATAGATACATACAAACGAAATGGCATGTTTTCAATTAAATCCTTTTTTTCTTTTCGTAATTTTTATCCTTAACGATATTCAGAAATTAACAGACATAAGATTGCAATTTTCATATCAGAAATATTTATATACATATAAATAAGTAATAATATTTCCTCCAAGAACAAAACTATCGGAATTGATCGAACAATAAAAACACAATTATCCAGCATGAGAGTGCATGTCCTTATATTCAAAACTTCCCAATAATTTTACAAAATACCAAACAATTGAACACCCACCCAACCGTCACAAACCAACCACCCACCCACCACAACAACAATACAACTGCTCGAATATATTTATATTTATCCTAATAAGAATGGAATGAATATATTCAACCACCGATTCTTTTACTTACATATATAAATTTATTTTTTTTTTTAATATCTAAACTTGCACTTTTTTTCTTGTATATACATATACATACTATATACTTGCCAAACTTCCTACTTGTAATCTACTTTATACGATGTATAGTGTCGTGCCAAGGCCTTATGAAGTTATATTAGGAGAAGGTATATAATTGTAATGGGGTAACAATTAATATTTATCTAACATTTAATTTACTTAATTTTAAAACAATTTTAATTTAGTATTAAATTAACTTGATTTTAGTTTATAATTTTTATGTGTTTTTTTTTTATTTAATTTAATATTAAACTAATTTTATTTTATTTTATTTATTACAATTATTGTCGTATGTTAATTCAATTTAACTGTGTTCGTTCAAGTTAATTTTAATTTAGTTTAAAAGATTTACCATAATTTAGTTTAGTTTAACTAATTTTTATTTGGTAGACCCTAATTCAAATTAGTTCATTTTGAGGTAATTATATTTAAATTAATTAAATAAAGATTATTTATTTAATTTATCATTTATTTAATTTAAAGAAATTTATTTTAATAATTACATATTGTCTAACAAATAATTTAATTTAGTTTAGTTTTTAATTTAATACTAAATTAACTTATTTTTAATTTTATTCATTATAATTATTATGTTATTTTAATTTAATTAAAATTTCTTTCCAGTGTAGCTTGGTTTGTTGAAGTTAATTTTAATTAATTTAATTAAAATTAATTTAATTTAACTTAATCCATTTATTTTTATTTTATTTCTATTTGGTAGATACTAATTCAAAATACTTTATTTTATATTAATTAAAATTAATTTCATTTTACATGGATATTATTTATTTAAGATTAAACCAATGTGATTCAATTTAATATAAATTAGTTTAATTTCATTTAATATATATTTGAATTGTTTGTTGAAGTTAATTTTAACTAATTTAATTAGAATTAATTTAATTTAACTCGATCGACCATAATTCAAATTAGTTCATTTTGAGGTAATTCAATTTAAATTAATTAAATAAAGATTATTTATTTAATTTAACATTTATTTAATTTAAAGAAATTTATTTTAATAATTATATATTGTCTAACAAATAATTTAATTTAGTTTAGTTTTTAATTTAATACTAAATTAACTTATTTTTATTTTTAATTTTATTCATTGTAATTATTATGTTATTTTAATTTAATTAAGATTTATTTTTAATGTAGGTAGGTTTGTTGAAGTTAATTTTAATTAATTTAATTAAAATTAATTAATTTTAATTAATTTAATTAATTTAACTTAATCGATTTATTTTTATTTGGTAGATACTAATTCAAAATACTTTATTTTATATTAATTAAAATTAAATTCATTTTACATGGATATTATTTATTTATTTCAATTTAATACAAATTAGTTTAATTTCATTTAATATATATTGTTGAAGTTAATTTTAATTAAGTTAATTAGAATTAATTTAATTTAACTCAATCGACCATAATTCACATTAGTTCATTTTGAGGTAATTAAATTTAAATTAATTAACTAAAGATTATTTATTTAATTTATTATTTATTTAATTTAAAGAAATTATTTTTAATAATTATATATTGTCTAACAAATAATTTAATTCAGTTTAGTTTGTAATTTAATACTAAATTAACTTATTTTTAATTTTATTCATTATAATTATTATGTTATTTAAAAATTAATTTAATTTATCTTAATCGATTTATTTTTATTTTATTTTTATTTGGTATATACTAATTCAAAATACTTTATTTTATATTAATTAAAATTAAATTCATTTTACATGGATATTATTTATTTAAGATTAAACCAATTCAAGTTAATTTTAATTAAGTTAATTGGAATTAATTTAGTTTAACTCAATCGATTTATTTTTATTTTATTTTTTTTTTAACTAATTAAAATTAAATTCATTTTATATGGATATCATTTATTTAAGATTAAACGAATGTAATTCAATTTAATATAAATTAGTTTAATTTCATTTAATATATATTTGAAATGTTTATTGAAGTTAATTTTAATTAATTTAATTAAAATTAATTTAATTTAACTCAATCGATTTATTTTGATTTTATTTTTATGTAACTAATTTTTATTTGGTAGATACTAATTCAAAATACTTTATTTTATATTAATTAAAATTAAATTCATTTTACATGGATATCATTTATTTAAGATTAAACCAATGTGATTCAATTTAATATAAATTAGTTTAATTTCATTTAATATATATTTGAATTGTTTGTTAAAGTTAATTTTAATTAATTTAATTAAAATTAATTTAATTTAACTCAACAGATTTATTTTTATTTTATTTGTATGTAACAAATTTTTATTTGGTAGATACTAATTCAAAATACTTTATTTTATATTAATTAAAATTAAATTCATTTTACATGGATATCATTTATTTAAGTTTAAACCAATTTGATTCAATTTAATATAAAATAGTTTAATTTCTTTTAATATATATTTGAATTGTTTGTTGAAGTTAATTTTAATTAATTTAATTAAAATTAATTTAATTTAACTCAACAGATTTATTTTTATTTTATTTGTATGTAACAAATTTTTATTTGGTAGATACTAATTCAAAATACTTTATTTTATATTAATTAAAATTAAATTCATTTTACATGGATATCATTTATTTAAGTTTAAACCAATTTGATTCAATTTAATATAAAATAGTTTAATTTCTTTTAATATATATTTGAATTGTTTGTTGAAGTTAATTTTAATTAATTTAATTAAAATTAATTTAATTTAACTCAACAGATTTATTTTTATTTTATTTGTATGTAACAAATTTTTATTTGGTAGATACTAATTCAAAATACTTTATTTTATATTAATTAAAATTAAATTCATTTTACATGGATATCATTTATTTAAGTTTAAACCAATTTGATTCAATTTAATATAAAATAGTTTAATTTCTTTTAATATATATTTGAATTGTTTGTTGAAGTTAATTTTAATTAATTTAATTAAACTCAACCGATTTATTTTTATGTAACAAATTTTTATTCAAAATACTTTATTTTATATAAATTAAAATTAAATTCATTTTACATGGATATCATTTATTTAAGTTTAAACCAATTTGATTCCATTTAATATAAATTAGTTTAATTTCATTGAATATATATTTGAATTGAAAAATACAAGTTTTCTGGTTTTAATTGAAATGATTTTAGCGTTGTTTTATTCAATATATATTAATTTAACTTAATTTTTATTTTGTTTTCAATCATTAAATTAATCAATTTCGATTAATTTTAAATTATTTTAATTTTTAATGGATATTTATATAGACTATATATTTTAATTTAATATGATTTTACTATGTTAATTTTATACCTTGTAATATCTATCATCTCATTTACTGTTTTCTTTAATTTTATCCATGTGGGTCGAAAACCTTTGTTTTTAGTACCTCCCACATTTAAAATCATAATTTATTATGGTTTTAAATTGTTTAAAGAATAAATAAATAAATAAATTTATACTTTTTTAACATTTTCTTTTAATTTAATATAAATCCAACAAGCAGCATAAGTCATGGTACCAATGTGAATTTGAATTTGAACATTTATTTATCTATTATTCTTGAATTTCATTTGTTTTGATTGAAACGATTTTAAACTAGAAATTATTACAATATTTATTCGAGCTTATTGGACAGGAAGATTAAGGGAATTAACATTATTAAGTTACTGATTTTAATTTTGTTTAATTCAATATAGATTAATTTAAATTAATTTGACTTATTTTATTTTCAACTATTCAATTAATCGATTTCGATTAATTTTAATTTAATATTTATATTGACTATATATTTTATTTTAATTTAATATGTTTTTACTATATTAATGTTATACCTTTTTTAACAGTTTCTTTTAATTTAATATAAATACAATGAGCAGCATAAATCATGGTGTGAATGATTGAATAATAAACACTAAAAGAATATTTAAGTGGATTTACCATCACCATTGGTGTCATGATTTTTGGTATTAACTGCATAATTTAACTAAAGGTTTTAAACCAATGGAATTTAATTTAATATAACTTAGATTATCTTTATATATTTTATTAATTTTAATTCAGTTTGATTTAACTTAAATTGTTTTAGTTTTATTTATCGTAATAATCAAAGTTTTATAAATATTTAAAAAATTTACTTACTTAATTTTATTTAGTTATTATATTTGGATTAATTTTAAAGTAAGTTCAATTTAATCTAAGTTAATTTAATAAATAAAAAACAAAAATTTGTTTTAATAGATTTTTCTTTTGTTTAACACAACCACTAATTATTTGAACCATCTTTCCAGTAATCCAATATACTGTGGTGGGCACGAACTTAAGGCAACCTATTTCCCTCAAAAAAAATTCTAGATATTCTCGAAGAAATTATTTAGGTCTGTGATTTTGCCAAGGTTTTGATATTTTATGGTTAAAAAAATAATGGCAATTAATAAACCATATTCTCTTAAGAATTTTTATTTACAAATAGGTCATGTTGAATCTTATGGAACCCTTATTTCGAGAAACTCTCAAAAAGAATAGCTCATAGTCACATTATTTGTGTCTAAAAATGTAAAAAAAAAGTCTTATGAAACCCTCAACAAAATATATGCCATAAAAAGGGACCATGTCCACACAGTGCTTGTGTTTTCTATGTTAAACCTTATGAAAAATAAATTAAATAATGGACTAAATTCATATCTGTGATGAATGAATACCAGCACTTAATATGGTTTATCAAACCGACCTAGAAGATTTCGGATTTATTTTATAAATACCGAAAACCTTCTCTGCAAAATAAAAATTTCAAAAATTCAAACACAAATTCTTTTTTTTACAATTGAATTAAACTCGTACCATATTTCAGATTTTCTTTGGGGAATTGTGTTGATATGAATTTTAATACGTTTACTTCCAACAAAATTAATTTTTAAAATTTGGCTGTTTTTTTATGAACTTGACTCTTTTTCAAAAAAGCCAGTGGCAACGCTGCTTGAACGTCTGACTAGAAACTCAAATAGAACACAAAATAACAATGTCAGTTTACCATAATGATGAAGGATATAATGAGTAAGAATGATTCACAAATCAGACTAATAAAAGTCTTAAACATGAAATCAAAACCCATATTATGATATATTTTTGTACCAAATTCGGACATTTAATAACTTTTTACCAAAAAAACCTAATATACCAAATATCCCCTGAAGATTACAAAAAAACTCTATCTTATGGTCATTATGTTAATGGACAGATGTTCGGACAGGCAGTCAGGGCTATTCTCAAAATAATGTCTGATCTGCAAAATAACTATTTTAGCGATTTTCCGGATTTATACAACCTTTTGTACAATAAAGAAAAAATAGATGTCAACTCAAAATTTAATGGCTAAAATCTTACCCCATCGTGCAATAAGCCTATCCTTATATAACTCCATAAAAAAAAAATTTAAGCCTACACGACACTATTTTATAATACACCAACCGAATAATTTTGGTTTGCATGTGTATTGACCAAACATTACAACATATACCACAACAACACCGATATCCAATCCACACCCAAGCCCCCTGTTCAATAGACACCTACTCCAGATCAATCTAAAACTAATAAGAAAAATGATTGGGTCCATTAGGTGGGTCTTTCACCCACTACCACCTACCTTCCTTTAATGAAAGCAAAACGACATACTATATAATAATAATCAGTAATTCAAACTAAAGTTTTAATTATTGGCACAGATCGTACTATAAAATATACCATATACCAAAATACTTATACTTTACTTAAAAAAAAAACAATATAATTAATAGATAATAGATAATATCGTAATAATGTAATGCTAATCTCATATCTTACTATATAAGAGAATGAATGATACAGATAATATTGTGATGATGTCATGAAATCAATCACCCCACGTAAAAGGTTGAGAAGTAATCTCAACATGTTTATATTCATTTTTTATTTTTCTAATTTTAAATATATTTTTTTAATCTGAAAAATTTTTTTTTTGTTAATTTTATTGAAAAGAAAAAACTTTTTTTAAATTTGTTTTTATAACGATAACAATTGATTGATATTCCATATATCGGATTTATGGTGTAAAGAAAAAAAAAACAACGAACACAATATTATTATGAGTATTGTCATTATTATTGTTGTTATTGTCATATGTTATTATTTGATTTGATTGTTTATGTTTATTTTTCTCTCTCTTCCACATTTTCTACTTACAGTGGCGACCACAAGCAATAGTATTTGAAATAGTTACAGATAAAAAATTCGATATAATCATTATGTTGTTTATTGGTTTGAACATGTTTACCATGACACTCGATCGTTACGATGCATCCGAAGCATACAATAATGTCCTTGATAAACTCAATGGGATATTCGTAGTTATTTTCAGTGGCGAATGTCTATTAAAAATATTCGCTTTACGATATCACTATTTCAAAGAGCCATGGAATTTATTTGATGTAGTAGTTGTCATTTTATCCATCTTAGGTAAGTAAGCAAAATGCCGACTTCTCCCAAAAAAAAAGAAAAACAAAACGAAAGACAAATACCTACAAGCAGTCAGTCAGCAAAAAAAAAATCAACCTAAAATCAGCCTTCAAATTCAATTCAATTTAACAATGTTAAATGTTAATTAATTTGTGTTGTTAATTCAATTGTTAAATATTTTCGATGTATTACCACACCTCCAAAAATATTTCATTCCTTACAAAAGATATAATTGTACAATATCCCTACTATTTCCCTAGAAAACCCCCTTTCCAAAAACAAAAGAGTAACTAAAAACTAACCACCACACCTAAAAGATACTAAGCTTTGTATATACTCGTACATATATGACATATAGTATTTTGGCTTAAGGCATATAGTGTTATTCCAATCTCACTCCCTCCTTTTACTTTATAACATATAAACAGGGAGTGGTATGTTGACATTATAGAGCCTTAAGTTTAAGTTATGTTGTGTGTTTAAATGTTGTTAATTGTAACAATAATCAATATTAAAAAAAAAAAAACTCCCTAACCCCTAACAAAAATTAATGTTGTGCTTAAGTATTGACATATACTTACATATAAACAAATGATATTTTTATTTTTAATATAAAGCGTTTTTATTTTTCTATGTACCACATAACATATACATGTTGTCTTCTTTATGCTCCATATAAACAAATTATTATTATATTTTTATTATCTAAATATTTGTTGTTTTTTTAATTTTATATATATCACATCCTATATACATGGTGTCTTTCTTATGCTTTTGGTATAAACTAAATAAGCCCTATTCATAAGTAAACTATTACGGACCATTTTATCAGTGGTTTATTAAAACCAAATTTAATTATATTAAAATTTTTTTGTTATTAATTTCACCCCTAAGTAATAAAAAAAATATACTTTAATTAGTAACAGCCTTGAGGAATATTATTTTTTTTAGTTTAGAAATCTTTATTTACTTTTCTCGGTTCACTGTAGATAATATTTGATTTTTATTGATATATTTATATATGTTTATAATTTACCTTAGATCGCAATGAAAGAGAGAAAATAGTGCTGAATAAAATCATAACGTTGACTAGTTGACTAATATTAATAAATCTATTCCAAAATTTGATTTTATACAACAATTAAATCTTATTGGTTTTATATAAATATTATTCATATTTATACCCTAAACCACATAGTGGTCAGGGTATAATAAGTTTGATCGGCCAAAAAATGTGCCTACCAGAAATATTTATTTTAGACCCCATAAAATATATACCGATCGACTCAGAATCACCTCCTGAGTCGATCTATCGCTTGGTGTCCGTCCGTCTGGCCATGTATTTGTTGTTCACAGGATTCCGGTCGCAATTATTAACCGATTTTGATGAAATTTGGTACAGGGAGTTTTTTGGGCACAAGGACGAACGCTATTGGATTTGGAAGAAATCGGATCAAATTTAGATATAGCTCCTATATAAAGGGTGATTCTTTTGAGGTTAGGATTTTCATGCATTAGTATTTGACAGATCACGTGGGATTTCAGACATGGTGTCAAAGAGAAAGATGCTCAGTATGCTTTGACATTTCATCATGAATAGACTTACTAACGAGCAACGCTTGCAAATCATTGAATTTTATTACCAAAATCAGTGGCAGAAAATCCGCTTTTTTATCGACAAATTTTGTTCAGCGATGAGGCTCATTTCTGGTTGAATGGCTACGTAAATAAGCAAAATTGCCGCATTTGGAGTGAAGAGCAACCAGAAGCCGTTCAAGAACTGCCCATGCATCCCGAAAAATGCACTGTTTGGTGTGGTTTGTACGCTGGTGGAATCATTGGACCGTATTTTTTCAAAGATGCTGTTGGACGCAACGTTACGGTGAATGGCGATCGCTATCGTTCGATGCTAACAAACTTTTTGTTGCCAAAAATGGAAGAACTGAACTTGGTTGACATGTGGTTTCAACAAGATGGCGCTACATGCCACACAGCTCGCGATTCTATGGCCATTTTGAGGGAAAACTTCGGAGAACAATTCATCTCAAGAAATGGACCGGTAAGTTGGCCACCAAGATCATGCGATTTGACGCCTTTAGACTATTTTTTGTGGGGCTACGTCAAGTCTAAAGTCTACAGAAATAAGCCAGCAACTATTCCAGCTTTGGAAGACAACATTTCCGAAGAAATTCGGGCTATTCCGGCCGAAATGCTCGAAAAAGTTGCCCAAAATTGGACTTTCCGAATGGACCACCTAAGACGCAGCCGCGGTCAACATTTAAATGAAATTATCTTCAAAAAGTAAATGTCATGGACCAATCTAACGTTTCAAATAAAGAACCGATGAGATTTTGCAAATTTTATGCGTTTTTTTTAAAAAAAAAGTTATCAAGCTCTTAACAAATCACCCTTTATATGTATCGCCCGATTTCGACAAATGGGGTCACGTTGCGCTTTTTTCAAACGGATCGTCACCAAATTTGGCAAAAGGTAATCTTTTTCATCGGCCTTCAAGTCTACAAAATTTCAGCCAAAACGGTTCAGATTTAGATATAGCTCTCATATATATGTATCGCCCGATTTTCCCAAATTTGGCCACAAAACCTTTATTTATCAACCGATCTTACTCAAAGTTGGCTAAATGTAATATTCTATAGCACTAACTATATGTGCAAAAAATCATGGAAATCGGTTCAGATTTAGATATAGCTCCCATATATATGTATAGCCAGATTTTCCCAAATTTGGCCATAAAAACCCTTATTTATTAACCGATCTTACTCAAAGTTGGCTAGATCTAGTCCTCTATAGTACTAACTATATGTGCAAAATTTCATCTAAATCGGTTCACATGTACACGCAAAAAAATAATTCTTTCCTCCCAAACGAAATTTTAGACAAACAAAGTTCGTTTCTCATTTGCTTTTCGTCGAAAGGAAGTGTATTTGGAAGAAAAGTATATACTTTTTGTGATAAACGTTTATTCTTTTCCAGGATGTAAAAGCAATTTCATAAAGACTAACTCAAAAAATTTTTTTCTGGCTAATTGCATTTTCCCTCACATCTTTCTCACTTCCACGAAGTTTTTTAGTTCTTAGCACCTTTTTCTGTAATACAAACAATGTAGAAGAAATTATACGATTTTATAAATTTTTAAATT
This sequence comes from Haematobia irritans, assembly GCF_050003625.1. Lineage (NCBI taxonomy): Eukaryota > Metazoa > Arthropoda > Insecta > Diptera > Muscidae > Haematobia > Haematobia irritans. The sequence continues at coordinate 3,986,918 of NC_134399.1, forward strand.
TTTTTACCTTTCGCCTGGACTGAGAATCGAACCGCGGACCATGCAATTTGTAAGGCAGCACACTATCCACTGAGCTACGTAGCTGTTATTGTCATCAATAGCTAATTATCCATATAAGTTATATTAATATAGCATAGCTTGCGGGGCCCACAAGCCGATTAAACAAAGTTTATTTGACAGAAAAATACATTTAGTTTGGGACCGTGGAGCAGTGGTTGCTACGTCGGACTTGCATGCCAAGGGTCGTGGGTTCGATCCCTGCTTCGACCAAAGTTTTTTTTTTTATTTTTTTTTACATATATTCCAGATATGGTCGGAAGATTTCGAAAAAAATTTCAACATTACATTCTACTATATTAAATTTTTACTATGAACTGTAAAATGTGTCTTATTAAAGATCTAAAGTCAGAAAAGAAAAGTGTTTGATATAAACGAAATGGGCTGTGTTGTTGGTTCAAAAATAACTCTTTTTATTGAAAAAATAAAAATTGTGTAACAAACGAATTTTTTTGGTGATAAAAGTGTATACTTTTCGAAGCAATCCAAAAAACTCTAACAAAAGAAAAACGTTTTCGGTACACGTTTTCCAAACGTTTTTTTTTCTTTGCGTGTAGATATAGCTCCCATATATGTATCGCCCGATTTTGAAAAATTCGACCCTAATAACCTTATGTTTGACCATACAGGCCTCATTTCTTAACTTATCTTACTCAAATCTTGCGCAAGGTAACCTTTTGTGGTATTAATCAAACCCGCAAAATATTATGCAAATTGTTTCAGAGTTATATATAGCTTCCATATATATGCATCGCTCGATTTTCCCAAATTTGGCTATAGTACTCTTATTGATTAACCAATTTTAGTCAAATTTCAAATTTTGATGTATTGGCCGATCGTATTTATACGTATTTGTAGCTCTTACATAAGAATATTGGTCGATTTTTACAAATTTAGATTTATTACCCACACTAACTGTACGATTTTCTCTTTTTTAATAATGGGATCAATATTAGTGGCATACTAACTCCGTAGGTGCAATATCAACTACAGCCAGTGTTGCTAGAAGTAGGGAAAATTCCCTATATACGGTTTTACTAATATTTAGCGTCTTGTAGGCACGTTGGACCACAATGTAGGGAAATTTTCACTCAACACAATTTGTAATAATTTTTACATTTTGGTGGCTCTAGAGGAGGAAATTAGAAGCCGACAAGGCTTGATCTTTAACAATATTTACCACTCGTGCCAAAAAAAAAAATCTAACAAAATTTGAAGATTACCACAAATTACCACAAATCTACCAAAAAAAATATTTCTATAGAAATTTTTGACAAAAACTGTATTCCTGTAGAAAATTTTGTCAAAATTGTATTTCTATAGCAATTTTTTTCAAAATATTATTTCTATAAAATTTTATTTCTATAGAAAAATTTCTTACAAAAATTTATTTATAGAAACTTTTTCCAAAAATTTTTTTTTTATACAGATTTCACAAGAAAAAAAAATACTATTTTGGGTAGAATTCTACCAACTGTGGCAACCGTGATGGTAATACAAATTTATATTCTAAGTTTTATACGTTGCATATTCATATTTTAAGATAATAAAGTACTTACAACCATTTTTGTTTTGTAAAATTTGTTTAAATTTAACGAAAAATATTGTAGGGGAAATTGTTTGGGAATGTATGGGAAAGTAGGGAACTTTTGTTGTCCTTGTAGGGTAAACCGAACATTTTCCCTGGCAAGACTGACTATGAGCTATAGTCAGATTGAGACAAAGCACCCATAAACATGTACCCCTTAATTTTCTTACATATGCAACTGCGGTTTATCTCCCAGACCTATATCAATGTTACCCCACAAATGCTTATGATTACTAATTCAGTAAGGGTGGTTTGGGGTATGATATAGTCGGCCCCACTCGACTTTCTACTTTACTTACTTGTTATCTATTATATATATTATTAATGTAATAGGTTTAGTTATTTATGTTATACAAAAATATCTATCCCTTAGGTATTAAAATAGAACTAAGTATATCATTAAATATTCCTCAAATCACTCAGCGTATTTTATAGAACATAAATTTATCTTCAGATAGATAGATTTATCTTTATTGTTTTATAAATTTTGGAATTTCACCTTTATTCTTTACCAATTCATATCTCTGAAAACCACTGAAAAACTGATCCTTAGATTTTGCTTTCATTTTACCATGTTAGTATATAATAACAATTTTTAGTTTTTATTAATTTAAATATTTTATCGAAAATATATTTATTTTAAATTACCCAAAATACCAAACATACAAAGCTTCTATTATTTTATTAAACCAAATATTTATCTCAAATACATTTTTGTTGTGCTCTTTTTATACGAAATTATTTTGTACACATGAATTAAATAATCATTTACAAAAATTAAAAAATTAGTTTTTTATTATATAAAAGCAAAATATCCTACAGATATATTTATCTCCCAAAATTTCATTTGTACAAATTAATTAAATGCTTAAATATATTTTTTTATTTATATATACTCAGCTCCAATTTGTGTATTTTGAGTCAATGATGTTCAACCTTTGTGTAATATTTGGTCCTATATATAGTCCTACGTAAAATCAAAGATATTTTTCGATAACGCTATCTCTTATATAGGTAGTATAACTAATAAGCTGGGCTAGTAACTCTAACTTTTGTAGTTATCCTTTCCCTTTTTTTGGTAAATAACTGCAAATCTCTTCTATATACTTTGGTAATTAAAAGTAACGCTAACATATATATGAATAATATATTTATAATATATTGCTATATTGCTATATATTTTGAAAAGTAATATTTATCTTATGTATATACACTTACAAAATATATATGGGTACCTTTTTGTCCAATCGTTGTTAGAGATCTCTTATAGTGAAAGATATTAATCTAAATGTGAAATTCTGTCTTTAGATAAAAATTCTTCAAAATATTATTAGATTTTTTAAATTTAGATCATTTAAATCTACATATTCTAATTTCATTAATATACTAGAAATATCATGATTCTTCCACCATCATACCCTAAATTGGCATTAGCAGAAAAAAATGGATTATAGCCATAATAGAAAACACAAATATTCGAAATTTGCTAATAGGTAACTTTGTACTGCTACATAAACAAAATAAAATTAACTATTGCTTTATTCTATTGATCATTTAAATAATAACATACACTGCTATCATAAAAGTGCCCATAATATATTTATACTAGTCAAAAGTGTGGAATCGAACCAGCATCAATAACAACATAGTTCACATCAAGAGCACAATGAAAACTTCAACTTTAAGCCAACTATTGAAACTACGATTTTCAAACAGCGCCTTGACGTTTACACCAAACAAAATTTTATCTATTCATGTGCCAGGTAATTTTCATGTGAAAACTGATGTAAGGATATTCCTATGATTATGGGATTTTTAGACGAAATGGGATTTTAGGCAAGCGTAGAAAAACTCATCTGAGGCAATGGCAGAATAACTCATGTTGATATGTTTGCTGTCAATATGGACAGATAAGCCTCAGATCTCAGTAGATCTTTTAGGTCTAACACTTCATAAGAAATATATATAGACAAAAAATCGGAAATGTTGAGTAATCAATTAATTAAATTGCAATAAAAATATATGATTTTAATATGTGTGTTACTTTAGTGGCAAATTTGTAACATTTTTAAGTGTTGACACTTTTGTGCCACTTTTTGGTTGTAAATTACACTAAATGCTATAACTTTTTGTTGTGAGATTTGTTTGCCATGTTTGGCCACTTTTTAATAAATTCCTTTGTAATAATTTTCATAATTTTTGATACCGGATCCCTTTAAAAATATAGATGACGAATGTGTTCGGTGCCCCAACATAAAATCGAACTAATGCGTCCAAGCTATAATTTCGCTTCTTCTTTCTGAAACCAAAGTGTCACCTATCGGAAAATCGTGACGCCTGAAAATATGCAAAAAAAATGTCCATGAACTTTTAATTTCAAGGATTGATTTTTATTTATTTATTTATTCAGTCTATGGAATACATTCCTTACAGACTAGCAATTCTTAAAATAAATTAAGTCTAAAATAGAATTAAAACTATTTAGGGAAATTGAAAAATCTAAATCAAAGTTATTATTTAAATTATTAAATTCTTTAAGAGATCTTAAAATTGGTTCCGAAGATCCATAGTTTGTTCTATGAGCAGGAATTGCAAAATAATCATGCTTTCGCAAACAATGTATTGGTACATTAAAACCAATCAACTCTAAAAGAGACGGACAATCTATAAATCCATTAATTATTTTATAAATAAACAAAACTGAAAACTTTAATCTACGCGATTGAAGAGAATCCAAATGAATTAGCCTACACCTAGCTTCATATGAAGGCAAAGGATCAGTAAAAGGCACAGACAATAATGCAAACTTTATAAACTTTTTCTGCAATTTTTCAATTCGATCGCAATGGACAGTATATATGGGATTCCAAACAATAGCAGCATATTCCAGCCTAGATCTCACAAAGCTAGTGTATAGTATTTTTCTTGTATATGGATCTACGAATTCCTTAGAATTCCGTTTAACAAATGCCAACATCGAATAAGCCTTTGGCATTATATAATCTATATGCAATTTGAAGGAAAATTTAGCATCAAAAACTACCCCCAAATCACGAACATGATCAACCTTTAGCAGCTCCTGATTATTTATAAAATACGAAGAATTCAGGTCATTAATTCTTCTCGAGTAGGATAGATATACGCATTTAGACACATTCAAAGGCAATAAATTCAATTCACACCACGAGAATATTCTATCCAAATCAGATTGTAGCAAGAATACATCAGATAAGGACTTAATATTTGCAAATATCTTAATGTCATCTGCATAAATCAAACAGTTAGCAAAATGGCAACAAAATATAACATCATTAAGGAATAATATAAATAACAAAGGACCAAGAATACTACCTTGGGGAACTCCAGACGTAGCAATATAGGGTTCCGATATTGAAGCATCCACATAAACAAAACATTTTCTCATATTTAAATATGACCATTTGCGAGCAATGGAGAAAATGATTGTTTGGCTTATTAAGATCTAATTTGAAAAACTTACAAAATTAAACAAAATTTTTCAATTTTTAAAATTAGTGTGCCGAAACCCTATAAATATAGCAAAAAAAACTTAACCGTATCTGTAAATGCTATACTAAATGTGCCTGCAATAGAGTGTTCAAAATATGTCTTTTGATCAGAATTTAAAATCAGTATCTTAATGATGAAACTCGGAATCACAAAATTGAATCTTCATAGAAAACAGTAATTATATATTCCCACTAATTCGTACACCCAAAGAAAGGGTGTAAATAAATTGTGGTAATCACCAGAAATTTAATGAAAAAGGCAACGTTTGCGATCTTTTTTAACATTTTTTGGGAATACTATTTCTACGAAAGCTTGCAACAATCCCTACAACCCTTATGGTTTCACTTACGACTTTTCATAAACTTTTTTGGAGCATTTTTTTGCAATAATAAAACAAAACCCATTTTAATCTTATTATTTACCGAATCGAGATCTTAATAAAATGTTCCTTTTGTTATCAAATTAATTACTTCAAAAGTAACTCAAACGCGTTGGAGGCCGTTGAGACCGGCTGTTATTTAATTCGTGTTTAATTACCAGCATATTATTTCGTTTGCAATAAACATTTTATTATTACATATTACAATTTTAAACACATTCTTGCAATTTAAATGCTATATGATTAAAAATTATAATTATTTGAAAATTCACAAAAAAAAATATTTTTTCGAAGAAAGACAAATTTTTTATATTACAAAATTGACTCCAACTTTCAAGAAGCTCTATTAGAGCAAAGTTATCTAATGAACATTTAAGCCGTACAACGGATTGATATGTAATTCTGTCTATTAAAAAAATATATATTTTCGAAGAAAGACAAATTTGTTATATTACAAAATTGACTCCAACTTTCATGAGGCTCTATTAGAGCAAGGTTATCTAATGAACATTTAGGCCGTACAACGGATTGATATGTAATTCTGTCTATTAAAAAAATATATTTTTTCGAAGAAAGACAAATTTTTTATATTAAAAAATTGACTCCAACTTTCATGAAGCTCTATTAGAGCAAGGTTATCTAATGAACATTTAAGCCGTACTACGGATTGATATGTAATTCTGTAAGTGTTTCCTTCAAACTACAAAATTTTCTTTAAGAAGTGAAAAAATTTAGTTATGTCTAATAAATTTTCTTGAATTTGTCGAAAAATATTTACTTATTTTTACGACATCGGGGTGATGCCAACGCTTGTAATACTGTTTAGTTAAAATTTTCTACAAATATTCAAAATTTTCTAAAATTAACCGAAAGTTTTCTTCCTGGTTGGTTCACTGTTTTTCAGTGTATGTTATGTATTTAATATCCGGTTTTCGCAGTAAAACGTACTACGATTAATTTATTAATACAAATTATTAATAAGATTAATTTATTAATACAAATTATTAAAATAATTGTAAATGTTTCAAAATAATTTTTAGACAGTTATAAATATAGGGTTAGAGTATTCTTTTAACTTTTAATATTGACAGTTATCATAAAAAATATGTTACGTGTTTAATATACGGTTTTCGCAGTAAAACGTACTGCGGAACTTAAAATATATAAATAAAAACATATATAATATATAAATAAAAATATATAATAGATGAATAAAGATTGATAAACATTAATAAAAATGATTACAATAATTGTGAATTTTTCAAAATAATTTTTAGACAGCTATAAATATAGGGTTAGAGATTACCTTTAACTTGTATGCGTATGGGGTTTAATTCATAAAATATTGTTATATACTTTATTTATTCGAATTAAATATTAAGCTAGACGATCTTGATAGGAGGATAACGTGGGACCTTAAGGTTGAACATCACTGGTTTAAATTACTAACACCCTTGTCCCCTTGTGGGGGATTTGGATACACTCTAAACGATACGTAAGCACAATAAAGGAAATGAAATAACCAAAATTTGTAAATTTTGCTAGAAATAGCTTCAAAAATCCCTCTGTAAAATTAAAAAAAAAAAAAAGAAAAAATAAAAATCAAAAGACACAAACAAGAGAAACGGCAACTCTACGATGATGTTACAAATTAAAAAAAAAATATGATAAAACGAAAACTAAAAGATGGCTTAAAATATGCTTTACTACATTCAAAAGGCAGCAGAAAGCTTTCATTTCATAGCTGGGTATAATTTTCATGAATTTGCTACAACAACAATACTGTTACAAAAACTTAGCAAAAATAACAAAAAAAAAACAATTGTTTACAAAGAAAAATTACCTCAATAATGAAATGGAAGTTGAATGCATTAAAAAAATCGAAAAATGCAAAAATTTCTGCTGCTGGCTTTAATCTTAAAACTGCGCCTAATAGCTACGTTATAAAGCTCTACAAGTTCTACTACTACTAACTACCATCCACCCCATTTACCTATTTACCTAACAACCCCCAAAACTACTACAGTTTCTACTACATTAGTATTTTTCAAAGTTTTAACCTTCTTTTTACGAAGAAAAAGTTTATGTAAACTAACTTCCAACAGTTTACTTGAGTTTCTTTTTGTTTGTTAATGTCAAACAATTTTTTTTGTTGTTGTAATTATATTTTTCTATTTCAATGTTCTTCTTTTCTTCAATGTTCAATGTTATAATTAAATGAAAATTTCGATGTTTTATGTTATATGTTGAAAACGATTTTTAAGTTTTGCGAGCTTAAACGAAAGCTTTTATGTTTATTATTAATGTAAACACTTTACACTCTCTCTCTCTCTATCTATCTATATCTCTCTTAACACTTTCAAACTCTCTTATAAGTACAGAAAAAAATAACACACACACACACACAGATGAAAACAAATCTACACAAAACAAAAAGCTTTTACACCCGAAAGAGAAATACACACACTTACACAACAGAAGTTATTAGGTAAAGCTTTTTTAGCTTAAAGCTTATGATTCAAAATTTAAAGAAATCACTTTGATCTCTAAGTGATATCCATAATGTCGAATATATTAATATAGAAAACAAAAACAAAGCGAAAACGAAATAAAAATAAATAACAGAAGCCTTACTACAGCGCTAACGTCTGGAAAACAACCATGCTCACTAAATCGTATCAACAATAAAAAAAAAAACAACTGTATAGAAAAAAGAAAAAGAGCAGCGCGTGCGTAACGAACTCACGAAAGGAGTGAAAGTCCAACAAAGCTTTCAGTTGTAAGCTGCTTTTGCTCCCTTTCTATCTCTCTCTCTCTCTACTTCCGCCCGGAAGTAAACTCAATTCCTATATATTTATACAAATATGGCTACTTCGTGGCGGACTCTCGTGTAGTCCTTCACACTAACGATTCAACCAGAGATATGTATGAACTGCCTACCTCAGTTCTAGGGGGCACTTACTACATGCCTCTGTAAGCTTTTCACTTGGCATGATGCTTCTTAACAGCTATAAACGTTCTTTGAAGCCTGTCCCTCCCCTTTGGGGAGGTGTGAACCGAAAGCGAATCAATGCTAGAAGGCCTTCAGGGAAAGTTTATACTTGTCAAAACCCTTATCAAGCAGCTGCTTTATGCAAAATTTATTTTAAATGCTTTTTTATACTCATGCCAATTAAAGTTTGAATCTATTTAATGGTTTTGGTCCATACTGCCAGTGGATATTATGTACTTTACTATGAACTCTAGTAGTTTTATAGTAAACATTGTATAGTTCTCTCTTCCCTATCGAAAAATAGCATTATACCAGTAGTAGCATTATAACCCGAGTGCATCGGTATCTTAGTATAGTCTCAACATACTACATACTACTAGTTTTACATTTACTATAATGAAATGAAAAATTTGTGAAAAAATAATACCGTATAATACATATTTATATAGTGTGTAGATTCGAACTAAATGTGTAAAATAATACATTGGGTTTCTTTTCAGTTGATTGCATGCTTTGTTTTGTGTTTTAAGTGTTTTTATGTTTTTTTGTATTAAAAACAAAACTGTTTTAAAAAACTTTCTACAACTCTTTCTTCCCCTTAACTAGAAACTAAAGCCCTACAAAGCTTCTATATCCCCTTAACTATCTTTACTATTTTCTATATCCTTAAAAAGCTTTTCTTTTTTTCATGTTATTGACTAAAGCAATTACGCCAGCAGGAAAGTTTTACATTTTATTTAAAAGCCTGAGACCTAACATTGGCTTAACCTTCTTATAAAAAAAAAACACCTTAACTAGTAAACCCTTAATCGAATATTTTAATTTTTGTCCATGCAAGGATCTGTATGTATAAAAATCCACGATTTGAATCTATGTATGTTTTAATGAAATTTATATGCTTCAATATAATCTCCACCATTTTTTAATTTTTATTTTAAAATAAAATTTTTGAACTGAAAAAAAACCATCACAGATATTATAAATATGTAAATCTTGCCCTGCATCGGGCGCCATTAAACGTTTCTCAGGGAATGAAAGTAAAGGATTTTTTTACGCAAGACGCTCGTACGTTCTTTCATATCAAAGAAAAACCAATCCTGAACTAAGCAATTTATAATATTCTAATGACCTACATTGGGCGCCAATATTAAGATGTATTTACAACCATAACAAATTATGAATATAAATAATGACAGAAAGTAGGGTACTAACTACAAAGGTTTTCGACCCAATTTTATATTTTTAAATTTTTATTTCAATGTAAAATATTAAAAGAGAAGTTAACGTCAGGAGTAATGCCAAGACAAACAGATTTATTCGTTATAATAGATATTTAAATCCGGCCCTATGTCGGGCTCCATTATATGTTTCTCAAGTAATTAGATTAGTGGGATTTTTTCTGTATATCATACAAGCTTTACTATTCAATAGACGAATGTTTATAACATATTTAGTTAATATTTATTATTTTTATTAGTATTTCAGGACATAATGCTCCAATGCCTAAATTAGGCGACATTATTGAAAGATGTCTTCCAAAGATATATTTTAAAAGTAGTTCGTAAATGTCAGCAAACAAGACGCTTTTACGTGTGTTCATATGAAAGAAAAAAACAGAAAACATAAATTAATTAGACAGTTCCTAAAACTTGAATGCCCTACGTTGGGCGCCATTATTTACATTTTTATTTCAAAGTAATCTTACAGTGATTTTAACACCACAAACTTTTTCTGTTGAATATCTATAAACTCTTGTTATTATTATTTAATTTAAATCTTGTTCTGCATCGGACTCTACTATATCCAAGTAAAAAAAGAGCTTCCAAAAAATTAGTTTGGATCCCCAATCTGTGATCCGGAAGTAGTGCAAACTTGGATCATCTCCAATGAATTTTACATGGGCTTGTCATAGGACGGAAGTACTCCCTTTTTGGATCCTTTGCATTGCTTTAGAAGTTGTGCCCTGGAAGTTAATTTGAATGCACCATAACAGAACGCCTTAGCACACTAAGCCACAAATGCCATTGAATATAAAGCGTCGAAAGGTCAATTCAAATGTTTGTGATATGATCGTAATACGACACCAAGGAATAACATTATAATTGCTTCTCTAGGTGTTCTTTATTAGTATGAACGAAAAATTTGCACTTAATATAGCGTTCTTTCCAATACTTCTCCACAAGGACTGCATCGGAAGTAGAAAAAAATCATTGGGGGATCCCAAGATGCGCTTTAGAAGAAATCTTTGTGTACTTGTCCAAAAGGACTGCATCGGAAGTGGAAAAAAATCATTGGGGGATCCCACGATGCTCTTTAGAAGAAATGTTTGTGGACTTGTCCAAAAGGATGGGGGATTCTGGGATGGGTTTTAAAAGAAATGTTTGTGGAACAACTTCCAATTTTTTTCCTGGGATGTTTCTCAGGGAATTAAATTAATAGGATTTTAGAGCAAAATCTGTAAAAGTTTTACATTTAAATTCTCATATCTATTTAATCAATATTTTTATTTGTATTAGTATCTCATGGCATAATACTCCATTCCCTAAATTAGGCGCCATTTTTGAGAAATTTATTTCACAGATATGTTTTAAAATGCTTTTACGTTCTTTCATATGAAAGAAAAACAACAAAAGACATAAATGAACAAGACACTTCATTATATTCTAATGCCCTACATTGGGCGCCAATATTTAGATTTTTATTTAAAATTAATCTATTAAAAGAGAACTTTACTACTGGAGTAATGCCAACATAAAAAAACTTTGATGTTTAATATTTATTCGTTATTATAGATATTAAAATCCTGTCTGCGTCGGGCGCCATTTTTTTAATTTCTCAAGGAATTAAATTAATTTTAAAGAAGGCGCAATTTTTTATTGAAACATTTTTTTTACATTCCTCAATAGATACCATTTTTGAAACATTTTTGTTTCTTCTGATCCTATATTATTTATTCATTTTTTAACAAAATTATTATGGTGGAGTCTATATCGTAAGCCAAGTTTTTATTTCCAATAAGGAAACAAAATTTTACGAATTATTTTTTATGGAAAATCTATTACAATACCTTAGAAACTACGTAATTTAAATACAATCTCTTAGAGATTTTGTTGGATTGAGTAATTTATAAATATAGCTCTTAAAGAATAGCTATTTAGTTAAGTCTTCTGCATTTTAAATGGCATTAATCATTAGATTCTCTGATGATTCTTGCAGTCAGATGACTAAGGGCAGTATTAAATCTTTTTCGTCATATGACTACAATGTTAAATCAAATGATAAATTAAAAGGTCATTAGAGAAAATACAAACAAATCATCAAAACTTAGAGACCCCTATCCAAAAGTAAAGTAACGTAACGTAAAATCACTTAAAGTACAGTAACTTAGAAAAAAACAAAATAGTTTTTGTATTTAGGGGTAATTGTAGTCATAGCAGTAATTTGTTAAATGTAGAAAATTCCTTTTTTAATTTAGATGAAATACTGCAATAAATAATATCCTCTTTACAAAAATTTTTTAAACTATTTTGAAGTAGTTTTTGTTTTAATATTTCCCTTTCCTGCTGGCTTTTCTAATGTTTAAGCCAATAACTACAACTCGACCCCCCCTCCCCCCTTTCTTTAATATGTATACGTATTATATATATATGTCCTGTAATTTTTATGGATGGTACCCAACTTATCACTCACTTCCCTCCTTTGAGAACTTAGTTTTTGAATAAATTGTATAATTAGAATCCTTTGCGTAATCCAAGTAATATTTAGTAATCTAATTTACATAAATCCTCAGCACCTTAGAGTGCATGTAAAAGTAATCCTTGTAATTTGCTAATGAAATATCCCTCATATAAGTTCATCTCAGCGACCAATGAACATAAAATTGAGGTTTCAATATTGACAGAAATATGATTCTGTTCCTTGTAAACAGAAAAAAAGAAAATGAAAGAAATTTCAAAAGCAAATACAAATTTTCTAAATTTTATAAAACCCTAAAATGTATCCAAATTATAATGTTACGACATTATTAAACCAGAAATATCAAAGGCATAGAGAAAATCCAAGCCTTTGAATACCAAAGAAAATACAGCAAAAAAGGAATAAGTTCTAAACAAAGGAGTGATAATGTTGGGGATGTTTGCTACTTACAAAATACGCTACGAATTATCGCAAAAAAAAAGAAAACAACGCCAAGAAATTTTAACAGAAATGGTTTTCCTTAATTTAAGAGTAAGGAAAAATATTTCTTCAACAAACCAGAATTTTTGTTATCATTATATTGCCATTAACCCTTCTCATAGAAATCACAAAATAAAAAATCATGTTTTCTTATACTCCCATTTACCAGAGCTTTCGATATTGATGTTTGAGAAAAAGGCTTTATACATATCTTCTATTTAAATATTTATATATATATTTAAATCGCAATTAGTATTTGTGATCATAACATAATCATATAATGCGTAAATATCGATCATTTAAAAAGATTCAGTTTCATAAAAATATATTTGCTTATCATGCATAGATAAAGCTATTCTATAAATGCACTATAAAAATATTTGAGCTTTTAGATTAATTTGGAGTTTTTTTTTTATAAATTCTTAAACAAATACGTTTGTGCAAAAATCAAAAAAAAAATATTTCTTTAAGATACTTTCCAATAACCACCAAAGTTTTTCAACAAACTCACTTTGATTGCATGTTGAAAATAAAAAACAATTGAATTTAAACGCCCTCAGAGAAACAGGTTCAAATACTTGTTAATAACAAAGATTTTTCAAATATTTCTATAACATTTGAGTTCAACATGATATAAAAGAACAATGTTTGAATAGGTTTTAAAAACAAATAAAATAAAACTATACTTCAAAAAAGCCAGCTTTGGCTTATGTTTCGGCTATAGCCTCCTTATAAGACAATTTATTAATTTGATTATATAGTTGAATTCAACAAGATCTCAAAGTCTTATGATTGAATATGTTTTTATTGGGATAGGATCAATTTCGAGCTTTCAAAATAATTCCGATTAACTAAAAGCTCCTACTTATTATACACACAAAAAAATTTCACGAACATTTTTCCAATTAAAATTTTAATTGAGTTTTAAAAAATATTCAATTAAAAATTTAATTGATTCAACAAATTTTTTAATTGAAATAAAAATCAATCACAAAAATAATAGTAGCAATTAATTTTTTAATTGGATCAATTAACTTTTTAATTGACCTTCAATTAATTTTTTAATTGATACTGTAATTTCTGTGATTGAAGACATTTCAATTAAAAATTAATTGGATCAATTAATTTCGTGATTGAATCAAAAAAAAAATTTTTTGTATGTAGAGTTATGCTTTCTAATAAATTAGGATTTTCCATAAACTAAAATCTCTCTATAGGAATTATTATAAAATTTTCTATATTTTCCTTTAAAAAAAAAAAACAAAGCTGTTTTAGAAATCCATCAACGAAAGCTTTTATGCATACTCATTTCTAGGATTACCATTAAACCTTCATCCAAACTGCTTTTACTATATATGTGTGTCTATCTATGTGTCCACTATTTATTATTTAATAATCACTAAAGAGTTAATTATATTTTTTGTCACAAACACTATTACTCATCTTTCATTCTAATAAATGTTTTCGATCATACTTCAACTTTTAATGATTTATTGTTATTGTATTTGTATGTAAAATAATATTAATAAATGTTTGTTGTTCTTCTTTATTGTTATAGCCTAATATTTATATATGTACTATATTCCATATGTATTTATATTGTTGTATTAATTGTTTTTGAAGTTTAGAAGGCTCCTACAAAACAAAAATCTCTGTAAACAAATCAAGCAGCCGTGAGAGCTTTCTCCCCCCATCCTCTACAGGCGAAAATTTATTGAAAATAAAAGCCAGCTCAGCTTAAAAAAAAAGCCCAGCAGCCTAGCCCAGCTAATCGAAAGCCTAAGTCAGCCCAGCTTAGCTAAGCTCTCTGCCTTAATTATGTTGTTGTTGTTGTTGAAGTTTACTTTGTTAATTATTATATTATTTGTTAAAAAAAAACAAATTAACAAAATATGTTGTTAAATGTATAATTTTTTTTTTTGTTTTAAAACATCCTTCCCCACCTATGATAATAATCGTGGTGTCTATGTCGTGTATAACCCCCCAAACCTTGTGTATAAAACTAATTTTGTGTCTCGGTAATGTTGTTGTAACATCTACATTTACACCATTCTATTCAAATTTTTTTAAACGGAAGGCTATTTTAAGTGTTGTAAAAAAATTTAAAAAAAAAAAACCTGCTGTCTTTCTACAAATGAACTCTTATATGAAATTTCAAAAAAAAATTAATTTCCCTACTTACCCTTTAAAGAGAATCCTTTGTGTTCCCCAATCCCATTTTGATTTTATATTTTGATCTCCCATTAAATCCCCAAACCCCATTTATATGTCTGTGTATATCTCTCACAATCTCTCTATGTAACCTGGCGTATTTTTTAAAACTACAAAATTTCTTCATTTAACTCCCTCCCCTTTCAAAAAAATACAAAAAAAAAAAAAACAAACAAAATCCCTACCACAAATTTCGAACATTAGGTCTTGTACTCAGCGACATCATTGAGAAATATTTCGTATCGCCGACACTGCTGCGTGTGGTGAGAGTGGCCAAAGTGGGTCGTGTCCTGCGTTTGGTCAAGGGTGCTAAGGGTATCCGGACGTTGCTGTTCGCGTTAGCCATGTCGTTGCCTGCCTTATTCAACATTTGTCTGTTGCTGTTCTTGGTGATGTTCATCTTTGCTATCTTTGGCATGTCCTTCTTCATGCATGTCAAAGAAAAGAGCGGCATAAATGCTGTGTATAATTTTAAGACATTTGGCCAAAGTATGATATTGCTGTTTCAGGTAAGCTACCACAATTCTCATACGGTTCATATTGTCTATTGTTGTTGTCGTTGGGTGATATTCCCTTTGGTATTAAACAAATAGAAGAGTTGCATATATTATTTTTTTTTTTTGTTTAACAAGTACACCACACTTGCATAGCCACACACACACACACATCTATACTCCTCTTACACCATGAAACTAAAATAGATCGCATTAGGTCTAGGGCCATGTTCATTTTATGGTTTGACTATAAAAAGAACATGATCGCAGGCCTAACTAACAAACATTCAAACTAAACAAACATTAGAACTATTAAACAAAATACAAACAACTAACATTAATGTTTTTACTTAACAAATATTAACCAAATATTTCTTATAAACGATTACATTTTATGGTAGTATATAATTTTTACGAAGAAAAATTTTATTACCGATATCAAGGCAAAGTCACATCTTTAAATTAAGGAAAAAATCGATATATTCAAAACTAAAATTCATAGGTTTATTTATTTCTCTCTTGTCCCTCAAATATGAAAGAGAAAATAATTATTCTTTAAAAAAAATACAATAAATATTAATTCTATCCATAAAACATTTCGTTATTATAAAAGAATGGTTACATTGCAAAAATTATTGATCTAATATGAAAGATTAGGCAACCAAAATTTTAGGACAAGCAAATAATATTATAGGCAAACTTCGTAGTAATGACATTTTAAATAAAAGAATGTTTCATGAATGCTTCACGAATTCTTTTCATTGAATTTAGGACACAAATCATGAAAATTTGCGTGCCTCCGTTAAAAAAAATTGTAATCATGTACTACATTTTAAAAATTTGGAATAATCAACTTTTCAACATTTCCAAATTTAATTTTTGCTAATGTCGAATACAGTATCTTTGCACACTGAAAAAAAAGCATACCCCGTTCCAAAGATTTAGTCTTTATTTTAAAAATTTTGGTATTGATTCCGAGCCAAAGAAGCGAAGAATACAAGTAAGGATACTTTTAAGACACAATTCTCTTTTAAATTTAGGTTTTGTGTACTTGCTTCTAGGAAGCAATTCTAATTTTTCGTGTTTTCAGCTTTTTTTTTTCTTCATATGCTATTAAAGCCATTTAAAAACGAGTTAACGATAACCTTATTTTCCAAATTAAGACTCGACTTCCCATAGAAATTATGCTATGTTTCAAGTAAAAAACGTCTTTAAAATAAAGTATTGAAAAACATGTCCTACATTTGAACGATTTTTTGCTTTGTAGTCAAGATGCAAAAAGACAACAAATTTAAAGACAATTTCATTAAATTTAAAGAATTTTTCTGAACTATTAAAGTCAAGATGACCACAGCCCAAACATGTTTTCTTTCATGTTATGATACGCATTTTTAAGTGAAATCACTTAATTGGACAAGGAAAAAAACTTTATATTAGAGAAATGCGTCTTCTATGCTAAGCTAAATTGAAAAGTTTGTCGACGTTTGGACAAGGAAAAAAACTTTATATTAGAGAAATGCGTTTTCAATGCTAAGCAAAATTTACATTCGTATTTTAAAGATATGAAATCTTTGACCTCACACTAAATTTTTTTCAGTGTATATATCTATTTCCGACTAAATCTATCATCATGTACTACGTTTTCAAAATTTGGAATAATCCACTTTCCATAATTTCAACATTTTCAAATTTAATTTTTGCTAAGGTCGAATACAGCATCTTTGTACACTTAAAATAAAGTTTACTTGGATCCAAAGATTTTGACCTTCCTTTAAGGATTTTGGTATTGATTCCGAGCCAAAGATGCGGATTCTTTAAAATAAATACATTTTTTAGGGACCTCCCTGGCTTTAAATCTAGGATCGATAATATTAAAATTGGATACAGATCTCATTCATCGAATTTTTATTCTCTGTTTGCGATATATTAATAAAGGTATTCATTTACAAACAAATTCAAGTTTCAAAATCCAAATTATGCCAAGTACTTCAAAGTAAAACCTGTTTTCTTAATGCTAAAAAAACTTTAAACCAAAGATGCAAATCCTTAAAATAAGTCTTAGCCTATATTTGAAGCATTTTTATCTTAAATTTAAAAATTCAATGTGTCAGTTGAGTTAAAGATGATTTCTTTAAATTAAAAATGTTTTTCTTTATTTCAAGGAACATTTGCCTTACTTCAAAGATCTACAACTTACACAGATGGACGCAAAATTTCAAGATTTGTGTCCTAAATTTAATGAAAAAAATTTTTGAAGCAAGGATTATAAACTTTCTTTTAATTAAAATGTCATTATTTTAAATAATTTTGTCCTTAGCATAGCGTAAATTTCGAGTCCTAAAATTTAAGTTGCATAATCTTCCATATTAGGTCAATATTTTTTTCAGTGTATGTATCTTATTCCAAGTTGCTGGAATAAGAGCAATTTCCGACTAAATCTATCGTGTAAAACCGCTTCAAGGGTCAGTCGCATAAAACTGTCCTCTTTATGCAGTTGTAGAGCAAAAATCTAATTTAAACTGACTTAAAATACCAATTATGGCCAACACCAATGTGGTATCACAATGGACTGAATAGTCTAAGTGAGCCTGATGCATCGGGCTGCCACCTAACCTAACCTAACCATGGCCAACTTAATTAGTCGATTTTGGACCATATGCAAACTCGATTAGTCGAATTTGGAAATTCCAATTTTTTTATCCCCTATACGCGTCTCTGTAATCTTTATTCTTATCTTTTTATTCAATTTTGAATCAACTCCAATATTTAAAAAAAAAATCGATTCTTGACTTTTGTATCTCTAGGCTCAGAAAGAACTTTTCGCTTAACTCAGGCAATGCTTAATTCTTATTTTTTTATTCGATTTTGATCAAAAAGTCAACTACAATATTTTTTACAAAAAGTCGATTAGCGACTTTTGTATCTCTAGGCTCAGAAAACACTTTATATAGGTTATACATGAAATTTGGTGTAGATTACTCATATTTAGTATCAACGCCATTTAATCAGTATTACTGAACGTAAAAAAAATCATAATTAAAATAAGATCTAAATTTTCTAACTCTATCTACTGAAATGTGAATCTTTCATGACTTAGCCTTCATGTTTAACTCCTACATCTACACGATAATATTGTAAATAATTTTCCAAATAGTAAAAACATTAAACATATTAAACAAACATACTCTGCCACACACACACACATACACCTATAACGAATTTAAAGTAGTACTTGAATACACTTTGTAAAAAAGGGAATATCACATGTTGATTCAAGCTGCGGTAGTTGTTGGTAAAAGCTAAATTAGTGCGTTCTTTTTAACCTCCCTCTCCTCCATCAAAAGAAAAACTAACTAAACTCTTAAACTAAAACTGTATACTATTTATACAATCTAAACTACTGTTCTGTATCCGTCTTAAGCTTTAGCTAATCCCATCTATCAAACATTTTCCTATTTCAACTTTAACGAATCATGTCCAATTTTTCCCAAACTTTCCTTTCTATTTCATTCCTTTCATCCATCTTGCATTGTATTTGTATATTATGTTTGCTATGACTTTTATACTAAAAAAACAATATGTTTAAGTAAAATTAATTATAAGTTATGCTTTAACAAAAGACTCCGGAAAATATTTATGTTATGTCTTAATAAAAACTGATAGTTTTAGACACTAGAATATTTTCTAGTGCCCGTAATTAAGACTTAAAAGTAGATTATATAAAAGCCAAGGGTAGGCAGGTTGGCTAATTATAAAAAAATATTTAATTCTGCCCGACGTGGTGATCTAGACTAGATTTTATAGTATTTAAAGAATATTTTTGGTGTAATTTGTATTTTTATTTCTCTATAAATAGGTTCGCAGAAATGTTTCAAGACGTTCAACAAAACTAACTTTTCACTGTTGAACTCTACACTGAAAACACAGTGAACCCACCAGGAAGAAAATTTTTGATTAATTTTAGAAAATGTTCAATTAAGAAAATGTAATATTAATATTACAAGCGCTGACAAAAATAAGTAAATATTTATTTATTAGACATAAATAAAGGGTGGTTAAAATTTCAAGGGCCGATGTTGATTTTGAATAAAACACAAACTATTTAGGAAATTATTGTAATTTTATTTTATTATGATATATTGGTATTACTCAATTATGTATGGAACAAAATATTGGCCAAATGGGCGCCGCGACCTCGGTGGCACACCTTCATCCGATGCTCCAAATTTTCGATGACGCTGAGGCATAATGGAGGTTCTATGCCGTTAATGTGCCGAATTATCTCATCCTTTAGCTCTTGAATTTTTGCTGGCTTATCGACGTACACCTTTTCTTTCAAATAACCCCAAAGAAAAAAGTCCAACGGTGTCAAATCACATGATCTTGGCGGCCAATTGACATTACCATTACGTGAGATAACACGGCCATTGAATTTGTTGCGCAAAAGAGCCATTGTTTCGTTAGCTGTGTGGCAAGTGGCACCGTCCTGCTGAAACCATATATCGTCCACATCCATATCTTCCAATTCGGGCCATAAAAAGTTCGTTATCATCCCACGATAGCGAACACCATTCACAGTAACTGCCTGACCGGCCTCATTTTGGAAAAAATACGGGCCGCTGATGCCGCCAGCCCATAAACCGCACCAAACAGTCACTCTTTGTGGGTGCATTGGTTTTTTGACAATCACTCTTGGATTCTCATTCGCCCAAATGCGGCAATTCTGTTTATTGACGAATCCACTGAGGTGAAAATGTGCCTCATCACTGAAGATGATTTTCTTCGAAAATTGATCATCCATTGTTGCCATTTCTTGGAACCATTCTGCCCATTCACGACGTCCATGGTTCAAATTGAGTAAGTCTGAAATAGAGAAATGTCAAATAAAATTCGGAAAAAACTTGGCGTTTAGGTGTGGTTCACATTCAACATCGGCCCTTACAATTTATTTTTTTCACTTATTAAAGAAAATGTTGTAACTTGAAGGAAAAAATTGGAGTTCAAAATTGCAAGAATATCTTTAGTGACATACGAAGTTCATGATGGACGCTTTTGTATTAAAATTTACAAATTCAAAGAAATAATGAACTATTTTGTAAGAAATTCGAATTTAATAAATTTGTGTAGAATTTTTCCCGTTTTTGAGTTTATTTAACTAACGTACGCAAAAATCTATTAGAGTAAAGGAAACTTTCTCCAAACATAATAATTTCATGAACTAAAGTATAGTTAAATTGGCTTTAGTGAAATAGAGAGTTCACTGTTTTTTTAAGTGTAGAGATGATGAATAAAATGTAAAATGGCGGGAGCCACCGTTAGCATGCCCGCCTTGCCTGCAAAAGGTCGTGGGTTCAATTCCTGCTTCGACCGAACACCAAAAAATTTTTCAGCGGTGGATTATCCCACCTCAGTAATGCTGGTGACATTTCTGAGGGTTTCAAAGCTTCTCTAAGTGGTTTCACTGCAATGTGGAACGCCGTTCGGACTCGGCTATAAAATTGAGGTCCCTTGTCATTGAGCTTAACATGGAATCGGGCAGCACTCAGTGATAAGAGAGAAGTTCACCAATGTGGTATCACAATGGACTGAATAGTCTAAGTGAGCCTGGTACATCGGGCTGCCACCTAACCTAACCTACATTTATTAAGATTTCATTGTTCAAACACAAGATTAGATTTGTTCGAATTGGCTACCTTTGGCACAAATAATGGCTATCACACGGCCGGCACAGACATCACACGCTACACGAAAGTGGCAGTATTTTGACATTTACTTTGGTAGTTTTTAGTGCCAAACTTACTCTCCAAAATGACCCACAAGTCCAACGGATTTGGATTCGAAGATTTTGGTAGCCATTGTGCTATATAAATAAAGCTCGGAATCTCCTTTTTAACCCATTCTTGGTTAACGCAAATGTCAGAAATTTTTGTCACTACTGTCTATAAGACATTTTCCCGATAATATTCGACATGCCGAATATTATCCATAAATATGAGCGAGGAGCAGCGATCTGTCGACACGGCAGTCCACATCATAACCATTGGAGGTGCCTGAGTTCTGGGTTCATATGCAGCAACTCCTAGGCTTATTCTAGTGTGAATTTTGTGTGCACCTTGCACTTTTTGGAAATTCTATGGCTTGAGTCCAAGCTCATTGTTCAATATGTGTTGTATCCGTTATTGCGATATGTTCATGCTTTCGACCATTGCCGTGTGGATTAAATCTGTCCTTAATTTTTCGGATCGTGTTTTTCGACCACTTTTTGAACGCGAATGGAAGGAATATATTTAATTAGTAAATTTCAAAGGTGGTACATATATGATGTTACTTCACCTTTTTTAATGAAAAACATTAGCCTGCCCCTGGTTGGGCGCCAAAACATTCAGATATTTCGCAAAGTCTACAATTGAATGAGAAATAATTTCCCCCGTAAGATATTAAACATAATAGACTCTATTCGACGATACTCCAACTTCCTTTCAATGAAAAACATTATCCTGCCTCAGATTGGGCGCCAAAATATTATTGCATAGTTTAATATCTACAATTGAATATAACACATATTCAATTGTAAATGTTGAACTATGTCATAATGTTTTGACGCCCAAGTAAAAGTATACACTAGACCCTTCATAGAGCTTATAGACGTTTCCAACAATATATTGGTCAAACAATTTTTCTGTGTAAAAGCTCATTGTTCGTTTTATTATTTATACGTATATATTTTTTTTTTCGAGTAACAGACGATAGTAAATTTATGAAGAAGATAACTTTTATTTTATATTTTCTATATATCAAATAGGAAAAATATTATATCTCATCCTTTTTGATTATCATAAATATTCTGGAGTCTTTTGTTTCCAATGGAATTCTTTCAGTTTTTTTTTTAATTTAAAAAGCTAATTTTTTATTTTCTCTAACATTATACACTCTCTCTCTTTCGCTCATCTCGCTTTCTGCTAAACGAATCTAAGACCAAACCCTGAAAAAAAATAAATCTAATTCAGCTCTTTCAACAAACACCAAATAGAAAAAATGTTCAAATTCCTCATTAAAAATAATACTGAAAACGAAATAAGTAACCAAACGCTTTCAGCAATTTCAATAAGAAACCGTTAAAAGTGAAGCTTTCTTTTTTCTACACCAAAAAAAAAAACAAACACAAAAGAAGAGTGTAGAAAAGAGAAAAGCAGCAAAAAAAAAAAACAAAATTACTTAACTAATATGGCTTGGAAATATATACAAAGAAAAATGCCCAAACAAAAAGCTTTCAGACAAAGTTACGCGACATCTCCTCTCTAACCTGGAATTAAAAAAAAACAAACATCTCAACCTACCCATGCACCGTACCCGAAGCAGAAACCATCAATTAGATTCGACATTTTTTCCTTTTAACCACAGCTGCAGAAAAAAGCTTTAGTAGAGTAGAGGAGTAATTAATAGATGGGGAAAACACCATAGAATCCCTACACTTTTCAAGAATTAGCAAAAGCTTTTGGGGATCCATAATCCATTTTTAGAGGTTTCCAAAAACAATCAATAAACAGCTTATTAACATACATTTTGTAGTATAATAAAATTTCACTCCAATAAATACTAAAAGAGCCGATTTAGAAATTTGAAACAGAAACACTGCGTTTACATGCTAAAACCCAACACCTTCTCAGTCTTGCTCCAATAAGGAAAATAGTTTTCCGAAAAACCAAAAAATTTAAAAGCTCCCTACTAGATTCCTTTAGTATGTAGTTGGGATTTGATTGATTAATAAAATAAAACAAGGAATTAAAAAAAATTATCTAAATTAGGGTTGGTAACCCTGGCTTACTAACTCTTGGTTTGTCCTAGCTACATGTCTTTTGTTTTTGTGCTAAAAACTAACCAAACAAATTTTAACCAATACTAAAACCAACCAAATCTACCATTATTAGTAGACCTTCATCCCAGTAGTGGGGGATGTAAAGGTCTTTTGTACAAATGTTGGAAAAATTTCTTTACAAAAAAATATATGTTTTCTAGAATAATAATAATTTTTAGTATATGTTACTTGTTAAAGTTATTTTTTTTTTTTTTGTTCTCTACCCATGAAACCATGAATGACAAATGAAACTAATCTCAATATGTCTTACTTTCTAATTAACTTTTTTCCACTGCCAACCGAAAATGATCAAAAATAAATTTTTTGACATAAAAACGACCCACAACGTACCTCTACTACTACCACTCACCAACAAAAATAATATCAAAAAACCACCACCACCACTTACGTACCGTCCCAACCGTGTGTAAAAAAAATCGTACGATAAATCTGAAAATGGAATCCTTTCGGATTTTTTACCATGTATCAATCAAAATCAAATTTTCACATTGGGACATTCTGTACCTCTTAATTTTTGAATTTTACCTCCCCCATCTATCCATTTTGGTTTCCATACACACAAAAACCTTACACAGATGTCTACCTCAGCCGGTTGGGATGGTGTGTTAGACGCCATTATCAATGAGGAAGATTGCGATCCACCCGACAACGACAAAGGCTATCCGGGCAATTGTGGTTCAGCGACTGTTGGAATTACGTTTCTTCTCTCATATCTAGTTATAAGCTTTTTGATAGTTATTAATATGTACATTGCTGTCATTCTCGAGAACTATAGCCAGGCTACCGAGGATGTACAAGAGGGTCTCACCGACGACGACTACGATATGTACTACGAGATTTGGCAACAATTCGATCCGGAGGGTACACAGTACATACGCTACGATCAATTGTCCGAATTCTTGGATGTGCTCGAGCCGCCGCTGCAGATACACAAGCCGAACAAGTACAAAATCATCTCGATGGACATGCCCATCTGTCGGGGGGACATGATGTACTGTGTGGATATATTGGATGCCTTAACCAAAGACTTCTTTGCGCGCAAGGGCAACCCGATTGAGGAGACCGGTGAGATAGGTGAAATAGCGGCTCGGCCCGATACAGAGGGCTATGATCCAGTATCCTCGACTCTGTGGCGTCAGCGTGAGGAGTATTGCGCCAAATTGATACAGACAGCGTGGCGACGCTATAAACATGGACCGCCCGAAGACAATGTGGCCGAAGAAGGTGGCGAGGGCGGTGAGAATGGTGAAGGCGGTGGCGAGGGTGATGATGGAGCCGAGGGTGGAGCAGCGGCGGCGCCTACATCAGGAATTCTCTCACCCTCTGAAGGCGGTATAGCGGGAGCGCTTGCCGAAGCTATAGGTGAAGTGGCGGATTGTGGAGCTGCTGCCGCCAATGGTGGACCATTGAGTCCGGGCTGTGTGAGTGGCGGCAGTAATGGTCGCCAAACGGCCGTATTGGTCGAAAGCGATGGTTTTGTTACAAAAAACGGTCATAAGGTTGTAATACACTCGAGATCGCCGAGCATAACATCCAGGACGGCAGATGTCTGAGCCAGGCCTCGCCCCCCCCTCCAAGATGCACGCGAGAACTAAAGCGTTAATTTTCTGCTACTAATTAAACAACAACAACAACAAGATAACAATGTACACATACACAAACAACAACAACAACTAAACGAAACAACATCGTACAACAACAAAGCGCAAATAATTCTTTCAGTTAAACATGTGAACGTGTAAAATGCTAATGGATCAGATACAACAATCAATCAGGGATGAGGTGAGGACAACAAAACCCCCAAAGCAAAGGAAAACAACAGGAAGAACGATGAAGCAACAACAACAACTAAGAGAAATTGTAACGTAATATGTTTAACAATTATAAAAAATTATAAAGAAAAGAAAAATTCTTTTAAGTAAAAATTTTTCAAAATGTCATATAATTTTTTTTTTGGTTTTAAAATTTTAGTTTTATTAGAAATATTGTTTTTTTTTTATTTATGTTATTACATAATTTTTTAATAATATAAATTGTATATATATTAAAAGAAATTATAAATAATATAATAATATTTAAATGGGATTATAATTGAATATAGAAAAATAATTTAACACAAATACAAGAAATTATAACAACAACAAAAATCTATTTCAATTTACAAGCTCTGATAATTGTATTGTAAACGGGTTCTTATGTTTTCTATTATATTAATGATTACTTTTCATTTATAAAAGCAAAATATATAAAATTTTGAGTTTTTCTACAAATTTTATGAAAACAAAAAAAAAAAACAAAACATATATATATAATAATAATTGTATAAAATATTAAAATTAAATAACATCATATGAACATAATTTAATAATAAAAATGCTTTTTAAACAATAAAAATTTAAAAAAATACTTATTTAAAATTTAAGCCGACTGCCAAACATTGAAGAATATTTTAAAATCTAAAAACAAAAAAACAACATAAAAAAGCACAGCTGAAAATAATAAGAACAAAAATATACATAACAAAAACAAAATCCACAACAAAACCGCAAAACAATAATAATTAAAACTTGATTACAATAATTTATAAATCATAAATAAAACAGATTTTTTTAAGCACAACAAAACCACCACCTAAACCTAAACACACTAACACTGACTACCACAAATTCCCCTTAATGAAAACTCTAAAAATTAATCTAAGATTAACCTTAGGGTTAAACTAAGATTAACCAATGATTTTAGACACTCTAAGACAAACACACGTACTTACACACACACACATACACTAGACAAACTTAATAAAGTCAACTAAAATAAAAGAACTTGGAGTTGGGGCGCAGAAATCTACCAAAGCCGTAAATAAGACGGGAAAATCTAATAAATTCACAAAATCAATGAATAACCTGGTCTAGTAAAAGGCCTAGGAAAAACAAGACCTGGACAAAAACAATACCAAAAAATACATGACGTGTTGTGATGATGTTGCTTAAATCTCTGGAACTGACAAAACAAATAACCCTACATAGACAAGGACTTTACACAAAGACAATGAAACAGAAAAGTGCTGCTAAATTAAACACCAAAATAAAAAAATGTTCCCTTGAAATATAAACAAAAGGTGTTAATAGAAAAATAAAAGATTTCTAAAAAAAAACTATATAGAAAAACTATACCGAACTTTAAACAAAAAATACACAAGACAATTACCAAGAAAACAAAATCTAAAAGACAAGAAATATTACCAAAAATAAATAGACTATATACAAGGTAAAGTGATATAAAAGAAAGGAAAATATAAACCTAAACGAAAGTTAAGAACTCCAAAAAGACCATAAAAAGGATACTTCTACAAATATTACAAAAATATTTTAAACGTAACTAACTAATTTAAATTTAACCGAAAAATGGACAATTTTGAAATTAATTTAAAGTTTCGTTATATTAAAAAAAAAAACATAAATTTAATTTTAACAATAAAAAAAAACATAATTTGATCAAGCTAAATCCCATATGAATAAACGGTGACATGCTACGTTTAATTGATTCAAATTTAAATGAAACATCCCAAAACCGTTAACATCGAGGGATAAAAAACCAAAATGATAACCAAGAAAAATTCCACCAACCCGAAAATGCGCTCCTTGTTTAATACCCACAAAAAATAAATTATCTCTTTTTAATAAAAAATTTAGAATTTATAAAACAAATATACTTATCTATATATATTCAATTTTATTTTGATAAAATTTTAGGCTTTTTTAAATGTTTAATTTTATTTGCTTTTTTTTGTTTCCTACTCAAAACAAAAACTTTTCCATGCGCTCAACAGGCTATCAAATTTAGTTAATTACGTTTAAATTGCTTAGGTCTAAAGAAAAAAATAAAACAAAATCCCTTTTGCGATTAACTTGTTTTGGCCTTTCAAACCCAATTCTTCCCCAAATACATTGGGTTTGGAGGGACGAACAATACAACTACAGGTAGCATAAGCTAAAGTTACTTATTGGTGGCAACCTACCTTCAATATATATATATATATAAATCTTTCACAATAAATCCTTAGAAAACAAAAAATATTGCTTAAATCTATTATCAATATAGAAGGAAGATAATTATAAACCAAGAGTCTAAAAAGCCATACAATGACATCTATTCATATGCCTGCACATACAAAACATGGATAAACTTCAAGGGATGCAAAATATCAAAGCAATTTGAAGAGAAAATAACACAAAAAACCTGATCAAAGAGTTTGGCATTATTGTAAGAAATTCTGCTTCAAAAATATCACAGAAAATGCCTTCCTAACACAATGGCCCTATTTACTTTCGAATTACCCCCAATTTAAATTATGTATTTGGATTGCCTTACGTGCAATTGCTTTCATATATTGAAGAATTAACTCGGACATGACACCAAGTTTCATGAAACCTATGGAATGAGCATTACTCAATTTACATAACAGCTTAAATGATGGTAAACCATGATCCAAGTGGCGCCCGATCATAAATTCTGCAACAGTAAAAACGCAATTTGAATAGAAATTACAAAAATTTGCACGAAAAAGGAATCGAATGAAAGAGAACCACGGCTGGAAATGTTAAAAAAAAACATTGAATTATTTCCTGTAGTAAAATTTTTTGTCTAACTATGGTCAAAAAATGAGGATTGATGTTATCATACGACAATGAACGCCGAAAAATCTTAATTTGATAACAGATTATCCATTATTTTTTAAACAGAGTAATACCTCATCGCAAATTAAATTAAAAAAACAATTTTCCCTTGTCAGATTAAAAAAGCCATATTTTAATTGGGAATGCGCCAAACAATAAGCAAGGAATAAGCTGGCAACTGATTATGAATTTTCAAGACATTAAATTAAGCTCTGCTGAATTAAATGCCTTCCTATAATTATATATAATAAAAATCACTTTAAGCAGCGCTCGATCATGATCTTTCAAAACAAAAAACATCTATAAAACTAAACTCTAATTCATCCACGTACACCAATCAATGTATGCAGGAATTTGGCAACAAGACTGGCGTCTATTCCTTTTAAGATATATAACAATGGCCGTTAAATGTCACTGCAATCCATGTAACCTGATTCTTCCCCGATATATGTCATGGTTAAATGGATTGCACGCAAAATGCAGTCTACGATGGAATCGAACCGAATGTTTAACAAAGTTTAGTATAAATTTTGTTAAATGGCGCCCGATCATAAACAACCAAAAGCGACTTATGAATTGTGCTATTGCCTGTAAAATCCCCCATATCGCAAAAGGGTTAAATAGTTTTAAAAATATCCCTACCCCTCCAAAAGAAATCACACACACACACTAACACGCACACATATTCAACTACAAAACACCCACACAAATACATCTGTAAAAAAATACCCGCATACTATCAATACATAGATCTTCTAACTATCGCCAGAAAATAATAATTTCCAAATAAACTCAACTTTTAAAAGCACCCTACTCTTTTATAGTTGCCAATATTTTCAATTGTCAACATAATAGAGAAGAAATTAATCATCCATTGATGTGTTTAATCATAATAATAAATTGGCTTTTTATAAGTATATGTAAATTGTAAATTATTAAAAGTAATAAGAAAAAAAAAACAAAAAAAAAATTATTAATTTTTTGTTATTGTATTTGTACCATTTCAAATCAATTACAGAGCTTTAGCATTTTTAGAATTTTTATGAATTTTATTTTTGTAATAGTTTTTAGTTGTGTTTTTAATAAATTATGGGTTTATTTGTATTTTGTTTTACAATATTGTTTTAATCTCTTTTTAGGTTTTCATATGAAATGTTTTTTTTTAACATTTTTAATATATATTGTTAAACAAAAAAATTTGGCAAACGTTTTTGAAAGCTTTTGCTTTTTAATGAATTTTTCCGAAATTTTAGTTTTAAAGAAAAAAAACAAAAAATGGCTTTTTTTAATTCTCAGAAGGCAGTGCGTGTTAAAGTTTAAAGAAGAAGAAATCAACTTTAAATAATAGCTAAGAAAATAATACACAGCTATATATGCAAATGGCACAACAATCATAAACTTACAGAAAATAACAGTTTTTGTTGTATTGCATGTAATGTATGCCAGACTATTAGTAAAATATTTATTCAAAGTTTTGGCGCCCGATCTCCCAGTCTAAGCTTTATTATTTTACTTCTACTAGTCGTTCAAATGCATGCCAATGTATTCGATAATTTGGAGTATACCCTCTCATAATAATAAAATGAAAATTGAAAATTGTTCTTAATTTTCCAATTTCCCCAAAAATGCAGTAGAAGTCTATCAAAATTCAATACCGTTCATTCCAACAAAATGAAGATATATATCCCAAAAATTGCAATCCTTGCAATGCAATGTTAGGGAGCCACCGTTGTGCAATGGTTAGCATGCCCGCCTTGCATACACAAGGTTGTGTGTTCGACCGAACACCAAAAAGTTTTTCAGCAGTGGATTATCCCACCTCAGTAATGCTGGTGACATTTCTGAGGGTTTCAAAGCTTCTCTAAGTGGTTTCACTGGAATGTGGAACGCCGTTCGGACTCGGCTATAAAAAGGAGGTCCCTTGTCATTGAGCTTAACATGGAATCGGGCAGCACTCAATGATAAGAGAGAAGTTCACCAATGTGGTATCACAATGGACTGAATAGTCTAAGTGAGCCTGATACATCGGGCTGCCACCTAACCTAACCTAACCTACAGATTTGGACACTGTGTCTAATATTTTATTACTAAATAGAATTTTATGCAAAACTGTTTGCAAAAGACTTTCTCTTTTAAATAAAGTATGAAAGGCAATATTAATACTGCTCAGTTCAACTAGTATATCCTCTTAGATAATAACTTTATCCTCTCTATATTTATATAATAAAAAAGTTCAAAATTTAAATCATCAAGTGTCGGACATTTTCAGAAAAAATCAACATTACTTTGTGATTGAGTAAATTATTCTCTACGCTTAAGAAAAAACTATCTTCTTAATAAGAAATTATCTATTTACTAAAGCTTGTACGCATTTCTAGTACATTTCTTTTATGAAAATAGTTCCCTATATTCTCAACAAATAATTGGCGGCCGTGCAGTAAACATTTTCTTGATTTCTTCTTCCCTGTATTTAATTTTCACCCACTGCCTTTTTTCGATGTTGGAATAAATTCCTTAATATTTCCAATTTTATTTTTAAATTGCGCTACAATAAAAAAGTTACATGTTTATTAAAGCGTTTTTTAAATGTCGTAACAATTTTATGAACGAAAAAAAAATTAGAAAAACACGGTTCGTTAAAGAATAAACCACAACGTTACAAAATCAAATCAACAACCAAAAAACAAAAACAACCAAAAATTGTTTAACCAAAGAAAACATAACGCTTACAACAACAACAAACATACAAACAACTGCTTCAATCTGTTTACTTTAATTTGAGCTGATGATTTCGTTTGATAACCAGAACAAAAAAGATTTTTTACTGAGAAGAGAACAAAAAAAAAGTTTGAAAAAACGTTTTACAAAAACCAAATAAAGTAAAAAAACTCAAAGAAATGTTTGCTACGCAACAGAAAATTAAGTTTTTACATTAAGAACTAAACTTGAGTGCACTCTTAACAGCGAGGGGCGGGCGAGATGAAACAAATATGAAAAACCAACAACCAGAACCCAAAAAAAAAAACCAATTGAAACAAACAACAAAACTCTAAATAAACATAATTTATAAATAATAATAATTAGCAAATAATATAAATAAAAAAAGAAACAATATAAGGAAAGACAATTTTATAAAACAAAATAAAACAAAAAAACTTGAAAGGAAGAGTGTTCCTTATGAAAATTAGAACAAGCCAGATGAATAAAATTAGAAAATAATTTCAAGAAAGGAACAATATGCAAAAACATTGCCATTTAGGAAATATAATAAAATACTACAATAAATAAAAACCAAATATATATATAATAAAATAATAATATAAATAATTTAAAACCCAAGAGAAGTAAAATTTAAAATCAACAAAAAAAATAATAACACAACAAAAACAAAAAATCCCAAAATAGCAAGTCGCGTTATTATTTTTGCTTCTTCTTCTATATACAAAACTCAACAACAACAAATTTCCCCAGACAAAATACCAAAACAAAACAAAAGAAATAATTTAAGAATCCAAAAAAATACGATATTTTTATTAACAAAATAGCTATGAATTTCACTGATTAACAAAAACCTAAAAAAAAAATCTAAAAACAAAAGAAATTAAGAGCTTTAAGTGTGTATAATAAATATTATATATATGAATAAAAAACTAACAAAAGAAAAACTCAAAAAAAATATATTTTTAATTTTGAAACAATTTTTTTTCATAAAAATTTTTTCCCCAAAAAACCACAAAAACCGAAACTGTAAAAATCATTCCTTCCCCTTAATCAAAAAGAAAATATATATATTAAATAATTGCTATGCCATTAAGCCTTTAGATTTATTATTATTAATATGATGAAAATAAAAAAAAAGTTCACAAAAAGACATTTTGAAATCCTATAAATTCTTTTTTTTTTTTTTCAACATCCCAGAAAAAACTCAAGGATATATTTAGTTTTTTTCCTATTTTTCCTTCTTAGTTTAATTTGTCCCCTGAATGTACTAGAGAAACTCTAAAAAAGAAAGGGAAAGGCTAAAACCATATTATACAAAAAAGAATAATAATTTTTTTATGTACAATCCCGTAATCCTTAAAGCCTCTATCTAAAATAAAAATCAAACGCGATTTCATAAATACCAAACAAAACTTTTAAATATCAACAGCAATGGCTTTTTTGTTAATTAA
Organism: Haematobia irritans; assembly: GCF_050003625.1. Taxonomy (NCBI): domain Eukaryota; kingdom Metazoa; phylum Arthropoda; class Insecta; order Diptera; family Muscidae; genus Haematobia; species Haematobia irritans. Next base: position 4,019,067 of record NC_134399.1, read on the forward strand.
TATTTCTAAATAATAATTATAATATAAAAAATCCCAAAAAAAATCTACAAAAATGATTTAAATAAAACCAAAAAAATGAACTTTAGCTTTATACATTGTAAATTACCTTAATTTTAAGTATAGCTAATTGTAATTAACAAAAAGATATAAGAAAATTAAAAAAAAATAAAACAAATAAATTATAAAAAAAAGTAAACGAAGCTCTGGTTTAAGAGCAATTTAGGTAAACAAAAACAAATAATTTAATTTAATGTGTTTAATAACAATAAACATAAAACATCCAATCATTTAAAAAAAAAAAACAAAATCCTTCATATAATCCCAAAGAAAAAAACTTCAAAACACTAACCCCTACACTTTCTTCCATGACATAAAAGATCTTCTTTCATTAGAACTTTCATTAAACCTTTCCTTAAAAAATCGAAAAGATTTTATAATAACCCGAAGTGTGTAAAGGCGCCATAATTGAGTTAATTCAAAAGCAAATGAACGTTAGATTTCTACATCTGTTTTTTCATCTTTATTAAAATTAAATTTTACTTGCTTCATTTATTTTGCCTTAGTAAAAATTGTGTGAATATAGGAATGAATAATAGAAAATTCCCTATACACTATAAACAAATCGAAATTGAACTTTAAGTTTTATTTTAATAAAAATTCAAATATTTTTTTAATATTCCAAGAAATAAATATTAGAAATTCCATTAATAATTAATAATTGAAAATTTTAATATTAAAAACAAAATTAAAAACTTTGCAATTTAAAATTTTATATTAATTCTAATTAAAAAAAATAAAATTTCTTTAAAAATTTGAGATATTCCATTTTCGAAAAAATAATACAACCCCGTAAAGTTTGAGTTTCATTACTTTCACGGGAACTTTCGAATTCACTTAATTATTGTGTTGCATATTGGCAACATTTGACTTCAATAATAACTTCTTTCAAAATTGCCATATTAATGCTTGTTGCATAATTTAAATGGAATTTCTTTGATTCGAAATGTATCCTTCAATTTTTTTTTTGCTTTATTTTATTCCTATTTAATTTCCATATCCCAAGAAGAATACCTACCAAAATTCTCCCCTCACATGAATTTTCGACCTGATAACAAACTACAAAACACTAAAATCTCTACGTACAAATTTGCCTACGTGCTGTTAAAGAAAATAAATACATAAAACCAAATATAATATAAATCAAAACAAAAAGAAAACAAACACATAAATGACCCCTCTATCTCCACATGGAAAAACAATGATGAAATGTTTATTTATATTTGTTGTACAAAACGTAAAAATGAAAACATAGAAACATATTAACAGAGGAAGTTATGAGACTAGAATTTTGAAGAAAAAAAAATTAAATATATATTAAAATATTTTTTCATTTTTTTTTGTAAAACAGCCTTTGGTGAGATAAGTTTTATTTTAATAAATCAAAAGAAAAAATTTTGCAATAATTGTTTACATGGAGGCGATTTTTTTTCTTCAATTTTTAAAAATTCCTATTTTTAATTCAAAAGAAAAGCTTTGGCAATAATTGTTTACGCTGAGGCGATTTTTTTATATGGTTTAATTAAACTCAATACCATGAAAGCAATATGCAGAACATATCTTATGAATAGATGGTCCCAATTATTAAATGATTATTGACAGACATTTCTTAGAGAAGCTTTATTCAACGGATTTTCAATGGGATTCACAACTTAACCACAGAAATAAATGTTGGGTATCTTTTTTCTGAATATTTACAAGAACTTATCGCAGAAAAGAAACTTATCCAAGAAAAGATCAAAATAGCAAGTCGCCTTATTATTTTTGATTCTTCTGTACACAAATTCTGTCTGTTATACTTATCAGATTCATAGAAGATCTTCATCACGAATTTTTTATTCAAATTTATTCTTACCACGGACTTTCCATATAGGTACCTTTTCCTAGTTCCTATTTCAATTTCGCTCCCCATGTCAATGCTACTCAATTTCTTCTCTGACTTTGGCACAATACGCCATTATATATTATATTAAATTACTCGTCAATTTTTTTCGCTTAACAATAAAATGAACTGTGGAACTAAAAGGTCGAAAGAAATGGAACTAGTTCCATAAACTGAATAGCTCTAATGAACTAGATCCATCCGGAACTACCTAAGTCGACTACAGACTTCACTATTGAATTAGCACCATTGAAAGTTTTTCTTTTAAATTTTAAAATATGTAGAATTTAACCATTTCTTATACGGTTATTAACATTTCCTTTAGATATTAAATAGATTCTCCCAAAGAATTTTAGACTTGATCTTTATTTTAAAAACTCGCAGAAAAGGCTGTTTTATTTATTATTTTTTATTTGTTTTTTTTTTTTCAATAAATTATATCTCATCTTTACATGGATATGGCTAATAGAAGATGTTAAAAAATACCATAGTCTACAGATCAAAATAGAAGAGCATTATAGAAATACAGTAAAGCATGCAGCGTCCTTTGCACTTAAAACTCCCACCCCCCGAAACCGCGCCCACATATATATATAAAAGTCCATAGGAAACATTAAGCTTTTTATCTAACAATCTCTTCCTCTTAGATAACTAACGTAATAACTCTGTCTCCCTTTTTCACTCCATATTACATTGAAATCTCTCTAACTATCTCTGTCTATTCTAACTGATTTTTTTTTTATAACAAAAGATAAAACACACACAGACACACAAAACAACTAATCAATTAAATTAACAAAAATAAACAATTTTTCCTGAAAAGAATATTTTTTGCTATGAACATTTATGTGAAATAAATACAAGATAACAAAATATTTCCATCCAAATAGCTTTTAAAAAACATAAGCAATTGATTATAAACCAAAAAAAAGACAAAAGAAAATATATAAAAGATTAATTAAATTAAAATAAATGAAGCTAACAACAAGAAGTAAAATTAATCAGTAAATGCAAACAAAAAAATAACAAAATTTAAAAACCAAAATAAATAATAGACTGAGATCGTTAAACAAACCACAAACAAATAAAACAAAAATTATGCCAGCTGATAATAGACAGACAGATTCATTAAACAACAAGAAGCGAAAATAAAACGAAAGAACCACTGACATAAATTAAATTTATTTTGCCATTGCATACGCTTTACCAGAAAGTAAGCAAAACCAAGAGACATTTGTATAAATTATACACAAACTATCAATAACCAAAGAATATGGCCCCAAATTACTGTTTCCAATAGACCGCAAATCAATACAAACAATCAAAGCCATCCGATCATAACGTTCTAACGTAGAAGAAAAGCTCGCTCTATCGTTCAATATTTTCACTTCTCTTTAAGATAATGCATTGTGTAGAAGAAATAAAAGCTTTAGGATTTATATAAAGTAAATTAAAAATAATATAATTTTTTTTTTAATTTAGTAGAGAAAAACAGACAAAAAACAACGGTTTATTTACTAGTTTGAAATATTATGGTCCATTACTACTCTAAAATATAGCAACTTCCCCGGCTATACTAGAGAAGTATTAGAGATAATTATTATTTCCAATTCTGTTGTTTATAATTCCCAAATTAAATATGAAAGAATATTTTTTCCCCATATTTTATTTTTATAGGAATTTTATAAGGAAACCTTCTATTAGCAATATTCTTTAGGAAAAGGAAATTACGAAATTGTTTATGTTTGTCTAGAAGACCTTTCTACAAAACACTCATACATATACCAAACCCTCCCCCAACACATATTATAGTACCTTAAACAAAACTCTATCTCTCTCATTCTCTATTTCCCTAGAATATTTCATTTCGTGTTATTCATATTTACATTACAAGCTAACTCCTCTTTAAACAACATTTCATATCTCACTCTTACATATACTCTCCCTCCAACATGTTAAGTTTACATGGCATTATGTTACGTTATTACGTTCCAATAATCATATATTGTTATTCTTAACACACTTCAACAGAGTTTATTAACGAGAACAAAATAAAACAAAATAATAAACTAAAAAGAAAATTGTTAAGTTTGAATCTTTTTTACAAAACAAAAACAGAGAAAACAAAATACTTTAAAAAGATTTTATATGAATCCATAACTTACAGAAAACCAAAGGCAAAACCACAAACTGAAGAAAGACAACTTGTTTTTTTTTACATTTATTTAAAATTAAAACTAAGTTTAATTAACATTTGTATTTTACATAACAGAAAGCCATAAACATGAAACGAAAGAGAATATTTAAATGAAAAAAAATGCCTGTAATTTCTAAACTAATCTATCTCTCTTTTTTTCTCTAAAGAAATACAAAAAGAAGATAAAAAACCAGAAGTAAAACAAGAAAACAGAAAACGAAATAAGAAATAAGTTAAAAAAATATACTAACATGATCCCAAAACAAACAAACAAGAACAAATGCACAATAACCTTTAATCTTATGTCTCAAGAAGAAAAGAATAAAACTAAATCCCACAAAATACATCTTTGAGATCATTATCTTTATAAAGAAAAACAAAACTAAAACACTCAAAAAAAAAAAACAATATTCTACAATATTTATTCCCCTCTCATCATTTGTATTTGATTTTTTTAACATAACCCCTTCCCCAGTCATTAAAAATTATTTATCTCAATTTTTTCTTTAATAATTTTCTCATTTCCTCAGAAGAAAAGGCCTCATAATATTGTATTTATAATTTTTTAATATACAAACAAGAAAACAAAAATAAAACTTAATTCGTAAATAATACAAAAATGTAAAAAAAAGAAAACAAACAAAAGTTAAACCAGATAATTATTAAAGCGAAATTTTTTCACACTTTAGCTTAATAAATTGTAAAATAAAACAAAAGAAAAACTGAGAAATAAAATGAAATTTAATTGAATTTGTTATGCAAATGGAAAAAATTGAGTTTATATTTCAAGAAAATGGAAATGCTATTGAGAGTAAGTAAAAATACCCCCAAAAATACATGCAACCCTAATTTTAGGATACCCAAGTTACACAATATTAAGGAAATATTTCTTTAGAATAAATAGAATAAAGAAATTTTAATCAAAAGTAAGTTTATTAACTTATTTTTAGAATTGTTTTCTTTAAATTTTGGACACGAATCTTTGAAATTTGCATCCCTCGTTGAACTCGTATGTCTTTGAAGTTATGTAAATTTCCCTTAAAGTAAATAAAAACATTTTTGATATAAGAAATTATCTTCAAAGATGAAAATTGGATTAAAGATAAAAAACTTCAATCATAGGCTAATACTTATTTTGAGGATTTTGAATCTATGATTCAATTTTTATACCCTCCACCATAGGATGGGGGGTATATTAACTTTGTCATTCCGTTTGTAACACATCGAAATATTGCTCTAAGACCCCATAGAGTATATATATTCTGGGTCGTGGTGAAATTCTGAGTCGATCTGAGCATGTCCGTCCGTCCGTCCGTCCGTCCGTCCGCCCGTCTGGTGGTACATGGTGTTAGTATATGGTCTCTAACAACCATGCAAAAATTGGTCCATATCGGTCCATATTTATATATAGCCCCCATATAAACCGATCCCCCGATTTGGCTTGCGGAGACTCTAAGAGAAGCAAATTTCATCCGATCCGGCTGAAATTTGGTACATGGTGGTAGTATATGGTCTCTAACAATCATGAAAAAATTGGTTCACAGCGGTCCATAATTATATATAGCCCCCATATAAACCGATCCCCAGATTTGACCTCCGGAGCCTCTTGGAAGACCAAAATTTATCTGATTCAGTTGAAATTTGGTACATGATGTTAATATATGGCCTCAAACACCCGTGCAAAAATTGATCGATATCGGTCCATAATTATATATAGGCCCCATATAAACCGATCCCCAGATTTGACCTCCGGAGCACCTTGGAAGAGCAAAATTCTTCCCATTCGGTTGAAATTTGGTACGTGATGTTAGTATAGGGTATCCAACAACCATGCAGGAATTGGTTCCCATCAGTCCATAATAATATATAGCTCCCATATAAACCGATCCCCAGATTTGACCTCCGGTGCCTTTTGGAGAAGCAAAATTCATCCGATATGGTTGAAATTTGGTACGTGGTGGTAGTATATGATATTTAACAACCATGTGAGATGAAATTTGTGGATGACAGTCTTTCGTAGAAGTTTCTACGCAATCCATGGTGGAGGTTACATAAGATTCGGCCTGGCCGAACTTACGGCCGTATATACTTGTTTTAATTAAGAAAACATATTTTGCTTTGAAGCATCTGTTTAAATGTAGATTTTTGAGCTGACATTTGTTGGTATATATCTTTATATATTATATCGCAAAAAGAGAACTAAAATTCGTTAAATAAATATGTATCCAAATTTTAAATTTATATAAGCTATATTTAAAGCTAGATAGCCCTTAAAAATGTTTTCATTTTATAAAATCATTTTTGGCTCGAAATTCATACAAAAATTGTTAAGAGAAGTATAAAATCGTTGATTTAAATTTTTTGAGTATAGATACAAAGAACGTAAGAACACAAGATTTTGCCTTTACTTAGAATTTTTTTAGAATTAAAAAAAAAACAAGAATTTGCACAAAGGCTACACTGAAAAAAAACAATTTTCCTATTATGAAAGATTATGGCAACCTAAATTTACGTCACAAAATGTACACAATATTAAGGACAAATTTCTTTAAAATAATGAAATTTTAATTAAAAAAAGTTTATAGTATTTGGTACAATTTTTTTTTTTCATTAAATTTGGGACACAAATCGCGTCCCTCCGTTACATTCGAATGTCATCGAAGTAAGATAAAATTTTCTTAAAGTAAAGAAAACAATTTTGATTTAAAGAAATCATCTTTAAATTAACTGAGATATTGAATCTTAGGCTTTAAGATAAAAACGCTATAAATATAGACTATGACTTATTTTGACGATTTTGTTTCATAGTTTTTTTTTCTAAATTAAGAAAAGCAAACCTAAATTTAGTCACACAATTTACACAATATTAAGGACAAATTTCTTTAGAATAATGAATTTTTAATTAGAAGAAAGTTTATAGTATTTGTTTAAAAAATTTACAGTAGAATGTCATCGAAGTTAGGTAAAATTTCCTTAAAGTTAAGAAAAAAATTTAGATTTAAAGAAATCATCTTTAAATTAACTGAGATATTGAATCTTAGGCTTTAAGATAAAAACGCTTCAAATATAGAGACTAAGACTTTTTGAGGATTTTATTGCATTAGTTTAAAGTTTTTTGATGAAAAATTTTTTATTTTGATAATTGAGATTTTTAACTGGCCTTTATTTTTAGGTGATTACTTTGTTAATATATCGCAAAATGAGAATGAAATTTCGATATGAATCCCGAAGCCTAGATTTAAATAAAGAAGCCGCATCTTTGGCTCGGAATCAATACTAAATCCTTAAGGGAAGGTCAAAATCCTTTGATCCAAGTACGGATTGTTTTAGTGTACTATTGAACGGCTTTTAGCTTTGTGCCAAGATACAAAAATATAGAATTTAGAGATTAGTATTAATTACTATTGAAAGAATTTTTGAGATGTATTAAAACCAACCTCAGCTCAAAGAAATGGTCTCTATATAAAAATACCCATTTTAAAGTTGAATCCTCTAACTCTAAGTATAAAACGCCTTCAGTGAAAAATTAATCGACTTTTGCTCAAATAAACAATATTTTTTTTGTCATAGAAATGCGTCTTCTATGCTAAGAAAAATGGCATTCGTATTGTAAGGTCTTTGTGCTTGTGACAATATTTTTTCATGGTACCTCTTTGTCACATAACCCCCGTCAAAGCTTATCAGTTAGTTTGAAGTGAGAAAGAAAAGCCCAGGGGAATTCTTTCCTTATTTTCAGAAAATTTAGAGTAAATTGTTTAATCTCCTTCCAAAAATGGGAAACCCCCTAAAATGTCAAGTAAATCTGTCCAATTAAACAGATATTGAGGCGAAGCAGGCTATGGTATCAAGTAAAAAGGAAACCTTCCCCGTTCAGATGTTCGATAAAGAGGTCTCGAATTCTACATCGTTCACCCAAAAGTAAATAAAGAAACATTAATTTATTCACGTACATATAATAAAACATATATTTTGTTGTAATTATTTTTTTTTTGTTCTTATAAAATACAAGTAAATAGGATTATGTATTGTATTTATATATTATATAATAGAATATATTTAGATAGAAATTTATATATTTTTTAGAAAAAAATCTAAAAACTCGTTTTTCTAAACTTTTCAATTGCACTTTAACATTTTTGTTGTTGTTGAAATTTCATGGAAAATGTAGAAAATATGGCCTTAAATATTCAAGTTATTTTAAAATTTTCTCAAATTTTGACAAGCATAAGAAAATTACAATAAAAAAAATCAAAACAAATTGGTAACAGCTGAGAGCCATGTATATAATTAAAGCAAAAATATTGTAAGTGTATTGTGTTTATAAATAATAATTCTCTTAAAGATTTTTATATATATATATTTATTTTTTGTTTTAGACTAATTTAAAAATTACAAAATAGAATTAATTTAGTAATTAATTGACAACATCCCTTTTGTCACGTTGACTAATTTGAGCCATGGTTATGTATTGGCGTACCAAACGCGATATCTCATGAGCCTGTTCGGTTTGGACCCGTATGACACGTTGCTGCATCAGATTGCCCACTTTCATGTCCAAGAACAATGCGCCATCCTCGGAGCGGACCTAGTGGAATAAAAAAGGGAAAATATAAATTACAATAAAATATAAAAAAATCACAAAATAAATAAAATAAAAAAATAAAACAAAACAAACAATAAAAATATTAAAATAAAAAAAAAACAAAACAAAATAATATTTCTCATTAACAACATTTTGTTTTGGGTTAAGAAAATGTCACCAAACAAAAATTATACGATTTGCAATTCCGAATATTGGAACATGGGGGAATTACCCATTTTTTTTCAATACAAATTTAAAATTTATTGCTTATTTTAGTTTATAATAAATTTTCATTTCATTATTTTCTATTTACATTTTATTTATTATTAGATTTTTATTTAATTTTCGGTCGACCTTTTATTAATTTTTAGTTAATAAAAATAGTATTATAAAATAATATAATTCTCAGTTCGATTTTTATACAATTATATTATTTTTTTATAATACCTTAAATTATTAACTAAATGTAATTAATATTTAGACTTATTTAAATTATAAAATGTTTAATAGTGTGATATTTATGAAATGTAGTTTCTATAAATCTATTGTAGACCCCTTAGGAAGCGAATCAATATCGTAATCGCGAAATATTGGGAAAAATAAATAAAATATTTAAAAAAGACCTCGAGCTTGAAAAAACATGAACTTATTATTTAATTTTAGTTTATTAAACAAGATAATTTCATTCCTTTTTATTTTTGTTTATTTTCTCCAATATCTTTCCCTATTTTTTGTGTGTATATTACCCCAATTTAAAACCTACCTTTCTTGTTGATATGACCTCCATAAATGGCCAATGTTGCATTGTTTCATGTGTATTGGGATCCAGGAATAAAACACCCCTACGATTTAGGGCCAATATTAAATCCCTCCACAAGGGACCGTCATCGACATGAGGACCCTCTTCGGCCCATATACGTTTCACGGCAAAGAAACTACTACCGAATAAAGGCCATGCCGATAAGACATTCAAAAATTGGGCCTTCACCTGGCCCGGACTTAAATTGGCGATTTGTGGCCAAGCCGATTGGACTAGACCCACCCATTGGGCTGGCCTTATTTCTCTAATACCTAAAGCTGGTTTAGGTAATAGGAATTTAATTTCCTTCATGGCTGGTACATGACTTAGATCGGCAGCTCTATGTAAAAGGGCCGCTATGCGAGCCATATCTCGAACAACATCTGGTGGCGGAACTCCATTGCCAGGTAATTCCAATAGTAAACCTTCCAAATAATCCGGAGCCACTTGATTGAATAGAACCTCCACATATAATGGTGTGGGAACAGGATCTCTTTTCAGTGGATAGTGCCAGACTGAACGACAGAATATCAGATAGAATGGTTGGCCTGATTTCAATAACTCTGTGGTAACATCCAAAATATATTCATCTGCTGCCAAGGGCATGGTAAAGGCATCTCCTTGGACTATACAATACAAAGAGAATTCTTGTTGTTCGGTTTCAGATTCAATACCCAAGAGAGCACATAGTTCGGCTATAACATCTGCCACAACTGTAGAGCAACGCGTATTAACCACCCGCTCGGCTCCACCAGGCAAACGATAGATTTGTCGCCTAGCTGATCGACCAGCCGACACAGCTGTAACCTCTTCCACACTGGGAACATTTTTACGACCACCACATCGAGCTGTTTTACGAAGATTTGTTAGGCAAACAGCAGCAGTACCATGACACGAACGCCGGCGATCAGAGGCTGCTGATGTCAGATGCTCCAATAGATAAGGCCTCAAGGCATCGGAACAGCCAAAGTATGCTGCTAAAATACTGAGTAAACGCCAACCACGCTGGGTGGAATCGGGACAGGGTGAACGATTGGCAGTTGTTTGTTTCATTAACTGGCAATAGACTTCATCGCGTAATGCCAAATATTTATGACAATGCTGAAAAGAGCGTCGGGACATTTTCGTCCATTAATAAAATTTTATAAAAATAAAATAATTTTTTTTATACATAAATTATAAAAAAGGAAATCTCTTGCTTTAACCACTCACCATTAGCACCGTGTAAACACATTTAACCTCGGTTAGCTCGGGATCCATGGGTATATCACCACAATAACACAATATACACTCAAAACATTCTAAAGCTAAGGGAGCCAAATCATTGGGTAAACGCAACAAAGGCATGCGAATGGGAAGGCCTTGCCACTTCACCAGTTCGGCATAGGAACGGTTTGAAGAACGTTCCGAAGATTCACGACCATGAGAACGAGAATCTGAGATTTGACTGAAAAGTAAAAAAAAAACAATAAAATTTTGGAAATTATTTATATCCGTGTTTGGGAAATATCTTAAATACCCCGGGAAACTTACTCATTCCTAAAATGTTGCATGGCAAATTGTAACAATGAATAACGGGTAACCGATGGCGATGTGGAACCACCTCCATTATGTTGATCTTCTGCCATATAGTTAGCATCCAAATTCTGTTGATTAAGATGATTTGGTACTAAAGGAGCTTGCTCTCGGGGAGGCAGGCCCCCTGGTCCATGATACTGTTGACTGGATAATTTTCGGCCGGAATGTAGATAACTTTGTTGCTTGGTGTATTGCTGATGATGTTCTCCACCTCCATAGTGTTCTCGATCATCATCCTCATTATGGCCATTATAGTGATGTCCCTGACCCGTTGCTACTGGCCCATGATGATGATCCATTGAATCATGCATACTACTGTTGTGATGCATAGAGCGGGAAGAATGCATTTCAGAGCGGGAATGAACTTCGGCCCTGGAACTTTGTTCACCTCGATTACTATTATGATGTATCTGCTGTTGTTGTTGTTCCTTTTGCTGGGACTGATGTTGCATATGATGATGAGTATCCTCATAGGATCCTGTCATCATGGGTGACGAGGCATTACGCATTTGTTGATGATGTGGACTGGTGTTGGTCATATTATGACCATTATTGGAACTGGAATGTATGACTTCACGATGATTGGATTGTCGGGACTCCAAACGTTCAATGGGTACATTAAGGGTTTGTGCAGCGGCTCGCACACCCGATGACAAAGTGGAAGCTTTCGATTGTGTCTGAAATGTTACAAAAATCCAAGTTTAAATATGGAGCTATGTATTTCGATGACAATTTTAGTTGGTATGTTATCTGTCTTTTATGATTTTTCAAATTCATGGAAACTTCCAATGTATGACAAAAAAAATTGTAATTTCATAATTGCTCACCATAAATTTGATTACAACGTGAAAGTGTTATGGCATGATCGATAAACAAAGGCGTTACCGAACATAACACTCCCGGGCATTGCCAATGTTAAGGCATACTAAATAGAGATCGAAATGAAAGCACAATTTGTGGCCAAATAAATCAAACGCCTTACTGAATTTAAATATTTTTTTACATTTCTAGCCAAACTTAGTGCAATTGCATTGTTTTTCATCTCATCGTATGGCTTTGTTTGGCCATAGCTTAACCTTGATATTGCAGTGGTCTACCATTCTCTATATGACCGAACCAGTTGACACCCAAGTCAAATGTTATTGATGGCTGGCCAAGATACTTCACCAAATGCCTACCGCGTAATTTAATAGGAAAATATTCGTACATTTTGTTTTTTAATATTGAGTGTTAAATCAAAAATTAACCGCCATCAAATACCATCGTCATTGTAATTTAGTTGAAAAATGTTTTTATTTGACCGTTAATTGGCATAGCATTTTTCAAACACTTGTGTACTGCCAAGAGTGGTCTGACGGTGATGATAATTACACCAAAATATGCCTTTCCATTTTGGTTTATATTAGATTTTATGTTCAATTTCCTAGTTTCTTGCCTCCCCAAATTGTCAAACATGTCCAGATATCGACACCTGCTGTTAAACTCAGGTTTCAGGAGTATTGATGGCCAGTGTTAGTATTTTTAGCCACAGGGGGTCGATCTCTTATGAAGTTGTGGTCTCTCTCTCTGTCTACATTACACATACGTATGTTATTTTTGTCATAACAATATGTTATACTAATCTCCGATGACAACTATAAAAATATTTTGTTTTATAAAACGCACATTGGGATGGGACCTAAAGTGAGAGAGAAAGACCTATGAATAGTCTGGTTTGTCTTATTTAGGAACTATATGACAAAGTTTTCTAAAAAATTTTAACAAAATTTTCTATAGAAATAAAATTTTAACAAAATTTTCCATAGAAATAAAAGTTTTACAAAAATTTCCTATAGAAATAAATTTTGACAAAATTGTCTATAGAAATAAAATTTTGACAAAATTTTCAATAGAAAAAAAAAATTGGAAAAAATTTTCTACAGAAATAAAATTTTGACAAGAAATAAAATTTTGACAAAATTTTCTATAGAAATAAAATTTTAACAAAATTTTCTATAAAAATAAAATTTTTGACAAAATTTTCTATAGAAATAAATGTTTGACAAAATTTGCTATAGAAGTAAAATTTTGATAAATTTTTCTATAAAAATAAATTTTTGACAAAATTTTCTATAGAAATAAATGTTTGACAAAATTTACTATAGAAGTATTTAAAAAAAATTAAATAAATTCAATATCATTAAAAAATTTAATTTTCGCGTTAGTTGATACTATTGAAATAAAATTTTAATAAAATTTTGACAAAATTTTCTACAGAAATAAAATGTTGACAAAATTTTCTGTAGAAATAAAATTTTTACAAAATTTTCAATAGAAATAAAATTAAAATAAATTAAAATAAATAAAAAAAATAAATAAGTTTAGTCAATGCATGGCTTTAAGCTGAGATCAAAAAAAAAAACAACAATAACGATTGAAGAGAAGCCAACAATAAAACAAAACGAATAAATTAAAATAAATAAAATAAAATTTTCTATAGAAATAATATTTTGACAAAATTTTCTATAAAAATAAAATTTGACATTACTTTCTATAGAAGTAAAATTTTAACAAAATTTTCTATAGAAATAAAATTTTGTCAAAACTTTCTATAGAAATAAAATTTTGACAAAATTTTCTGTAGAAATAAATATTGATGAAAATTTTGACAAAATTTTCTATAGAAATAAAAGTTTGACAGAATATTCTATGAAATAAAATTTTGACAAAATTTTAAATAAAAATAAAATTTTGACAAAATTTTCAATGGAAGTAAAATTTGGACAAAATTTTCTATAGAAATAAAATTTTGACAAAATTTTCTATAGAACTAAAATTTTGACAAGAGATAATATTTTGACAAAATTTTCTGTAGAAATAAAATTTTAACAACATTTTCTTTAGAAATAAAAGTTTGAAAATTTTCTGTAGAAATAAAATTTTGACAAAATTTTCTATAGAAATAAAATTTTGACAAAATTTTTCAATATAAATAAAATTTTGACAAAATTTTCTATAGAACTAAAACTTTGACAAGAAATAATATTTTGACAAAATTTTCTATAGAAATAAAATGTTGACAAAATTTTCTATAGAAATAAAAGTTTGACAAAATTTTCTATAGAAATAAAATTTTGACAAAATGTTCTATAGAAATAAAATTTTGACAAAATTTTCTATAGAAATATTGAAACAAAATTTTAAATAAATTCAATATCATTAAAAAATTTAATTTTCGCATTAGTTGATACTATAGAAATACAATTTGAACAATATTTTCTATAGAAATAAAATTTTGATAAAATTTTGTGTAGATATAAAATTTTGACAAAATTTTCTATAGAAATAAAATTTTGACAAAATTTTCTTTAGAAATAAAATTTTGACAAGAAATAATATTTTGACAAAATTTTCTATAGACATAAAATTTTAACAAAATTTTCTATAGAAATAAAATTTTGACATTATTTTCTATAGAAAAAAAAATTTTGACAAAATTTTCTATAGAAATAAGATTTTGACAAAATTTTGTGTAGAAATAAAATTTTGACAAAATTTTCAATGGAAGTAAAATTTTGACAAAATTTTCTATAGAAATAAAACTTTGACAAAATTTTCTATAGAAATAAAATTTTGACAAGAAATAATATTTTGACAAAATTTTCTATAGAAATAAAATTTTAACAACATTTTCTTTAGAAATAAAAGTTTGATAAATTTTTCTATAGAAATATTGAAATAAAATTTCACAAAAATTCAATATCATTAAAAAATTTAATTTTCGCGTTAGTTGATGCTATAGAAATAAAATTTTGACAAAATTTTCTATAGAAATAAATTTTGCCAAAATTTTCAATAGAAATAAAATTTTGACAAAATTTTCTATAGAACTAAAACTTTGACAAGAAATAATATTTTGACAAAATTTTCTATAGAAATAAAAGTTTGACAAAATTTTCTATAGAAATAAAAGTTTGACAAAATTTTCTATGATATAAAATTTTGACAAATTTTTAAATAAATTCAATATCACTAAAAATTTAAATTTTCGTGTTAGTTGATACTATCACAGTCCATTGTAAGTAAGTTCCCCTTTTTTATAGAATTAGTAACTACCTTGGTGGTAAAAGTAAAATCGTTAAAACCTTTAAAATTCAACACATTTAAAATTCAAAGGATATTTATACATCCATAAAATTGACTTTAATAGGAGAGATATTAATATATAATATTGCAAATACTGAAAAAGTTCTAAAATAAAAAAAGACAAAAAAAATTTTACATACTATCCAGAAACATTTAATCAAAAACTTCCAAATAAAATTTTTTTAATTTGGTACATTTTTCGTAGAATTTTATTTAAATCTTGGTAGATTAATTTTGACACGAGTGGCAACCGTGCTTGCGACAATATTTTTTTAGGGTAAATACGGTAAACATATCCAAGCATGATATTTCTCCATGTTAGTGATTTGAAAAACCCAATCTACTCTACCAATTGCATCTCTAATAGAGATTATCATTATTGGGCGCTTCATATTTTTTCGCCACACCATAAAAACCCCCACATTCAATTAGTTTGATCATAAAAAATTGTTTCCATTTCAAATTGCAATAAATACAAAACTTTCAAAAACAAAATTATTGCACATGAGGTAATTGAGATTTGGATTTTATTTCAATAGGGGGAAATACCTCACAAAAATTCATGCAATTTTCTCGAGCAAAACAAACAAAAAAAAAAATAGATAGTTATGGTCTTTTAATTATGCACCCCAAAAAAACCTAAATTGTTTTTTTTTTCATTCGAATTGGAAAAAATCTCAATTAATCATCTTAACAATTTCTCAAAATGGCAATACAAATAAAACAATTTTATTTAAAACAATAAACCAAAAAAAAAATGAAAAACAAAAATAAAGAAAGTCTTAGCATAGCCATGAGGAGAGCTCAAACTAAATATTAAACACAACAACAATTAAAACAAAATGTCTGAACGGTCAGGGATAAATGTTTAAATGACCGAAGAGGATGATGTTGATCATCATCATCTTCTTCTTCTTCGTAATGACCATTATAATTATCATTAAAGTGATAGCAATCATTGTTATAGTCATTCAGTGACTATACGAATGCGGTCATTACTCCATAAAACTCTCATAAATATGATATACAAATACTTAAAAGTATTTATGTATTTCGTATTAAAATTTACAATTAACAAAAAAAAAATAATGTATCGTATATGAAGGCAAAACGCATGAATGATGCTTTGACCATTATATCTGCGGCCAGCTGTCTGTTCATGCGTTCATTATTTTTCAAAAAAAATACAACAAGTGTTTTTTATATAAATTTGGTTTTGTTTTGATTGAAAATTACTCTCCGTCATAGTGATTCACTAGCATATAATATTTCTGTCTATAGACTTTCACGCATAAACTTTAAATGCTATGGAGTCTAGCTACGTGAATATTCTATGACCCATAAAAATTGTAACAGCATCAAAAGATTTAATACGTGAGCCCGAGATTTTCACAAAACAAAAACAATGAGGCAATTCAAACTGAAAAATGAAAACTTTCATAAATGAACTATTGAACCTCAACTAAACTAGAATGAATAAAATAGAGTTCAAGGTAAGATTTATGTTCTATATTTTAATGAAAATTACGCCAAAGAGTTGTTATCGTTAACGAATGTTTGTGGAAAAGAAATATGAAATTTATAAAAAAAAAATCAGGGAAAACTCCATACAACATGTTCAGGAATAATTTTCATATAAATGATTATGCTCTATTGCTGAATATCAATGAATAAAAATGGACTCAAAATAGTTATAGCTTAACAGAACCAAAAATGATCTCTCTAGATGCCGCCATTGAAACCTTACATTACATATTCAAGCCTTCATAAAATGTATAGAGACTGGACATTTTCTGGATTTTCTTAGAATTTAGAATTCTGAAATTGATATTTCAACGTATTACAAATAGATTGACAAACATTTTACAATCTATCCTATAGAGGAGCTAAACATAAGTATTCATCCAGAGAAACGGAGTAAACCTTAACCCTCTAATACCCAAGCCTCCATAGACTGTTTTCATTTAAACCAGAATTTTTTAAAACCCCGATTAAAAAGATGATTTGAATAAAAAAAATACAAAATAAACTTTTTAGTTATGGTGAAAATTTCCATATAAATCTTCTTTTTTCTTATAGCCTGTGTGATATAAATTGAATGATTTTATCTGTCGAGCAAAAAAGATTAGAAACTCGAGGGTTAAAAAGAAGTATATGCCAATCACAGTTGATGGAAATGCTTTCAATCATAAAATTTTAAATAAGAAAGGCATAGGGCGTAATCTCTTGAAAATAGCGAGATCTCTTGAAAATAACGCCTACACTCAAAAAAAAAAGTTTACTTGGATCCAAAGATCTTCCCTTAAGGATTTTGGTACTGATTGCGAGCCAAAGATGCGACTTCTTTAAAATAAAGACATTTTTTACGGACCTTCCTGGCTTTACATCTGGGATCAATAAAATTAAAATTGGATACAGATCTCATTCATCGAGTTTTTATTTTCCTTTTGCGATATATTAATAAAGATATTTATGTACAAACAAATTCCAATTCCACCAAAATCCAAATTATGCCAGGTACTTCAAAGTAAAACAGTTTTCTTAATGCTAAAAAAACTTTAAACCAAAGATACAAATCCTTAAAATAAGTCTTAGCCTATATTTGAAGCGTTTTTATCTTAAATTCAATATGTCAATTGAGTTAAACACGATTTCTTTAAATTGGGATTTTTTCTTTATTTTAATGAAAATTTGCCTTATTTCAAAGATTTACAACTTCAGCAGAGAGACGCAAAATTTCAAGATTTGTGTCCTAAATTTAATGAAAAAAAGTTTGAAGCAAGGATTATAAACTTTTTTTAATTAAAATGTCATTGTTTTAAAGAATTTTGCGTAGAATTGCGTAAATTTGGAGTCCTAAAATTTAAGTTGCATAATCTTCCATATTAGGTCAATATTTTTTTCATATTAGGTCAATATTTTTTTCAGTGTAGCGAAGGGATGGGAATATGGTCATAAAATAATATCTAAACTTAGATCTATAAGAATAAACCAAATAAAATTGTAATACACTCGAAAAAAATGAACCCACCAGAAAGAAAAATGTGGACAGGACAATGTGGGAAAATTTTAATAAATTTGAACTATATTTGAAACATGTAAATATTTTTCGACAAATTCTAGAAAATGTATTAAGTAATGAAAAAACGAAGGGAAGAGGAAATGATCGTAAAATAATATCTAAAATTAGATCCATAAAATATAGCACAATAAATTTTAATACAACCAAAAACAGAAGATCACCCTCCAGGCAGAAAAATATGGGTAAAGTTGTCTAAACTATAACGAAACTGTATTACAAACGCCGATATAACAAAACTATGTACAAATTTTTCGAAAAATTCAAGAAAATTTACTGAACGTAATTATTCTTTTCATTTGTTGAAAAAATGTTTCTATTCTTTTGCCGTATAAATTCATTCGATAAACTGCCAATAATTTGTTTTAAATATGAGCTTTAGACTGGTTATTATTCCTCTAAAAGTAAAAAAAGTATAAAAAAAATTATTAATGTCAAAGAAGCTTTCTCATATTGGAGAAATTTTAATTAAAATATAATAATTTGCATGAACCTAAATTGGCTTTAGTGCTCTGGAGGTTTCACTTTTTTTAGTGTGAATTCAAATAATTAAATAATTAGATCTTTTCCCAGTATATATAAATCAAATATGTATACAATGGAATTCAATGTTTGAATTTTGCGAATCTTTGGTTTAAATATCATTTATTTTAAATTCTTTTCATTATGAAAATCTATTATTAGTAGTTTTCTTTTTTTTAAATTAAAATATTACAAAATATGTGCCCTATGGCTAGAAACTAAAGCCACATAAAAATATCTTACTACAAATCTTTAAAAAATTTCTTTATTCAATTTCCTTAAAATGTTATAAAACAAAAGACTTAAGACACATGCAGCCAAAATAACAGCTACTGAAAATACCCTAAGGAATATATTTCTTTCTTCTGTTACATCCCATGTTACCACAAATTATATATGACTGAGAAATATTAGCAACCATATTTAATTGTATCTCTTTTTAAAATGCTTAAAGGGCCTTAACTCAACACATTATTAGTTGAACATATTATGTAAATTTTAATTTGTTTTATTATTTCTAATTTAATTATACATTTTTAAGCGAAAGAGAGTTGAAACGGGGTTGCTACCTAATTTTTAGTGTCATTTCATCAACACCCTTTAGAGATTTGCCATTTAAGCTAGCCTAATTAGATATTTAACCGAGTTTATTGTTTGTTTTTATTTTAGTCAACTTGTGAAAAACAAAAGTCAAGATAATGATGCAGAGTTAAAACTAAATAAAAGTGACGAGACCGGACAAGAGTAGAGCAGATATAATAAAGCCCATTAGATTGGGAAATTGTGTCATGGATTTGTAAATTTTAGGTTAATCTGAAACCAAAGATACTATAAAGCAAATAGAGAGTAGAGTTTGAAGAGTAAGAGGTAGTCAGGAAATAATTATGACATTAAATAATATCGAGTTTCCGAACAAAATCTAAAGCTTTTCATATTGAGTGAAACGGAAACATTGGACCTACACTCTATACGAGATATTTTAATCAACTCAGAATCAATACCTAAGACGATATAGCGTTGAAAGAATAGCATATATAATATATGGACATACGGACGGACATAACAAGCGCAACCATGAGACATTTGCAGAGTTGTATAAGATGAGGTTTAAGCCTAATTCAAGGAAGTTGAGGCATAGTTTCGTGATAGTCTACACAAACAGGGATTCACTGATATACACAAGAAATCAATGAAAAGTCGAGACAGTTTTACAAACCGCGTTTACAAACGTGAGGCGAAAATTTTTCCCTTAGCCTCAAAAGCGATTACCTCCGTTTTCTAGAATTCCCAAGTAAAACTATAAGGGGACACAACTATCCTGAATTATTGAGCGGATTCAATTGAATAAAATTAAAATTACTATGTGAAGGAAATGTGTCCCATTCACCTTGATAAGCAACTAACACACACCTTTCCTTTGCCAAATTGGTCGAATGAAGAGAAAATTAAATTGAATTTAAATGTATACATATTTTAAATTGTAATACAATATAATATAATACACTTTCCAAAAAAATGTTTGGGAAACCAAAAGAGTAAGGAAAAAATATTTTAAATTTATTTTTCTTAATTTTTCAAAACAAAATCCGCAATACTAAAATAGCATCACATCTGATAAATTAATGCGAAGTAAAAGGATGGCGCGAACTCCGCCTAATGGCAAACCCATGTAAATTTCACAGCTTCTGATCTTATTTTGTATCACTTCCGAAACCAAAAAGAACATTTTCATTGCTTTTTCGGCCAAACTTTGTTTTCTGATTCTTTTAGATGTAATGTTGGAAATTTTCGAAAATTTGACTCTAGCATCATATTATCAATTCCATTTTCGAAATAAAATAAATAATTTCATGTTTTTGGGTTGTGTAACCTTTTCACTTATTCATTTAGTAGTCCCATCGATAAACACTAGTTCATAACATTACCAATCTAAATTCTAAATTTACTTATTTTTACCTCACTTTTGTTCATTGTTTCGAAACGTTGCAATATCTCTTTAACTGAAATTTTATTTTCGCTTGGTTCCTCCACTATGGTCTCCATGCGACTCATTGAGCCACTACTGGCTACGCTTGAACGGCGAGTTTTCGAAACACTTCCATTGGCATTTGAATGCATTTGCTGCTGTTGAGGCAATTGATTGAGGGCATATGCAGTCAATTCTGTACAGTGTGGCGGGCTTTTGTGATTTATGAGACTACCATTCTCTGGACTCTTACATACGGTGTTTTGTGTCAAATCATTGACAATCTGTTGGATATGAGTTAAGGGTCGTCGACCCAAGGTACCATAATTACTTTGTTCTTTAGGTGATGCGCCATTTTGATTGTCTAACCATTCCGAGGTATCCTCGGACATATGGTCACAGCATTCGGAATTGTTGTTATTCGTGTCGGACAACTTGGGCGGAGATGGAGAATGCGAAGACAATGATGATGGTGGAGTTGATGAGATTTTTTCCCTTGACGATGTTGGTGTAGAATTGTCACGCTGTTGCTGTTGTTGCGAATGGTTTTGCTGTTTTTCCAGCTCCTCTTCATTTTGCCATGAATTATAGAATTCCATGTCATGACTGAGTGAAGAACATTGCTCATTGAACTCACGTATGGTCTCATCGGTCAATTGATCCAATTCTATACGCCTATGGACTTGCACTGCTGTTGTCCCCGTTATGTGAGCTATTTCAGCATCATCGGAATCTGTAAACTGATCACGACCATTTTGGCGAACCTGTGTTTCAACTTCATTACAATTACCATCAACAACGTCATCATCACGATCGTTATCATTATTTTCTAGATTATCCATAGGACTATTGAGGGAATCCAGTGAGGTGGCCAGACTTTGAGATTTTTCCAAATCACATTTTATACAATCCGAGGACTTCTTTTTACCAGCAGGACTCTTCAGTTTTTTATTCTCTTTGTGAGAGACTTTGCCATTGGATTGGTGCTGGGAATTATGATGTTTATCATGGTTCATTTTATGGATTAAAGATTCCACTTTATTGACAATACTGCTAAATTTGTGAGGTATAGTATGGTGTTGTTGATGATGATTGACTCCACCCGAACTATTGCTACTGTTGTGGTGGCGTGCTTTAGTGGTACATCGTAGACTTTCAGACATGATGAGGCCAAAAACTTAAAACCGGTGATGATACTCTTGGCCCCGTTTGGCCCAACTGGAAGCTGTGTGTATGCACTTGAGAAGAGTTCGTGTGGCAAGTTTAAATAACGTTGGATACTGGTTTCTGTTACACATTCAGAGGCCACTTCCATATAAATGAAGCCATGGCATAGCACAATACAGGAGGAGGTTTAATCATAATGATGATTAACAATCACGTTTTGCACCAATTTGTGATGTGAGCAGACTACACATGTCCGTCTGTCCTCTGTGTTTTTCTTAGTTTTCTTCGTGTTTTGTGTGTCCGTCTTTCGGTAGGTCTGGATGTATTGGCTTATTATAAGTTGAGTTAGGCAACTCTTACGCTCACAGTAGTGAAAGTTTTAGACTGCACCCAAACTTCACAATAATAAATTAAAACACTCCAATTCCTTCGATAAGACCTTTGGAATATGGTATAACATTCACAAATTGTCCTTGTATTCTCTTAAAAATTCAACAACTTTCATGGAAAATCCAAATGTGTCTAAAACTTTTCATCATCTATCACAAGATTTTTATAGCTTTCGAGAGACATTCTTTATGTAGATTAGTTTGTATTTTATTTATTTCCTCTAAACCGGATGTCTATGTTCTCTTCACTTTTTTTATTGTATAAAAGTAATTTCACTATAGAACCATATCCACATATGTATGAGATTCGAACAATTGTTTTTAATACTTTTTTAATTGGCCATAACCATCACCAAATCACCATCATCATTGCCACCACTAATAATGGTGGTATGCTATTCTTTTCTACTTTTTTTTTGTATATCTAAAACATTATCGAAATGGCCTGTTTAATTTATGGATATATAGTCATTTGCTTTGTTGTTCTTTAGTATTTGCACATAATTTGGTGGGGACACTCTTCGTAATAAATGTGAAACGCGTTTATCCGCTGCCCAGGTTGTTAACTGGTGGACATGTATTCTTCAACTGAATGAAGCGTCACAGCCTTATATCCAATACCAACTTCACTTGACCATTTCACTAGAGCCGGCCAGCCATTCAGGTATTCAGAGTCAACAATAAGCCAGCAAGCATTGAATAAAACTTCGACTTCAATCACACTCTCCACACAAGGTATTTGGGTAATGTGCATATGTAATATATTAGGATGTAACGAAATGAATCTCATTCTGAATCTAAAATAATATTATAATATCGAATGCTTTGATTGTCAGGACGAAAACAAATTTAAAAAAATCCTAAACCTAAATTTTAGAATAGATCTGATATTTTTCTTTTTTAGAGAACTTTCTCGATAAAGAAATTTCTAATCAACATTTTTCGATTTGAAAGTTAAGTTTTAGTTTAAATTGTTCTTAATTTGTTAGTAATTTACCTTTAATTATAAAATTGTGAATATATATGGAAAAATTTCGAATTAATAGCAAACAAAATCGGCAAAGAAACCGCAGACAAGAGCGACTTGAAAGAGATTGTGGAAGCAAACTTAACTCTTCAGGACAACCATGTAGGAAAACTTACCCTTTTCAAACAATTCCAGATTCCAAATTTGGTAAAATAGAAAAAAACAACGTACCAATGTGAACCATTTTTGGTACACTTTTTTAAAACTCTTAGAAAAAGGAGTAAAATTACGCCTTCTTGGGCAAAAGAAGTGAACTAGTGAAATTGGTTTAAATGAGGGCCATATGATAAATCGATAGAGCTATATTTCAATACAGCTCATGTTCCAACATAAGGTGCCAGCAGACAAAAAACGAATCTGTTCCAAATTTGATGAGGATAGGCTCATTGGGGGTTTGAAGTTCAATATCTATCAGATTTTTTCCAATAAAGAGAACTGATGAGATGTGGATATCTGAATCAGCTGTCTTCTCCAGAATTTGGACTGTATTTATATTTTTGCCCATAACACCATTAAAGAAACAAAGAAAAGGAAATTGGTAATCACCCCCAAAAAATCCAAATTTCCATCGACATCCCAATAAAAATTGAAATTTCATATGAAAAACGAACAATAGTTAAATCGTGATCAAAATCCAAAATTCTATGAAAATCTTAAAAATATCAAATCCTGAAAAAATCGATATCTTTATATGAAAAAACTTGTTTTTCTCGTAATTTCTATACTATGTCTCTTAGAGCGACAAATAGCTAAATTCGCGATCACCCTCAAAAAATCCAAATTTCCACCGAAATTATGAAAAATCTAAAATCGTAGTCTCCGCCAAAATATCCAAAAATAAAAAACAACCCTATGATATAAAATCTACGTTTCTCTGATAGACTCGGTAAAACGTATCGTTGTCTTTTGTGCACATCATAGATGAAAAGGTATCGAATAATTTTGGAAATTTACAACAGACAGATGGACAACACTAGATCGTCTTAGAATTACAAGAATATGCTCCTACGGGCAAATAATATTCTTAATTTAATTTACTAACTTCTCTCAGTGTAAACTTATGCCAAAATATAGAAACTTTTTCTTTCAGTGTAGATCTTTTATTTTTTTTGTAATATTTTCTTTTTCGTAGGTGTTTTCTTTTAAATATCTCAATTCAATGTATTCTTCATAACATCCTATGATATCTATGCTCTCCAATATATGCAGGTCTCTCGATATTACCGTTGTAATTATTTCCATTGTTGTTGCTATTGTATGCTATTCTGTGTGAGTATATTGCGATTGCCAGAGTCACCATTAATATACACGCAAAGACCATGTTAAACCTGATCCGTAAACCAGTATGCGTTTAAAAGCCTAAACATTCAAAGCAAAAACAAAACCATACCAAACTTAATTCAAAATAACTACAACAACAACAAAAGAAACAAACAATGTTGTAAAATCCATAGCCATAGCTACCATAAATCCAACATACCTCTTCTTTTGTTTTCCACAATCCCTTTACCCCACATCGTTGATAGTCAATGTTTTGTGGAGTTTGGTTTGTTTTTATTTTAATTCATTTCTCTAACTTCATAGTTTTGTTTCTTTTTTTTTTTTGCTTTACTGCTGAGAAGAGTTTTGGGGTGGGGATTTTAAAGCATGAATGACCAACAAATTTTCATTTGCAATTTCCATTCCAAAATCGCCATCGAGCAAACATACCAAAATCATACAACAACGACTAGGTTAGAGGCAAAAGAAAGGCAAACAAACAAACATATGGATTTGGTGATAAGCTATGTGAAGGTGCATTATAGTAATTAGTTCAAAACACTCAAAGAAATAGGTTTGATAAAAATTTTGTTGGAAAAATAAATTCTTCCTTTAATTTTGAAAAACTTGGCATTGATATTTAATTTCTCCTCTAAAGACAAAAGTGTGTGTCTTAAGTCTTTTGTTTTTATCTCAACATAGAGATTCACACTCTCACTATCTCTTATTCTTTATTAAAAGAGAACATCTAAAAAAATCATATTATAATATAAACTATGTGAAGGCGCATTATAGTAATTAGTTCGAAACACTCAAAAAATAGGTTTGATAAAAATTTAGTTAAAAAATTGGTTTCAATTTTGTATTTCTCTTCATTATTCCTTATAGAGAAAAAAATATGTGTCTTAAGTCTTTCGTTTTTTAACTCGACATAGAGACTTACTCTCTCACTATCTCTTATTCTTTATTAAAAGAGAATATAAAAAAAATAATGACAAAAAACATATTATAAAATATAAGGACTAAAAATTTAAATAAAAAAATAACTGAGCGTTTCTTAAATTTGATGTCTATAATGTCGATTTAAGTACATTCTCTTCTCTAAAGTCAATCCGTCATGGAAGATTATGCAGGTTTATTTTACAATATTTTAAGATATAAGATATAAATAAAATATATTTATATTTGAAAAGAGTAATTTTCTATTTTAAGGCTATTGAAATTCGCTCTTGCCGGTGATGAAACATATTCATCTTCTCATTCAATAATTTCAAAAATGTTTCAACTTTCTATCATATTTGGAAGAAAAAAAGTATTAACATTTTGTTAAAATATCTTCCGAATTATACAAAACTTCAAAGTGGATACAATTTAGCTAAAATTAAACAATTTTAGAATATTATAAAAATAGTTCAAAATTTTCTGAAATAATTAAATAATAAGTAAGTACACTAAAAAAGTTGAACCCTCTATTTCTCTAAAGTCAATTTAACTTTATTTCAGTTCTTGGAATTACTATGTTTATAGAAAGTTTCCTTTACTCTAATAATTTTTTGCGTACGTTAGTTAAATGAACTAAAAAAACTGGAAAAAATTATATACAAATGAAGCATAAAGATTTACTAAATTCGAACTTCTCACAAAATAGTTCATTATTTCTTTAAATTTTGCAAATTTTACTACAAATGCGCCCATCTTGAATTTTGTATGTTACTAAAGAACTTCTAGAAATTTTTAACGACAACATTTTATTTAAAAAGTGAAAAAAAATTAATTATGTCAAAAATGTTTCTTCAATTTGTCGAAAAATATTTACTTATTTTTGTGATATCGGCGTAATGTCAGCGTTTGTAATATTATTTAATTAAAATTTTCAAAAAATAATTAAAATTTTCTAAAATTGACCAAAATTTTTCTTCCTGGGGAGTTCACTGTTTTTTTCAGTGTACTTAATTTGTTGGATAAATCTTATTTTCACTTCATGTCCTTAGAGTAAGCACAAATCTAGGGAGCCACCGTGGTGCAATGGTTAGCATGCCCTCGTTGCATACACAAGGTCGTGGGTTCGATTCCTGCTTCGACCGAACACCAAAAATTTTTTCAGCGGTGGATTATCCCACCTCAGTAATACTGGTGACATTTCTGAGGGTTTCAAAGCTTCTCTAAGTTCGGTCTCGGCTATAAAAAGGAGGTCCCTTGTCATTGAGCTTAACATGGAATCGGGCATCACTCAGTGATAAGAGAGAAGTTCACCAATGTGGTATCAAAATGGACTGAATAGTCTAAGTGAGCCTGATACATCGGGCTGCCACCTAACCTAACCTAAATCTAAAATTTCGTAAATTTATTTTTGCTTTAAATTTCTGAAATAAAAGAATTTGCTTTACCACTTTCGGATTGGCTATATAGATCCAAATTTAGCCAGCTAAAATTGATAGAATTTTGTTTTAATCAATTCTTATTTTTCTTGAGTGTATAATGCCCCATGCACTCTAAATGCATTATGAATTATACACTCAAGATCACATACACAAAAGATAATAAAATATTGGATTAGACATTGCTTGCAATTTGATTATGCTCACAGTTTTGAATGTAACCAAGTTCAAACAGGAAAAAATCAACATAATTCAAATTGTAGACATAGAGCAGGATACACCAGTTATCAGCCTATTTATTTACAATCAAGATACCCTACTGTGATAGCTAGATGGCTCTCAAATATTTTTTAATCAATATACAAATAATATAAGGAAAATACTTCATCCAAATCTAGCTGTAGAAGAATAGTTTTTGTTCGGAAAACTAGTCATGGCCAAGGCGTGAGAGTTCATTAACATCTTTAATGTCGGACACAATAATTGCAGGTGTTTATGAAAAAGAGAAGAGTTTTCAGAATGTTTAACCAAATGCTATTGATGACACAATTTCAGTATATGCTTATGAACCTGAGGCTTTATTGAAATTCTCAAAACATATTGCCACAACAAAATATTGTCCAAACAAGTCCAAATTTCCAGTTTCATACAAAAAAGAAATGAAGTAACTCTTCTTAGCTAAAAGATAACTCTCAAAAAACTAGAATTGAAATACATACGAGTATGTATACATTTGCGTATATCACGCATCCTTTGCACAACTTCTAATGTGGCTTTGCATAGTTTTCGTACAGAAGAAAATCGCCAAGTTTTTACCAACCAATAAAAAAACTGATCAAATACATCAACTGCATATGTTACAAGGCAGATATGTGATATGTTAAGCGTAAACACTCGGTGGCCCTATAAAGAAATATATTCCAAAATGTCTGTTGAATAAATAACAAAATTTGACATTACATATCTAGATAACTTATCCAAAGATATGAAGATAGGATATGTTTGTTTGTGCCCGTTATGTTAAGCTCACTTAAACTCTTCAGTCTATTGTGGTACCACAGTGGTGGGATTCTTTCTTAAGTGCCGCCCTATTCAATATTTAGCTCAATAA
This sequence comes from Haematobia irritans, assembly GCF_050003625.1. Taxonomy (NCBI): domain Eukaryota; kingdom Metazoa; phylum Arthropoda; class Insecta; order Diptera; family Muscidae; genus Haematobia; species Haematobia irritans. The sequence continues at coordinate 4,047,186 of NC_134399.1, forward strand.
CAAGGAAGCTCCCAATTTGTTATGTGAAACCACTTAGAGAAGCTTTGAAAAACTAAGAAATTTTACATGTATTTCTGTTAGGAGATAAAGCCACTGAAAAACATTTTGGGACGCAAAACAACTTTGCCAGTTAGAGAATTTCGGAAACAACCACACTCAATACCCAGAGAAAGAATATGATCACCTCAAATATGTTTCAAGAGAAAAAAATTTTTCAATGTTCTCCGTCTAAAAATAACATTTTGCTCTTGAAGCATGATTGAGGTGATCATATTCCTTCTCTTCGTCAAAGAGTCAAAAAGTAACGAAAGTTATTTGAAAGCTTTTTGAAATCATGGAATGATTATAACAAAGATTACATATTCACGCTGAAATCGGCACAAAAGACTTTTCCCGTTACTTGGTCGTTAGCACATTACACTGAGAAAATCATACGTTCTTCTTAAAAACAACCTCATTTCGTTTTAAAGAGGGTTAATAATATGTAAAATAATAACTAACAGATGTCCTAATAAATCAAGTCCAATTGTAATGTAAAAAAATATAAGAAAGCTTGTCCCCAAAAATGAAAAGGTTAAGTTACATTTTATAAAAATTCTCATAAGTTATCTTTTGGATTCGTAGCAATTTGCTATTCGTGGGGTGTTTATGGAAAAATGTCAAAGGACTGAATCTATCACTTATTGATTTATTTATATATAAATTTATATATATATATATATATATATATATATATATATATATATATATATATATATATATATATATATATATATATATATATATATATATATATATATATATATATATATATATATATATATATATATATATATATATATATATATATATATATATATATATATATATTTTTTTTTTTTTTGTTATACAAGGAATTGTTATTTTATATTACTTAGGTATATAGTTGCTTTGTAATACGTTATTGGCCAATAGGCTTTTGTATTATAATGAATAAATAAATAAATAAATTAAAAATATAGTTGATCCTTTTGCTTTATTTTATAAATTTAAGATCCCAATATGTCTTGCTGTTATTAAATTAAATTATTTGCGTTTGGCTTTCTTTAATTGTACCCATAAAATTATGTGTTAAATTTATTCGTTTTTATTTAAAATGTTTTCATTATAAAAAATAAATGAAAACAAACAATCAAAACTTTTTACTTGTCTCGATTGTACCTCGTAGCCACCCTATCGTTACTAGTTCATTCTGATGCCAAATGTAATGCTAAGGGTATCCAATTGGGTCCCTTCAATGACATTCTATAGATTTAAGAAACCCAACGTAATTTAAATGTCAATACCGAACAAGAGGGATTATCTCAATAGAGAGATTTTATACTATATTTCTTAAAAAAAAAATAAGTTTTTATCTGATGCCACTTATTAAGAAATATTACTGTGGAAATTGGGTTGTAGTAAACAGCCCTCCTATGTCAGATATGGCAAAGATAGCAACAGACGAAGGACGGATGGAGTGCCAGTACTATATTGACTCTGGGTTCTGAGTCCATTATTACATTCAGATTCGATATTGAGAACACTTCTTCTTCCCAAACACGATGGGTGTAAATTATTTTGATTAAGAGGCCTATTTTGCTAGAACACAGCAGTGATTACAAGTTAGTCGCCTATTTTCTAGAATTATTATTATTTGTCGTAGGCTAACCACTCATTGGAGCATCCTCATACACTATGTTCCAATTCAATTCCTCTTAATACCAAAACGAAAGTGTTGTCAACGAAGCGATTTAATTAAATTATAATGAACTGCGAAACTATATATTTATCAACTCCTAAGCACCAGGTATGACACATTACATCCAGCATAACCCTAAGAAATTCTTTAAATGAAGAAAATCCAACTCTCCTCATTTATATGTGAAGTGTTTCAATATAGTCGATGTTAATCAATTGTTTTAAATCCTGTCTATACTGATCTGAATTACTTTTGGCAAGGTCATCAATCAATTTATGCAAGCAAACAAGAAAGATTATTACAATGTACCATGCTCGAAACACTTCACTCTATGTCTTCCTTTCATTTACAACTATCATCCACACAATATGATTGGCATGAATTATGACTTAGCCGCAACAATTATAATTAATCATCAGGAACTCCATAAGAAAACCGGTATTATCTCCTCTTTCAAAAAAAAAAACAATCAAAATAAACTGAACTCAATTTCCATGAATTCGAAAGTATTTCGTCCATTAGTGGTTCATAGCTAAATGTTCAAATCTCACTTACCTTCCTGAACTCCTGTACAAAAATGGTGATCATTGCCTGTATGGCTGCCGCTCTTACCGCATGCAGAGCTACATTTTTACCATTGCGTAAATTCAACTGCAGTGATGCTGGTCTTGGTAGGGTTACTGCATTCTGAATCTCAGCGAAGGGTATGGCTTGGACAACAATCAAATAGTCAGCATCACGCCGGGCCAAGTAAAGACCATTATGTGATATACCCATAATGGAGACATCGGGATATTGGGGAGCTCCCTGCACTGGGAATAGGCGAGCAAAGTATAAAGGCCACTCGCGGGCCATATCGATGAGATGGCGTTTTACTATTGCCCTTACATTTTGACTGCGTATGGTCTCTGCCGTAACACCATGACCATTGAGCATGTTAATGGCAGCCACCTTCTCCTGCGGTGATATACGTAACGAGGGAGTCAGACCAAAAACATCCGATGACACTTGAGCAAAGAGCAAATCCAAGGCTATGGGTGGCCCAATAGGTTCATTAGGATGGAAGACCTCTTTGCGTACCCTTAACTTCCATGGCACTCTATTGTAAGTAAGACATGCATTTGCCGGGTGCTTGAGAGATGCAGGAGCAGGTACTGGTGCTGGTATGGCTGGTAGCGGCCATTCATCCGCGCCATCAGTTTCCTCATCGCGGCGTGTACTTTGTGACACTGTCGTCGAAGCCGATGTCTTTCGCTTCCTTTCCTTTTCATATTTTTGAGCCATGTGTGTACGGAATGTGGCCGGGGTATTGGATATGTGTGACATACTCGAGACATTGGCCACATTTGAGGTGTGTGAAATGCTAGACATGTTTGACATGTGTGACATTTGCGGTATGTTTGACATAGTGGGAACAATGGGAGCCGGAGAGATGGGAAGCGATTGTTTTTTATTTGATACCATGGCTTGGTAGGAATATTTACGTTCTCCCACCGTCACTGGACTATAGCTATCAGGGCGATCTGTATTTCTTTCAATGGTGGCAGTAACCACCTTGGGTGGCGCGGGTTGGTAGACTTTGTGACTTTCTTTCTCACGTTCGACTTGTCGCATTTCGTAAATTCTTTCCCGTTTCTCACGCTCTTTTTCACGTTCTCGATCACTGCCACTGGAAGCGGGACCTTCCACTTCAGCTCGATCCCAAACAGATTCTGAAAAATCATCACGGTCCCGCGAACGAGACCTAGAGCGAGAACGTTCACGTTCATTTTTCATCTCCTTCTTGTAGCTCTTCTCATAGACCATGTCCAGCTTAGCGGCCTCGGTGCGGCCCCAAGAATCATAGGCATCCTTAGAATCATCTGAGCCATTCCAATTGTGCCTTACTCCAAATGTATCGCGATCTTGACGTTGTATAAACGCAGGCACATCTTTCGTTTGACCGCGGTACTCATTCTCCTCTACCTCTGCAATATGTACAGGAGGACTCTTGGGAACTGGTGGTGGTGCAGGTGGGGCAACATTTGGTGGTCTAATTGGCGGTGGGGGTGCCGGTATATTTGGTGCAGGTGGTACATGGGAGGGCCAGGATGGAGGCGGTATTAACTTCTCCTCCATACGTTCAATGTGAGAGCGCACGGTATGTATGTCCATTGAGGCATTTGATGTCATCATATTTGAGAATTGGCCACTAAGTTGCTGCTGCAGCATCATCTTTCGTGTATCTTCTAATTTTGCTGGAGTTCTTTGTTCTGACTTAGTGCTAACTGTCGAACGCACTGAGTGACCAGCAGTAACTTGTTCCAGACGTTGGCGCATTTCAGAGCTCAACTTCAATTTACCAACACTACCAGGAGGGGGACGATCGGCGCCAATCTCAAAACTCTTTTTTGTAGTCTTTGTAGCCATCACTGTTTGTTGTGGTGATGACTGTTCCATAGACAATTTGCTGCCATGTTGCTGCTGTTGTTGTTGGTTTTTAATACCTGTTTCTATCTTTATTTGAGTACGGACCATTTGTGTGGTATGGACAGGCATAGACACTACCGGTGAAGGACTCTTGGAATTATCATGTACCTCAAATTCTTCCCACTCCATTGCTGATCCCGTCAAAGAACCATTACTGCTGTGAAACTGGGATTGCGGTGTATTCTTTCGTTGATGCTGACGCATTTTGAAGGCAAAAAAGTCCTCCTCAGTTTCAAATTGAGGACCATCTTGGGGTGGTGGCCAACGCCATTTACCAATGCGTACAGTTTTTGCTCGTCCATAAGGATCTAAAAAGTGCCTTGTCTCTGAGGGATCTTTTACTTCGATGGGCGGTGGCATGGGTGGCGGTGGTGGTGGAGGAATAAGAGAACCTCCACTGTCCGACGACGCTTTGCGATTGCGATCATTTTCGGAGAACTGTGATATGCGATTCTTAACACTTTGCTTGCGTCCTTGCTGGACACTTTCATTGGATACGACACTGATCTTTGCTGTCATATTATTCGAAATAGCTGTAGTCTGAGTCACATGATTCACGACTGGCAAAACTGGTGGTATGGGTGGAGGTGATGTGGTACCTGCAGCTACGGATGTCTCTTGTTGACTAAGTAGAGTTTGTAGAGCTTGATTTTGGGCCAACAATTGCTGCTGGATTTGCAGATTCTGGGCCATAGCAGATTGTAAGAAAGCTCTCTGCACCTGATGCTGATATGCTGTGGGATCAGAGTCGGGGGGAATATTAACTATTTGTAACATGCTATCAGTGCTATTCAGCACAGGACTACGTGGAGAACTGGAGAAAGAAGCATTAGCAGATGATTGAGCTTGTGCTGTACCTCCACCCTTAATAGTCTCAATGAGTTCGGAATGTTCGGTGAGTACTTTAACAGCATCATTGACGAATATTGGTTTGAAGAGGCCAGTGATGTAGTCATCCAAATTGGCTGAAGTATTCTCTCCATTCGACTTTTCACCTCCACCCTTAATTTTACAAGACAGCTGATGAGCATTCAACGTCAAGTCATTGTTACCGCAATCAGGAGCTTCGAGGAAATCTGCTTCTTCCTTGGTAACTGCCGATGGTCCTTTTCCACCTCGAATACTGGCAGCCAATGACCTGGCGTCGGAAAGTTCATCTAAGGAACCATCCAACACTGGACTGAAAAGATCATCTAAGAACTGATCTACATCTGAAGCTTGAGAAGGTACACGAACCCTCCTTACGTGAGAAGCCAATGAAGGTGCTTCGCTTGTATCTGACATGGCTGATGAACGAGTGGCATATTCGGACTTGTCCATGTATTTACTAGAATGTGAACCTCCATGGGATCTACGACCAGCATATTGCGACTTTTGATAACGAGGGGCTTGCTCTTTTCCCATGGGAGTAAGTCGTTCCGCCGAGTGGTATCTTTCATTAAGACGACTCTCAGAGAGACCCATTTCCACCAAAGGTTCAGGCTCAGTAGCAGCATCCAAGTCGGTAACATCTCCAGCCAACAGATCATCCAAGGATTTTGATCTAGACTTCTCCTGCTCAAAATAGCGATCATTTAATGCAGAGCTTCTCGACAAGATATTGCGTGAATTCTTCCTAATTGGTTGCTCATCATGCGAATCCGAAACTGGGGACTCACTTGGTGGCGTTGCTTTCATTTTTGGTGGTTCCGGGGGTGGTACTTGCGGTCTTTTCGGTGCAGAGCTATCGCTTTCGGGCAGTACCGTTCTGTGGAATTTAGCACCAGTTGTCATCAAATCACTACGTAATGCCGGGAAGGCTGGGCAGAGTTCTTTTTCTGAAATCAAGTCCAAAACATAATCTAATCCGCATGAGTCTGTGACCAATTTGCCATCATCGAGAACCACAGTCCAACCTCGATTTGATATGCCTAGAGTGGAGACTGCCAAAGAAGCGGCTTCTTCGCATGTGGTCCATGAGTCAATAGCCACCGTTTGGTTTGCTTCATCTGGCATGGTCAAAGACACGGCAATATCTGACAATCTCGATATGGCTCTCCATTCCACCCAAGAGGGAGTAAAGTTCCTGCAACTGTTGGCATAGTTGGAGTGTGTATTGCGCAAAATCTTTTTCAGTAACATATCTCGCATATTATCTGGAGCATTGTCCACAATGAATTTCATCAAATATTTACTAAAAGCTGGTCCAGGTTGGAAGCAGGACAAGCACTGAGCCATTAATTGCCAAAGACGCTGAGCCTGCACTTCATCGGTGTTGTAGATTTGATTGCAAATTTGAACTAGAATTTCGTCACGTAAACCACGAGAGGACAATCCCTTGTGAACTATGTAGTCGGAGAGAACTTTCTCCTTATTACCGTCCATAGTTTTGTCATTGGTCCAGCGCAGGATCAATTTGAAGACAGCCAGAGAGTCTTGGAAATCTTGATCTCTGGAGGCAGCTCTTGAGAGAAAAGGTGTTGTAATGGGTTCCCGACGTGCTCCTAGGCGCAGACCATTGCAATAAACTGAACTAAATTTGCCAAAAGAGAATTGATCCAAATCTTTGGGAATATCAGCGGCAACTGGAGGACCAGGAACTGTTCCTACCACCTTCACCAAATGGCGATCTCCATGTACTGGGGTCCAGCCTTCGCTTTTCGAAAAGATAAAGGCCAATTCTGCCGGTATGTCCAAATATGAGATTTGACTACGTTCCAAATTCTCTTTGGCTTGCTTTTTGGCTTCTCTCTCTTTCTGGGCTCGCTGAGCTTCCAAACGCCTTTGATATTCAGCCTTGAGTTTAACAGCTCGTTTACGGCCCATTTTACCACGCCACAAAGCTTGGGCTTTGGTAACACCCTTACGTAGGTTTTGGTATTTCATATGCTCGCGGTGACCGCGCCATCTTGCCTGGATACGGGTGGCAGCCTTCTTCTTGCGCGTCAAATGACGACGGGCCAACATTCCTCGAACGTGCTTCTGAATAACCACGGCTGCCGTTTTAAGGCGATCGGAACGACTACTCTCGAGCATGCGATGAAGTGCCTCCCGCAGGAAAACTCTTGTGGCACCCAATTGATAGTCTGGCCCATCAATTCCAGTGCCAGGCATAGATTCCAACAACATACGACATAACTCTCGATAAGGAGTACCTCTGGATAAAGGCGTTCGCATCAAATGCCGATAACGTTCGATGAAATGTTGGAAACGTAGACGTACGGGGTATCCTTTTTGCCTGATTTGTATAGTGTCCAGCATGCCCAGGTAACGCAGTTGTTGTAACACACAAGGCATATCCATCTTTAAGGACTGCTTCTCATTATTGGGTTTGATGCATCGCACGAACCAAGGATTACAACGTCCCATGGATTGAAGTAATTGTTGCAACGAGTCCGAGAATCGAGCAGCCACTGTAGGGGTTCTAGGTTTCATTGTGACAAATCGTCCGTTGTTACCCTTTGGCAAGGTTTTGCCAGAATCTCGCTGGGCCCGCAATTGCTTCGTAAGATCGGAAACCAATTGCAGTTTACTAGAGCCCAACAATTCCAATACGTCACCACGCAGGGCATCTCGGTTTTTATCCAAGAAACCATCAACACAATACCAAACTTGGCCAGCATAATGGGTAATACCAAACTCTTGGGCTCCCACACGGGGACGTGAATACAACTCATTCAGAGCATGATTGTAGTGACACTTCTCCAGGAAACTCATATCGGAAGCTCGAGGGAAATTTGATTCATCATCGAGAAGATGGAAAATGCCTACAGGTTTCTTGGCCAACAAGTGAATGACAGGCAAATTGTCATCCCATGTTAAAGGAGTCCACTCCAAACGTTCTCTCGAATACTCGGCTTGTTCCAATTTGAAGACATGCTTGTTGAAGTAAAGTTGTAGATTTTCATTGGCAAAATTGATGCAAAGTTGCTCAAAAGAGTTCTCGGCCAAATCTTCAAAGCCAAAAATATCCAAAATTGATATGCGATGAGCATCATGGGTTCCGCCCTTTTGAACTATGGAATTAATGCGGGAAACGAGCCAATTGAAAAGGCCGGAGTACAAAGCCTTAGCAAAAGCATCTCGAGAATCCAAAGCTTGATCTATGCTGAGTGGTGTATGGAGGCGTTCTGATCTAGCTTCGGTAATGCGACTGGTCAGGGATCTATGTAGACCTTCAGCAGAGATGTGCAATAAATGAGCAGCCCATTTAATTTCAGCATCCGAACCCACCTCCACACCTTCTTGACCATGACGTAACTGGCGACGATGAAAATAGACATTGCCCAAATGTAAGACTGAAGCCAACACTCGAATGATGCCTTCACGTTCGCCCTCTGATACACCCAAAACTTGCATAGCACTTTGTAGAGATTCCCAGTCTACACGACCTGGGGCACAATCTGTAGCTCCTTGATTGAGATAGAAATATTTATCAGCTTCCAAAAGACCATATTTTGTACGTTCAGCTTCACTTAGTCCACCCAGCATTTCATAGAAGACATGGTAGTTTCGTTCTCCTGGAGCTTGGGTAACAATTCGGGATTTTTCCAACAAGTATTGGGTGATTTTGGCACCCACAATAGCTCCACTTTTGAAGTAGACCTCCAGATATTTACCAAATCGGGAGCTGTTATCATTGCGTGTGGTACGAGCATTACCAAAAGCTTCTAGCAATGGAGCAGCTTCTAGAATTTGTTCGGTGATGACTGCTGAAGCTGAACCACCTCCCGGTACTACAGCAGCCAAGTACTGCATGACCAATTTGGTGGATTCTGTTTTACCCGAACCTGACTCTCCTGAAATCACAACAACTTGGGGTGAAGGCAGGGAAGCATGGGCCGCTGCACCTATGGCAAATAAATGAGGAGGCATGGTTCCCAAAGGCTTGCCGGCATATTGTTTGGCCACCTCCAAGCCATAGGAATCCGGAAACATTTTGTAAGGATTAATGGCTATCAAAATACTGCCTGCAAAGGTGTAGATCAAGCCTTTGTCATAACGCAAACGTAAATTCCATAGTAATGAGGCCTCATGTAAATCCTCCAGCATTGTCATATCCTCCACTCCACTATTGCCCAAATCTTGTCTAGGTCTTAGATTTCCCTCTCCAGGTTGCAAAGCAAATGTTTGAGCCTAAAATAAAAAAAGAAACAGATTAGTTTATGCCACATATTTGGGGGGTTAAAGAGATCTTTACTGCATCATCGCCCATATAGTGGACAAGAACATCACTGCACATTGTGGCCAGCTTCTTCACACTTTGGGGATAACGGGTTTTCATTTTACGCTCTTGATTTTTAAGTACTTTCAGTCGTAAGGTTTCTGTATTATCGGCTAGGCTGGGAAAATCTTCAATACTTGGTGGTCGTTGGCGCCTTAATACATGTGGCGATAGCAAGGCTATGGAGGGTGAAGGTGCTGGACTAGGTGTTATAGAACCACAACGCTGCCATGGTTCCAAATGAAAGCGTACAATACGCATTGAACGTTGGCAAATTCAGCGACTAAACAAAGGTTTAATGGAGTACAATTGACGTTTCTTTCAAAGATGTGGTTCAATGGAAAATCTTTCCATACCCGTTTGCATATTGTGCTTTCTTCGGGCCCCTATGCTTTGTGGGATAATTGAAGAAGACCCACAAAATTGATTGGAAAATGCCAAAACAGGCAGCCCACTTCAATTGGCAAAAGTGTTCAATTGCAATCCGTTAGTTTAATAGAACGCCACTTGATACGAGTGTCTTTGGAGCAACTGAAAGGAGTATATTGGCTCACTGCCAATAGAAGCCATGCAACATTGAGAGCATCATTCTACTGGTTCATCATGACTTACACATTTTTGTGTGGACCAGAGCGTACCAGTGCTGTAAAACCCATAAAGAGGAGTATTCAGTTGTTTGGAACATGTTTGGCTACATTAACAATATTCCTTGAACTAAGATATGCACTAAGGCGGGTCGCATTGTGTGAAGAGAAATATTTTGGATTTAAAATGGTGGCTTAGATGAAGCCTATCAGGAGGCAGAAACTATCTATGTACGTGTACGAGGGTTTAGTCAGTCGTACTGTATTGCTAAATGAAAAGGAACTTTCAATACCACATAATTGGGATGTACTATACTTTGAGAACTGGATGCAACATTTGAATTGGCTGTCCAGAATATCGTTCTACTGGCGAACATCTCATCAGTCAGTATTGTAGCTACTTTGTTTTCTAATTTAGAATTTAAAATCAATTATTTTATTTGTAACAACATATACATTTATGAATGATGGCAAGGTGCCGTATTTTTAATTCACGATTAGATCACAATTGTGATTTAATTTCCCTATAAGATGATATTAATAGTAGTACAGTGTACTAGAAAATATTTGTTACTATTTCAACATTCTACATTTTTAATGTTATAATTTCAGTTATATATAAATTCACTTATATACAAAAATGGAGCCAGTCAGGAAACCAACATTGCTGAGAAGACCATTTTGTGTCCTGTAAAAAAAACTTTTTTGTGGCGTGACAGAGATTCGCAAATATATCAAATATCAAATCACCAGTCATTCACAAACGTGAAGTTCTTTAAGTCGTTCAAAATTGACTCTAGATGTGGCATCTACCTAAACCATATAAAGGTCTTAATATAATTGCATTTTTGGCACCGGCACATAGGTGCTAAAAGTTGTAATAGTTTATTTAGAAGGTTTATGCCATTCATACCCACCTTTATACACACTGGAGATCAACAATGCAGACCACTCTAAATCTCAACAAAAAATAAACAGAGCACAGCATCCATTCAATTATTAACGACCAAAGACAACTATGGATCTTGATTAACCAGAAAATTTTCTTCGATAACAGAACTTCTTTTTCTACTTTCATACACATACGTTTTTTATTTGGGATTTTGCAAAAACTTCTTGAGGCTATATGTATTAAGAATAAAATTGGTAAACGTTTTTTTTAAACAAATTTAATTTTAAAGTGAATAAATTAATTTATAAACGGAAATAACTGAAGGCTTTAATATTTTGGTGACATTTCTGAAATTCCACAAAAACATTAATACAGACCATTTAATAAATATTAGCCACATTAACTCGCTTATTTGGCCAATGACAAAGTTTCACATTTTTTCATGTTTTTTAATGAATGCCACAAAGAAATTCATTCATTCATTTGTACGCCTCTCACGTCATATGGCTGGCTTAAAAAATGAATGAAATTATTTCATAAATGTTGCAGCTGCTGAACTGACATACAGTGATGTTGACGTCGCAATAAGTGTGGGCAATATGTCAAAAAAGAAATATTTTTGGGAAGGTTTGGTTTGTATTTATTCATTACTTACCTTGCCTTTAATAACCGCCTGTACAACAATAACTTGTGCGGCACGATGCACCTCTTGTATTTCACCCGGTATGGGATGACCCACGCCCGGATCAAACCATACCAAATCACCTTCAGACCAATCCATTTTTTATAGTGCTCGTCTCCTCTTTTCACCTTCCGTTGTAGATCGATACCTTTGGTGTTTGGTTGTAATCCAAATAACCGCTTATTAAATGTTTAGCTTACTCGAAGACATGGCTCTGAAAATATTCCAAAAAGTAAATGAACAAATTAGCATTTTTTTTTTTTGAAAACCCACAACTGGTCTATACAAATAACAGCAAATTATACAGCCATAACCTATCCTTAAAATTGTAACAATGAATTATTATTGTCTAAGCTGTAATATACATAAAAGCTTACGTAGGTATGTAGAGAGTAAATAGAGTGCTGCTTTCAATTTCAAAGGTGTTAAATAAGATTTTATTGCCGTTACAGAATTACAAGACAATGACAATAAAATAAGTAATGAAAATAGTTCTCTACGAAAAAGCTTTTCTGGCAATCTTCCCTTTGATTATATAAATATATTCTCAAATTCCCAAAAGTATTAATAGATTTTCTTATTAACACATTCATGGATGACACAAATACGAACGCCTCAACATAAATACCGCTTGTCTTACTGGATTTTTCTCTGCATTCTATGGAAGCAATAATAGGTGCAGTACTTGTATTTTGATATTATTATACGTGAATAATATTCACAGCTGTATAGAGCTGTATGTATGTATAATGGTGAGTATACAAAACCGAAACAAAAGACTTAAGGAACAAACTTGTTATGCTAAGAACATAAGTGAGAGAGACAACAAAGATTATGGAGAATTAGCGTATGGTACCATGGGCTAAAATACTATTATGAAATAATAATTATTGGTTTTTTAAATAATTTCTCATAGATGTCGCTTTTTTTGATATTTTAATATTTTATTCAAAAAAAATTTTTTTTCAATAAATTACCAAACCGAATCAAAAGACTTAAGGCACGAACTTGTTATGCTCAGAACACATGAGGGATAGAGAGACTTAATGATTACAAAGTATTAGCATGTCATACCATGATCTTGACTATTACTATGAAATTAATTATTTTGTTGGTATATTATTTTACTTTCTTCGTAGATGTTAATTTCGCCCACCAATTGTTATTTATCATCAAATATCATATTTTTTAGAGTTTTAATTTTAAAAAGAAATCTAAATTTCTGTAAAAGTCCATAAAATGTACAATAGCGAAAATATATTTTTAATTACTTGTTTTAATCGGTTGAACTATATGATTTTTTTATAATATAATCTCATGGCCATTGTACATAGTAATGAAGTTTTTAATTAATCAACTTTTTATTAATGCTTTCTAATGTTAGCATGATTTTCTTAATATTCATTACTAAGATTATCTATATAGTGTTTTTTTTTCATATTTGTTAAATAAACGCCCTCAGTTAATTAATGAACTCATCAATATTCGTTTTACGTGCTAACTTAATTGAAAATTGCATAAGCATAACTGCATCATCACGCCTTCATGCTAATATAACAATTTCCTGCCAACTACAGAAGTTGATAATAATTTAAAGAAAATCGCGAACAAAAATAGCAGAGTATGTTGGCCATCCATGAGCTCTATGTTATATATAGGTTTAAGTTAGTTCAAAATTAAACAAATTAGTTAAAATGAAAATAATAACTAGAATTTACCCAAAATTTAAAACCTACACAATCAACGTCTAAAGCAAATACAACAGGGTATAATCTAAAAAATATTTCTATAAAATTTCGTAAAAAAAATGTGCCTTCTTACAAATAAAAAATAATTCAAAAATTTAGCAGATTATTATTCTGTGGGACTTTAGCATGATTAAATTTATCATATGTTACATTGATATGACAAATAAATTACAATAATTTTATCACTATCAAAATCAAACAAAAGACTTAAGACACATACACCATTAGCATCAGCTACATACTTTTCTTTATATGCTTTTGTATGTTGTTGTAAAAGTAAGCAAATCTCCCTTAATTTCTTTCAAAAAAATTTCTTTCGATCATGATCATTCATTTATTAATTTGTCTAGCCTTCGCTTGGAGCCCAGTTAACAGCAAAAAAAGGTAGATTTTTTGTTTTGAAAACTTTCACCTGTTCGACTTGTGATGGCAAATGGCGTTAACATCAATATTTAACTTTAACAATAATACAAAAAGCTACGAAATGAATATCATATGTCAAATACGAAATACTGTCTGAATGACTAAATCGAATGGAGGAAAGATGAGGAGTCAAAAATATAAAAAAAGACAAAAATAACAAAGATCACACATTCTACCTTAACAGATGAAGCTAGCTGACAACTGGGTGCATGGAGAGAAGTATTACAAAAAAAGTGTTGGTATGTATATATAATCACATATATGTACCTTTTTTGTATACTGTGAATTATTTCTAATGTCACAACAACGACAACAACAACAAAACAATAATAGCCAAAAAAAGTAAACAATCTCAAAATGACTAGAGATTATTCATCTGCAAAATATCTTGAATATTTTTAAAAATTATCATAGTTCAACACGTTTATACAGTGAAAATATTCGTTTAATATTTACTCAGGGCAACAAAATATCTTCACAAATTCACATACGATTACACAGAGAGAATGAGAGCCTTGAAATAAAAATGAAAACACCATGGTCACTCTGAATTTTTTTAATAATTTTAACAAACTCAATTTCTATTATATCTGCAATACTAAAATGGGTAAATTATTGTAGTGAGCCCGAATGTAGTAAAGCTCTTTCATTTTAATTTTAAATTTAACTTAATTTAGTGTAATTTAAATTATTATTAATTGGTAAATTTTACATTTAAATGTATACTTAAATTTAAATTCAATTTATTTAATTTTAATTGTAATTTAATAACGATTAAAACATAGTTAGCATGCCCGCCTTGCATACACAAGGTCGTGGGTTCGATTCCTGCTTCGACCGAACTCCAAAAAGTTTTTCAGCGGTGGATTATCTCACCTCAGTAATACTGGTGACATTTCTGAGGGTTTCAAAGCTTCTCTAAGTGGTTTCACTGCAATGTTAAACGCCGTTCGGACTCGGCTATAAAAAGGAGGTCCCTTGTTATTGAGCTTAACATGGAATCGGGCAGCACTCAGTGATAAGAGAGAAGTTCACCAATGTGGTATCACAATGGACTGAATAGTCTAAGTGAGCCTGATACATCGGGCTGCCACCTAACCTAACATTATTAGAATAATTAAATAAAATAAACCACTATAACACAATAAAACTCAATGAACATATGTCTTAAAAAATATGTCTTTTACTTTTAAGTTTGAATTAACATTTAACTTTTATTTCAATTTTAATGTTGACAAAAGAAATACTGCATTTTTAAATATGCTTTCTCTAAGTGTACGGGACAGTTTTAAACAAGGCAAACAATGAATAGTGGCCAATAACCGTGTAAAGTCAGGGCGCTGCTTACCCAGTATATGCCAATGTATTAGTTATTTTGTTTTTATTTTATGCTGCCGTTTCATTGCTCCTACTGAAAAAAAAAACATTCACGCACACTCACACATACTCATGTTGTAGAGAGTTGTCGCGCAGTCGCAAAACATTTCTACCCATTGACGTGATTGACCGCATTCCAATACACAAAGGTATAAGCAACGACTAGCAAGTTTGCGCTCCATCACATCCACCTGAACACCACAAAAAAATTAAGTTAACTCTCAATCAATTTACACTTGTTTTCTTCGTCTTCGATTGCATGCAAGAATACCAGTAAGACTGACCTAACCACTTCTCCGATCACCTGAACATATGTGATCTCCAATAAATGAACCAGTGTAAATTCCTATAGAGTATGTAATAAACATCAATTACAAATTGTGCAAGTGCAGTCAATATTTTATCATTATTGCATAGCAAACAAAAAACTGATTATGGAATTTTTGTTAAAGAATTGTTAGTAAAACAAAAAACAACAATGGATACCATATGTTCATGACATGAAAAATCTTTGAAAGATGTTAGAGATGATGAACGGAAACCACTCCCAATTTTATTGTTTTAAATAATTGATTCGGTCACATTGTATATAAGAATGCATTAATTTGTTTTTTTACAAGAAAGTTTTCTTAAATGCAAATGTTGATAATTTTTGTTTTGTCGATCAGAGATAAATATTTTACAAGCAAAAATTTTACATAACAATGAAATTCCGAGAGATCATTTTGTATGCATTTATATAAAAAATGGGTGAGGCTTACTTCATACATGAACACCTTAATTTTGAAGAAATTTTTGTTTCGCATACTCTTTATCAGTAAAAACAATCAAATACTAAGATGACCTAGCCCTGGTAGTTCAGATGGACGGACATCTATTTATTGTTCACAAAATAGAGGACGAAATGTTTATGCTAACTTTGGACAACTTAAATTGGATCTAATTTAGATATATACCCCAAATTATTACTGAACGATTCAAAACCATCTTCTTCATTTACCAGTGGTTGTCCACCCGTTTGCCCATCTATTTGTTGTTCGAATCATAGAGGTCATAATTTTCATTTTATTTTCATAAAATTTTGATAAAGAAGTTTATAAAATAAGGGGAGGCGGCTTATTGCATGCTACAATGGGCAAAACGTAAAGTTTTTGTAAAAGGGAAAAGCTTTATTTGTTTTTTTTTTTTGGCCAATTTCATCCCTTTCAAAGTTATACCCTCCCGATAAAATACACATTTCTCGGTATAGCCATTAGCCTCTTCTTAAATTCAGCTTCTATCTTGTCCATTGACTCGAAATTCGTTCTCCGCAGTGGTTTCATGAGTTTTGGGAATAGCCAGTAGCTAATTCAGACGAATATGGTGGTTGCGGAGCGATATTGTGACTAAAATATACGTCTCAGACCCCACATCATTTCATATCGAGTCACAACCATCATCGATGGAGAACGCAACTTTTATTCAATCTTCATATAACTTGGTTGGAGGGCTTGAACGAATTCTGCATACAAAAAATATCACCAAACTTTTTCCAATTAAAATTTTAATTGAATTTAAACAGAATTTCAATAAAAAATTTTTATTGGTTCAACAAATTTTTTGATTGAAACAAAAATCAATCCCAGAAATTAATAGTATCAATTAAATTTTTAATTGAATCAATTAATTTTGTTTTATTGACATAGGTAATTGAAGACATTTCATTTAATTTGGATCTATTAATTTGTTGATTGAAGAAAACATATTTTTTTCTATGTGTCGAACTTGAAAAATAGCCGATTTTCTAATAAAAATCAAAGCTATGCAATTGTGGCCTTTTTCGTAGTAAATTGCTCCGATTTCTTTTTGTTCAGGATATTAAATATTTTACTTCTAGTAAAAATCATCTCTGATTTTTATTTGTATACTTTTTACAGTTAAGTAAGCAACCAATATTTATTTATATAATACATAATGCATTTTTGTATGACAAAGCTAAGAAAAATGAAATCCCAAAACATCTTACATTTCCCTTAGGGAACTTTACTCAGCACTTCATTGTGCAAACATTAATGTCACAACGTTGATAGTAGGTATTATGATTATGATTACATTTTGTTGTTTTACAAATGAATGTAGACTAGCATTTGTTTTACAACATCTCTTTTTTCCCAGGCTTCAACTTTTTCCCAAAACAAAAAAAAATAACAGCCCATGACAAAAGCAAAGCTAAAATTAACGAACACTTTTAAATGGTATAGCATGAACCATGACTAACCAACACCTTAGTTACAAAGTGAAAGGGAGACTGGAGTAGAGGGGGAGAGGTATGCAGCATCAACAACAAACCAAAGCATAATACAAAGTATTATTAGTTGACTGCATTGGAATTGGGATCTTTGCCTTTGTTTGCTTATTTCCACTTGCTTATGTTGTCAAAACAAGACATCGTTGAAAATTTTCAAATGGGAAATTTTACGAAATAAATAATAATATTTTCAAAACATGAACAAATAGCCTTCGATTTTTTAAGAAAATTAAAAAACCAAAACCAAAAACTTGCAAATAAATTACCTTATTAAACGAATGTATGGACGGACACGTCTCCATTCGAACATGCCAAGTTAATATATCACGTCGTATTATTATGATAAAACAAAAAATAAATACTCCAATATTTGTTGGAAAATTAAAACATTAAATTAATTTTTCCATCTGTAAACGATAATAATAAGAAGGCAGTTTAACGAACCAAACGTGATATGGCATCGAAATTGAATTAATGACAGTGGATGGTCATAATATTGTATGGGGGAGTGTGAATAGCTTAAATATACATATCGGCTATAATTTCTCAATAGAACACTATTAACTCAACTTCAGACTAAAAATCTTTTAACTAAACAATTGTACTTAAATACACAGAAAAAAAATGATTCAGATTTAATCAGATTATCATGAAAATAGCAGTATCAAGCACAGAATTAAATCGAAACACAAAATACTCTTGATTAAAAATTTGATTAATTTCTTCGGCGTTTCAATTGATATATCATTTAGTTAAATTAAATTTTAGGTGAATTTTTATTGATTTCGGTTGCAACACTCAATTAACTTGTTGTTTGAGACTATATGTTATTTATTGAATTATTGTTTATTTATTTATAATTATTTTACCTTTAACTAATAAAAATTTTCTTTTAATACTAGAAAAAATTATACCGTAGAGTTAAAAGTTGTTTTTTTTTTTGATTTGTGGCAATATTTAATTTTATAGAAATTAATTTTTATAGAAACTAATTTTTGCCGAACAAAATTTTCAATTGTATTTTTAATTGAAAATATGTTTTTGTTTAATTAAAATTTTAATTGCGATTATTAATGTAAAAATTGGCAATTATTTCCTTAATTGATTTTATTTGTACTATCGATTAAAAATTTCTTTCTTTTTAAATTGATTGTATGTTCAACTTTAATCAATTTTTTAATTAGAAATCTGGTTATGATATTTTTTCTGTGTGCTGTAGCAAACAAAACTCGAAATAACATAAAGTGTTTACTTTTAATTTTTTTTTTATATTTATTTGCGTACTTTTTCTCTAAATTGAAAGTGAATTAAAAAAATACGTTTTCTTTGTAGTCATCAATGTTGTAGATTGTTTGCTTTCAACATTACAATTACCTTAGAAAGGTATGAGCAACATTTACCACTACAATTACACACTTTTCGCAATGATCAAATCACTTAAAATCAAACCACGTATGAGTGAGTATGAATGAACTTACAAATCTGGCAACCAATGATTGTCTAATGATCACAGCGTCGCATGGCAAATACACGAAGGCAATTAATAAATTTTAGTTTAGAAATGCGAAAAAATATAAATAAATGAATGCCTACGAACAGCTGTAGTATTGATATTATCAGTAAACGCATTCATGGTAAAACCACATATTTTAATTCCATTTTGATAGGTTTTTTACATTGTTCAATTGTTGCGATGAAAGTTTGATGAAATTAACATTTTAATGTTTAAAGCTTATTTGCTATTCGTTCGTTTAGCTCTCATGCTTAAATATTTTGTTAACAGATGGTAATTTTAAAATAAATATTTATTAAATATGAATGAGAAAAACAAAATCACCACAATTGGAAAACATGCAAACCCAAGACTTTTGGACTTTTAAACAGCAAAAAAAACCAAGGAAAGTTTATAACCAATGGTACCATCTTCTCTGGGATGTTTAAATGCTTATTTTAAATGGCATTTAACCAAAAACCTTTAGAGTATTTGTCTTAAATGACCTTTTTATGTTTCTAGCTCCCCTTGTGCCTTAAATGTCAATGAACTTTAAATTATGCATGTTTTGACTTTAAATGCTATCATGGCTTTCAGTATCAGCCACATATGAGTGGTTATTATAGCTATAGCGGTGGCTATAGGCATATGTAATGATGTAAAGCATGGCAATATTTATATGCAGACAACTCTTAGACTTGGTCATCACTAAGAGTATTTCTTTTTTTTCTGAAACACACAATTGGCTGAGGTCTCTGGTATTTGGTCTGTTTTAAACGTAACGACCACAATGCTTACTTGGGTTATATGGCTAAACGTTTTAAACTTTTCATTCAAAACGAGCGAAAGTTTTTTCTTCTTCTTCAACATTTGCCATGCAGTCATTGGTTTTGTAATTTCCTATCACACCTTTCTCTGTCAGTCGTCAATGGTTCCATTATGGTTTCCTCTTAACCAAAGTTTTGACTCTTTATTGAATAGGTGTAGGCTAAATGATATCAAGAGATATTGCAGGGGACATCGAAGATGCAGATGAAATATGTCAATTTTAAAAATAAATTCATTGACATAATTGTATAAAGATGATTGCCTAGCCAGAGATGATTGACAACCACACCTGAATATGTTCAACAACTTTTGTGAAGCTAATATGGAGAAGGTGCTATGGTTATTTTATGTCAAAAATCTTTTTCTTTCCACTCCAATTGATATGTGAATTGACAGATTGGAAATATTGGTTATTGATTTACCATTAAATTTCATAATAGTATCCATATTTTGTCTTGAAAAGCTTAATTTGATATACATATGTTTACCATATAACCTTATTATTTTTCTGAGTATATACAAGAGGAAAAATAAATTTAAAAAAAATTTATTTGAACAATTAATTTGATTTTATACCATTTTATGTCATTATTATATTATTTGACTTGATATTATTTAAGTTTAATTTCATTGATTTTAGAGTTATTTGTCATAAGAAAAAGGCTTTTAAGTTTGCAGATGGATATAAGAAAAAATATTTTATAAATGTTTTTTGTTTTATAGGTTTAAAATATTTTTATTAAAAAATTATATAAAAAATAAAAATAAATTGTTTTATTATATAAAAAATAAATTGTCATTTCCCTATTAAAAATAAACCAAAATGGGATAGTGTTTTCCTAAACTTTCTTATATGAGATGTGCTAATAAAATGTTCTTTTTGGATCCAGAAGTGGTGCAAAATTGGCACAGAAGCGATGAATTTAACATGAGCTTGTCATAGGACAGATGTCCACCATTTCAACTGCCTTTGCACTGAATTTGCATCACTTCTTAAGGTGTGATAGGAATTCAGTTTTTTGGATGTGGATTACAAAATTTTGTGATGTTTTGCCAAATAAATAATTTGTATATTTTTTATGATTTTTAATGCATCCTAACGCTTGTCTGCAACGTTTGACCTCAACTATTTTCAAAAACTTGCAATTTTTCTCAAATGAACTTAGCATTATCTTCGACAAAATCTGAATAATTGGTACCATTTTATTAATTCTTACTCTGTTTTTACCTTATTTGAAGAAAAAATAGAATTAAAAATATGAAGAAACGCGAGTTATACAAAATGGAATTAAAAGAACTTACAATGTGGTTAAAATAAAGAACATCTTTGGGAGGACATTTTTGAAAGAGCTTTTAGTGTCATGCCTTTAGAAGAACTTTCAATTTTTTTTTGCTGGGATGTTACCTTCTGTAGTATGTTATAAGGTCTCTTACCTTTCTTTTTAATTTCTTTTATGATATATTTCTTTTTTTTTCACTCATACACGTAATTGTCACATTTTCTTAATCTATTTATGCGTCTTATCTAAATATATAATATGTACATGCCTACAATACATATGCATGCTAGTATGTGTATATGTGTGAATTTGTGTAAACAGAGAAAAATCTCATTAATTACCGGCACAAAATAACATTATCCACACAATAATAGTGGCGTGAAAAATGCTATTGTCTAATACCGCAAATATCACATTAATGCGCTCACAAAAGTACTCCCCTCTCCAATTTATATTAACAATTATTTTTTGTTTTTGTTGTTTTGTTTTTCATGGGCTTGTGTGTGATATACTAAACATATAGTCACATATGTACGAGATTTCTTTTGGATTTGATTGCTGGCTGACTGACTGATTGTCTCTGGTGGAATGTTTGCCTACATACTCATAGTATAGAGATATAAGTACGCTTTATCACTCTGTCATTGAAACGTTAGAAAATAAAAATAGCGTATAAATACTGTTAACAGGGAAAAGTCTTTAAATTTGATATAGAGCCTTTACACATTAGTGACTTTGTTTGTCATAACATCTCATTTTCTGTCAAAGGCTGATTGTAGTAATTCTGTAATAGTTTCTTAACACATTAAATTTTTTGAAAACAGTTAGACTTGTCAAAAAAGCTTAAACCTTTTCACATGACCAATATATAACAAGAGGGGTATTTTCATATAAAAATGTCTGGTATAAAGTTTATAAAATCTAATAAATAGAACAATATAATGAATATATAAATTAAAAAAATATTCTTAGCATAAATTTTCTTTAAATATATCTCGGTTTCAACATTTTTTGTTCAACAGAAAACACCTTGGGGTGGCCATATCAATTTAATACTTTTGTTGTGTTTGTACCGTGTTTGTTACTTAAGTCTTTTGTTTTATAGAAAACAATTATTATGTGTGCAGAAATGAGTACATAATTGAATTGTTTACTTTCATGAACGATTAAGTGGAAAACACAATTTCTAGATTTATTCTTTGTTCTTTACTCGACAAAACAACAAAGAATTCGAAACAAAAAGCAACAGATATATATAGAACTAAAGACACATAACCAAAACAACTTGGACGCACTGAAAAAACAGTGAACCCACTAGGAAAGAAAACGCAGATGTCATGCCGATTTCACAAAATTAAGTAAATAATTTTCGACAAATTCAAGAAAATTTGTTATTATTATTGATAAAGAAAACTTTGTAGTTTGAAGGAAAAAATTGGAGTTCAAAATTGCAAAAATGTCTTTAGTGCCATAAGTTCAAGATGGGCGCATTATTGAGAAAATGTACAAGTTTTAAGAAAACCTTAACTACACTCAGAGAAGGAAAATGATCACCTCAAACATGGTTTAAGAGCAAAATGTTATTTTTGGGTGGTGACCATGTAACATGGTTTTCACAACCATGTTATTTTCTCGGAAATCATGTATCTGATTTCGGCAAGCAGGTTATATATGACGAGAAAATAACATTTCAGTGACAAACATGTTACATGATCACCATACAAAAATAACATTTTGCTCTTGAAACATGTTTGAGGTGATCATTTTCCTTCTCTGGGTGTATTTTGTGGGAGACACGGATTTTCTTCTTCTTTTTTAGTTAATTTAACTAACGTACGTCAAAAATTGTTAAAGTCATGAAAACTTTCTTAAAACGTAATAATTCCATGAACTAAAATAGAATTAAATCGGCTTTAGTGAAATATAGGGTTCACTTTTTTCAATTTTGTATTTTTTCCCCCAATTTTTTTACTTTTTAATAAATTTGTTTGTGAAGTAATTTTTTAGTACTTGATTCGTACCAATGGAATAAGATTGACGGTGCTATTAACCAGATCCTATCTTATTTTGGTTGAAAATTTTGTTAACTTAGACATTTGTTCACTATTTTCTTCGAATGCTTTGGGAACTTTACAGAAATTGGTACTCTTGTCAATGAACTCTGGAAGACAAGTCTGTAAAATGGTGCAAAGGGCGCGAATGAAATCTACTAACTATGTTCTCATTTCTACACGTCACTGTTTGTCTAAATAGTTTATTTTTCTCTAAAGATTCTTTTAGGTAAAATGATCATGTGAAATTTCCTATATCTTCATATAAAAATATCGAAATCGAAATATAAGAATTTCATTTAAAATGAATCTAAGAGTTGTCTTACATCCAAGTTTGCCTAACGTATCCATCAATCATGCAGTATGACTTAATCATTTACCAGACAGACCTATAACCTTTCTTGATAAACAGGAAATACCATCATAGCAAAATAAAATCCAAAAATAATCGTACCAACGACCCATAACAATAGGCATTGCTGAAACCCCTCACACCAAGTTTGTCACCTAAGTCTTTTGTTTGTCAATCAATATTCACATAGGTAGTTATTAAGACATTATGTAGAGGCAGCAATTTGTTTTATTTTTTCTTTTGTGGCTTTATAGTATGCTATATGCAATATTAGGATACTTATAATTGTGAGTATACGCCAAGAAACTTTGCTCATGGGAAACATATGACGAAACAAGTAATGAAAGGTTTAAGTCTAGCATACACTTAAAGAAATTTTTTACTCCACAACACATATAAATAGTCACAAAGATAATGTAGTTTTCTGAAAATATTTGGTAAATATTTCAATGTTCAGCCATTTAATTTATAAATTTGCCACAGGAAAATATGTTAAAGCCCATTTTATTGCATGTTGATATTAACCAACATTTATATTAATAAATGTCAATTAACTTTTATGGCTAATATTAGATATATTAGATATTATTATTCGCCATGGTTGTGTTCCTCGCCCTTACGCTTAAATTCGGGACGCTGGTTCAATATATTTTTGCAATACCTTGCAAATATTTTACTCTTTAATCTTTAATACTATACTACTTCAGTAGCCAAAGGCTTCTTATAACAGAAGACTTATTTGTAAAATGTCACTTCTATGTTGCTTTCAAACTAAAGTTACAATTTCGATTGTTATTGAAGATATTTTTTCTACAAAATGTATAGAATCTTAAATTTTTATTTCAAATTGCTTTCATTTTTTCCAAAGATATACAACACAACTTTACATAGTAATCATGGACGCCAGGCTTGAAACACTTGTATGACTTGCTTTTTATCTAAGTTTACAGGGTCGAACATAACATTGGCATGT
This sequence comes from Haematobia irritans, assembly GCF_050003625.1. Lineage (NCBI taxonomy): Eukaryota > Metazoa > Arthropoda > Insecta > Diptera > Muscidae > Haematobia > Haematobia irritans. Next base: position 4,071,547 of record NC_134399.1, read on the forward strand.
CGCACATTTTTTTTGTACCTAAAAATATTTTTTTTATGAATAGAAAGTAACATTTTAACACTTATTATTATGCACGTCACTAAATAGAAATGCAAATAATTTGCCAGTGAACATTATTTTCAGTTTTCTTTGATGGGATTTGTTACCACTATTCAGACATTTCTGTTTTTACCACATATTGTATAGCAGATATACCATATATGAGAAGTATAAGCCCGGGTTTGCATGTGTTAAAGTCTGTAACACTGAGTCAATGCATGTGTATGTATAGGTTATTGTATAATTTGCTAATAATTTCTTTTCGTTTGATCTCTTCTCGCATATAATTTCTCTTTTTGGTTGTAGTTTAAACCTTTTTCTTACACTTAAGAACATAATGCTTAAAAATCAAAACAACAAGTGTTCATAATACAAAAATGTTCTGCTTTTTTTTGTTTCTTTTAATTCCATTAAAAAAAGTATAATAAAAGAAGAAATTAAAATTCATAAAAGCAGGTCACAGAACATTGCAAGACAAGCTTGAGATGTTCATTTAAAACGGAAGACTTAGACAACAAACTTGAGAGCAATTCTGCAAAGCAAAAAAAGTCTTTGTTGGATTGGGTTTGGTGGGTTTGTTGTAACTTTAGTTTGTTTTGTTTATGTGAATTGGTGGTAGCTGGATGAATGTTTGCGGCCTATGCTTTGGTGGAGTTTCCTGTTTGTCCAAGAATTTTTGCGGTGTTGTATATGTCGGTTGGTATGTGTGCGGTAATTGTTTTGAGTTCGTTGCCAAGTTATTGATTGATTATTCTTTTGGCTTACATTGTTCGGCCGGAACCAGTTCTTTTTTTTTGTGGATTTCATGTTATTTTTTTTTCAATTTTTTTTGAAGTTTTCCATGTTATATGTGTTCCTATTTTTCTTTGTATTTTTGTTGCTGTTGTTTGATACGAGTGTGTTGTTTTTTGCGCATGCTTAACTGTTTTATTTTACGATACCGTTCTGCGTGAGGTATACACAGGTTTGGTCTGGCATTTTTGTTCTTTTTATGTCTCTTTGCCTTGGGTGAATGAGTGCATGTATGTATATATTGGTGTTAAGCCATATAAAAAGAGGTTTTTGGTTTCGAGTTGGTCTTTTGGTTGTTCTTAAAAGAATTCCATTCCATTTACAAAAACCAAGAAACGGTTATAAGCTGTAAGCTAGCTGCCAGTTAGTGTTTAATGGCAATGAAATGTATCTTTACAAGTTTACACATAGTCATGCATTTTAGTTGAAAACCTAAGACTATCCTGTTTTTATGTTGGCTTTAGGCGCTTTTGTATTTTTTACGGATAAAGGAATTAAATTTAACGAAGCCTTGATATTTTTCATATTTCTTAACAAAAAATCTTGACCCAATTTTCTTAAAACGTATTTAGAAATCGAATAAAATAACAAAGATATCTAGTTTCATAGCATAAAAATATTTTCTAATTTTTCAAAATAACCAAACAGAAATTAAAAAAAAATAAAGTGTATTGAAATAAAGCTAAATAAATAATATAATAAAAAAATGAAATTAATTTAAGTGCATTAATTAAAACCAAAATAAAAATAACTAACTAAGCTAATTTGGTTGAATTCAATCCAACATGAATAGAGTAAATTTTGCTAAAATTAGATTTTTTTATTCTTTTTTTTAATATAGATTCATTTAATTTGGTATTATTTGCCCATCTTTAATTTAATGCACACAAATTATGTTAGCTAACTTTAATTTGATTAATATAAAAAAGTAAATTAAATTAATACATACATATATCCCGCGAATATCTAAAAAGACCTTAGGGGAATTTGAGTCATATATAGATGAGTACACTCAAAAAAAAGTGAACTCTCTATTTCATTAAAGCCAATTTAACTTTATTTTAGTTCATGGAATTATTATGTTTGGAGAAAGTTTCCTCTGCTCTAATAATTTTTTGTGTATGTTAGTTAAATTAACTAAAACCGAGGAAAAAAATATACACAAATGAAGGATAAAGATTAACTAAATTTGTGTCTTCTACAAAACAGTTCAATATTTCTTTAAATTTGTAAATTTTACTACAAGTGCGTCCATCATGAACTTCGCATGTCACTAAAGACATTCTTGGAATTTTGTACTCCAATTTTTTCCTTCTAACTACAAAATTTTCTTTAACAAGTGAAAAAACTAAATTATGTCTAATAAATTTTCTTGAATTTGTCGAAAAATATTTACTTATTTTTATGACATCGGTGTGATGCCAGCGTTTGTTATACTGTTTAGTTAAAATTTTCTAAAAATATTGAAAATTTTCTAAAATTAACCGAAAATTTTCTTCCTGGGGGGTTCACTGTTTTTTCAGTGTATTTGCGTGTCAAAACGAGTCTAGCACCACTTGTACCTAAATTCTACTTAGTTGACAATTTTATGTTTTGTCAGAGTTTATAACCCTTGCGACCTTAGCAGTTATTGTAAATGTTATTAACCCTTTTAGTACCAAATTCAACCTACTGTCGGAGACATCAATTCTTTTTTTATTTACTTGTACTAACAGTGTATAGAAAACATTTAGTAATTTTGGGGATCCTCCTCAATTGGTTAAGGAGCTACACTGAAAAATTATTGACTTAATATAAAAGATTATCCAAGCTAAATTTTGGGATACAAAATACACACATAAAAAAGAAAAATTAAAATGAAGAATTTTTTTATGAAAATAAAGTTTAAACAATGTTTTAATTACATTTAGGTCAGGAATCTTTAAAATTTGAGTCCCTCCGTTATAAAAGTTTCTTTGAAAATTTCCAGGCAGTAAAGAAAAACATTTTTTGATTCTAAGAAATAATCTTTCAGTTTTGGTTTTTTAAACTGTTTTTTAATTATGTGTGAATAGCTTTGTTAATATATCCTAAAAAGGGAATGAAAATTCCATAAATGAGATCTATATGGTAATTCTAGTCTCATAGAGCCTAGATTTAAAGCTAGAATGCTTTCTAAAACAAATTCTTTATTTTAAATATGCCGCCTCTTTGGCATGGAATCAATACCAAAATCCTTAAGGGAAGGTCAAAATCTATGAATCCAAGTAAACTTTTTTTTTGAGTGAACATGCCCTGTACAAAAAGGGAAATGAAAATTTTAAATGATTAGATTCATTCATGCTTATATTGAAGAAAATTAAATTAATCTTTAAGGGAAGGCCAAAATCTTTGAATACAAGTAAACTTTTTTTTGAGGGAACATGCCCTGTACAAAAAGGGAAATTAAAATTTTAAAGGATAAGATTCGTTCATGCTTATATTGAGAAAATTAAATTAATATTAGTTGATATGAAATGAATAAATAATTGGAGGATTCCCCGGTAAGGGTATGCGTCGCTCAATTATTTAAATCAATTCAATTTTTTTTCAATCCAATACAATTCAAATTTAGTTTAAATTGTCTTGCTTAGATTTATGTAGTTTAAATTGTCTTGTTTAATTTTAATTAATTTAATTTAATTATATATTTTTTTTAAATCGAATATAATTAAACTCGATAAATATTAATTTAGTGTTAATCTGTTTGCTTTATAACCAGTTGAAATTTGATTGATAAATTTTCTTGAGTCTTCATGGAATTCAACTATGGATATTTATAATTTTTCATGATATATACCTTGAACTCTTGTATAGTAAGTTAAATTCTATTTTATTTATATAACTTCTAATACTTGTTTACATCGTTTAGTAATCACTGTTTGTGGTTTTATTTATTTTTTTTCATTGTTTTGTTTTTTTTTTTTTGCACTTGCCAAACGAAGAAGAAGACAAACATATCATCGCCACCACCATAGTCATATACATTGCAAGCAACCTTACCTAAACACCAGGTTTTTCGCTTGCTATGACTGCATTTTTCATGTTTTTTTTTTTAATTTTTGTGACGAGTACCACCACACACCACACCTTCTAAGGCAGCCGTTGTTAAATTTAAGATGGCTGCTACTGCTTACAAAGAGGAAAATGCCAAATAAAAAACTTAGACATGCCAGTAACGAAAGGTACCATTAAAAATTCCTTAAACTGATCGGTGGTCATCAACCGCAAAGTAAATGAAATGTTAAGTAATTTCTATACAAAAAAAAATGAGCACATTCAAATTTATTATGAATATATCAACAAATGCCACGCAGTAGTTTCTTTCTCCGTTGGTATCTTAAAAGATTTTTCTCTCTTCTTTAGGTTGAGACCTACAATTCTTTTCGTTGTCTTTTCTTGGGAGAATTTCAAATTAAATATACATATTGTTTAAATAAATTCATAGTAATAATATTTTTAAATTTTACAAGCAAACTGCTGGAGAAAACAAACAAAAAATCACAGACATTCCATTGTTCACCTTAGAAGAATGACACTTGATTTTATGGAAATCTCAACATACAAGAATATATACAATTGGACAAACCGATATACCCAGACTATAGCTGTATTTATACACACACTCACAAACAGGCGCACTCACACACCTTCACACATAATAGTATTTTCTTTAAAGTAACTACACACCTTTGGGACACATACACTCCGGTAAACTTGGCTTATCTTGAATTGGTGTAGTTAACTTGTTTGCCTTTGTAGGGGTTCGAAGCGTCAGTAATTGGTCGGTGTACGGTTCGATGTTGAAGATTCGATGATAATTCTTTAAAGTTGATTGTATGGGTTCAGCAAAAATATTCTCTCGTTTCTATTGTATTTAGTTAGCTAGATATTTTATGTATGAATGTAGAGATATTTCTGTTTTGTTGTATAACAAATCTGAGTATTCTTCTTTTTTGTTTCTTTCTATATTCCTTTTTCTATTCTTCTTTTTGTTTTGTTGTTTCTTACAACACTTTGTTATTTTCTTTTTATTTTTAATTTTACACGTTGTATATGTTGTTGGTTTTAGGGTTTATGTTGATTTCCAAGCGCGCTTTATTCGAAACACCACCAATACGTTCGACAGTCAACAGGCAACTAACAGGTAGGTACTCTAGCTGCAATACAAAAGGCTAAGCAAGTTCTTTTCATCGTTGACGGCTAGCTGAACCTACACAAATGCAAGTACTCTTTCACTCACACATGCACAGAAAACACTGCCGCTAAAACCAGCAATGTCCCCTCTCACTCCAAATTGAGAAAATACGAAAAAAAACTATACGTGATCTCACTTTAAACTCCATACTCCGCATAAGGCTGAAACACGACAATAGCTTTCCCTTTTCAATAAAATATTAAATATTAAGCAATAACATTTAAAAATCGATAAAAATTTATGAAACGCATATGAAAATAGTAGGAATTGTGAATTAATGATATTTACACTGTCATTTACATCTATTTCTGTTGACTAGTGTATCTCTAATTAGCTATAGGCTAACTACCTTTGTAATATTCTTGTTGATCAATAAGACACTGTTGTGTGGTTACACTTAACCATACAAAAGACTTAAGACACAAAGTATTTCATAGAACAGGGTGATTCTGAGATTTTAATTTAATATTGAACCGTTAAATTTGAAATACGATTTAACGACTATTTTTAATATTATTTTGAAGACATTACGATTTCTTAGTGAGAGAATATAATGAGAATGAGAAAATATAAATAGAAAAATATTTCAGGAAACTTCTCACAATGAAAAAAGTCTGTTGTAAACTGAGGCTAAAATGAACTTACATTTATTACAAAAATGTTTTGTTTTTGATTGTACAATTAACTTATATTTATGGCAAACATTTTATTTTATTTTAGTCTACTTTTAATGATCTTTAAGACATTTTCCTCAGCCTAATGAAATTTTCTTTATTTTTGGTATGCCTCAAAAATCTTATGGACAATGACTGTACAAATAAGTTCAAAGCAGAATAAAAGTTTCGTGCACTTCGCAAAAATAAAAAGGAACTACGGCGTAGTTAATATGGTAACTATAATTTGGCGCCAATGTTTTTTCTTCACTTTTGATTCATTTTTACTTTTGTGAGAAGGGTGAATTTCGTAAAGGTTCTTATAATTCATCAAGAATATCCATCCCTTCTACCTCATCAAAAAGTCGCTTGCCACTTGAATATTCGTCTGCGTTTAGATTTGCAGCAATTTGTAATATTTCGAATTGAGAAACGCGGAGTACACTCATAGTCACCCATGTTCGGATATCCACTTCAATTCCACTTCCACTATTCACGTCAAATCCACGAACGTGAAAATTTGGTGTTCTTAATTCCACGTTCATTTTTTGAAATTTTTTGTAACCAGTTTGGTTGCACAAATCACCCAAAAATTCACTAAGACGGAAATCAAAATAAGTTATTTTAATTTATAATTTTTTTAATTAAAAATGACAGTTTTAATAAACTCATGTATTAAATAACATATAAAACATTTCAAATTTTTTACGCGAGTACTTTTTTTAACCGGAAATACACCCATCTTGGACATAATTCAACTTTCACCAAGACTTTTGCAAGTTAATTGATTTCACAAAAATTCCGGTGAAAGTGGATTGTACGACACGAAAATCGTGGAATTGATTCACATTCACCTGGAAGTGGATTTGGGAACATGGACAAGTATTTCTTTTTTGTGAATGGGGATAACATTATTGAGTTGGGGACTTGGGGATTTAGTAGGGAATTTCCATAAATTAGGGAATTTTTGTGGAAATGTTTTCGAAATCGGTTCAGTATAATAAATCTGGTGTAAAATTATGGTTTACATGAAATTCTTTTTATTCTACATTATTAAAAAAGAAGCACAGCCAATCGTTAAAACTTAAAGAAGAAAACTTTGGTCCTCTTAATTTGACGACATACAAATTGATGGAGTGCAAATGGAGTATTTGGACTAGAACCCTGTACAGGATTTTATTTTGGGCGCTAATGTTACTCAGCTTGGCGAAGACATTTTTCTACAAATATATCGTAAGGACTCGAGCCTAAATTTTACACCCTTATCAGTGTTCATCACTGATGTGAAGAATATGTGCCACAAATATAGAAATTATAATGGTGGGTCACCTTCATACTGTTCTAACACCCAATTTTATTACTTGTCATTTCTCAAACACTTGGAAGACTATATCCGAAATTTTGATCTTATTTCAGTTCGCAAGCTGGTATGACAAAAATGTGGACCGATGTGTTTTTTTAATTTTTAGAATTGTACCGATTTTGTACTGTAAAGCGTATTTCTTTATTTTTTGTGGAATCTTGACAATTTATTGGGGATTTTTGTGAGGAATTTTAATTTAAAATTTGGCATTTTTGGGGACGAAAGCGTCCTAATTTGGAGATAAGAGCCAGAAAAATGCTTGCATCACCGTTCCCCACCGTGAAATTACTATGAAAAACAGAGTCGAAGTATGCCTATGACATCAGATAACCTCCTCAACTTACCTAAAACCTAACCTACAAAGAAATTTATCAGTAGACAGAAGAAAAATGTGCTAAAACAGCAAAACGTCTATTGTAAACAATAAAAACTATGGGATGTCTTGTATTTTCTTAAAAATCTAAATAAAGGGTGATTCTTTTGAGGTTAGGATTTTCATGCATTAGTATTTGACAGATCACGTGGGATTTCAGACATGGTGTCAAAGAGAAAGATGCTCAGTATGCTTTGACATTTCATCATGAATAGACTTACTAACGAGCAACGCTTGCCAATCATTGAATTTTATTACCAAAATCAGTGTTCGGTTCGAAATGTGTTTCGCGCTTTACGTCCGATTTATGGTCTACATAATCGACCAAGTGAGCAAACAATTAATGCGATTGTGACCAAGTTTCGCACTCAGTTTACTTTATTGGACATTAAACCAACCACACGAATGCGTACAGTGCGTACAGAAGAGAATATTGCGTCTGTTTCTGAGAGTGTTGCTGAAGACCGTGAAATGTCGATTCGTCGCCGTTCGCAGCAATTGGGTTTGTGTTATTCGACCACATGGAAGATTTTACGCAAAGATCTTGGTGTAAAACCGTATAAAATACAGCTCGTGCAAGAACTGAAGCCGAACGATCTGCCACAACGTCGAATTTTCAGTGAATGGGTCCTAGAAAAGTTGGCAGAAAATCCGCTTTTTTATCGACAAATTTTGTTCAGCGATGAGGCTCATTTCTGGTTGAATGGCTACGTAAATAAGCAAAATTGCCGCATTTGGAGTGAAGAGCAACCAGAAGCCGTTCAAGAACTGCCCATGCATCCCGAAAAATGCACTGTTTGGTGTGGTTTGTACGCTGGTGGAATCATTGGACCGTATTTTTTCAAAGATGCTGTTGGACGCAACGTTACGGTGAATGGCGATCGCTATCGTTCGATGCTAACAAACTTTTTGTTGCCAAAAATGGAAGAACTGAACTTGGTTGACATGTGGTTTCAACAAGATGGCGCTACATGCCACACAGCTCGCGATTCTATGGCCATTTTGAGGGAAAACTTCGGAGAACAATTCATCTCAAGAAATGGACCGGTAAGTTGGCCACCAAGATCATGCGATTTGACGCCTTTAGACTATTTTTTGTGGGGCTACGTCAAGTCTAAAGTCTACAGAAATAAGCCAGCAACTATTCCAGCTTTGGAAGACAACATTTCCGAAGAAATTCGGGCTATTCTGGCCGAAATGCTCGAAAAAGTTGCCCAAAATTGGACTTTCCGAATGGACCACCTAAGACGCAGCCGCGGTCAACATTTTAATGAAATTATCTTCAAAAAGTAAATGTCATGGACCAATCTAACGTTTCAAATAAAGAACCGATGAGATTTTGCAAATTTTATGCGTTTTTTTTTTTAAAAAAAAGTTATCAAGCTCTTAACAAATCACCCTTTATTTCTCAAATTCAGGAAACAAAATGTTTGCTGATCGAATTTGAAGGATATTTATAAAGGAATATAAAAACAACCTTTTTGGTTCTTAAAAATACTTTGGGTGGCATTTTAAAACCAAAAAAATTTACGATTTGCTTTCCGCTAGCCTGTGAAGTACAAAAAAAAAAAATAACAACAGACAACGTTTGCGGTTTTTTGCAGATTTTTTTCTCCGAGTGTATGCTCACCAACATCAAATAATAAGCTTCAACTATGAACAACTACATGGGTTTTACACTTTAGGAATTTTCGGACGTCAAAAACCCGTAGAAATCAAACTTTTCAAAATTTACACCAAAATAAAACCACATTCGTTTTTTTTATATTTTTTGCCACATTCTTTTTATTAAGTTTTCATTTTTTGTTGTTGTATGTATAGTATTTTTAAAATAATCATATTTTTAGTTCTTAATCAATTTCTTATTACGTTTTTATTTACTTATGTTTGTTTTATTTAATATTCAGGGATGACAGACACTAAGAAATACTTCAAACTGGGGTTTTTAGGGAATACTTCCGTTTCGGTTGTTATACTTTATGGTAAATTTTATTGTATTGAAATGATAAAACAAAAATAGATTAAAGTTATGGAACTGACAAAATTGGTTACTGGGAAGATTATGGGTTGAATTATTTTAAACTTAAACTCAATTATGAAATTGCCACTAGTCGCGCGTTTTGTTCGATGTTAGTAATATTACTAAAAAGAAATGATTTTTTGTTAGTTTATATATTCGTTTTCTCGTATACTTGATTTTGCTTTTTGTTAATTTTGTTAACATTAATTTACAACTTAAGTAGAACAAACTTAATATGGTTATCTGAAAGATTTTTAGGGCGGGAGTTTCTTATTTTACGGACTATTTTTTTTTTCGAGGATAGTAAAGTTCCCACAACAAACATTTGACAATTATTTGAATTCAAAACGCTTTCTAGTTATTGAATGCGTATTGCCCTCAAATATATTCCAATAGTTTGTCTTTATTAGGATTCTATGAATTTAGTTTGAAAGGAGCTGACAGAGGAGAATCCTTAGTTATATTTTTTTATACTAAAAAATATTGCATCAATATATTGTAGTTTGTATATATAGAAGTTTACCATTATTATGTATATTATTATTTTATTTCATTTGTTTTGTTTTTTTTTTGTATATTTTATACTTAGTTCAAGACTTGGTATACACTTTTATCGCTTTCTTTAAGATTTATTTTGAATTTATTGAGAATTGATCTCAGCTATTTGTTTCATATTTTCTTGTTATTCTTCAGTATACATTGAATGTAGTGTATAGGTGTGGGTATGGACTGGGTATCAAGGATTTGTGTATCAGTTTTTCTTTTGGAGCCTTCTCTTCGTTTCTAAATAAACGAATAGCCTTTCAACTATATTTAAGATATTTCTGTCAGAAGTGGTTCTTTGTTGGTTTTTGTATGTGGGATTTTTGTTGTTTCATTTATTTAAATTTAAATTTGCAAAAATGAAAATTAAATTTAATTTATTTCGTATACATTTGAAAAGTTTAACGTTTTCTGATTTTTGCTTTTTTTTCTCTCGTATAACTGTGTGTTTGTGTTGATGTTGTGAGTTGCTTTGATTTTATTTAATAGAATATAGCTCAAATTATTTTCGCTTTTAGTATACATACGGTTTCAAAAAATTTCAAGTATACTTGGTTGATTGGTTTTGGTTTTAGTTTTTCGTTTCGTTTTATGTTTCCTAAATCCTAAAATTTGTAAATACCAAAAATAAGTGGAAAATACATTACGTATATGCGGCCTTTACTTCTTATCTAATTGAAAAAATGTGAAACTGAAATTTCATGTAAAACAAATGAAGCCCAAACGAATTCGAAATTAGCAGTAAAAAAAAAGCAAAAATAAGAAAACTATTGCAGTTTTGGAAGGACAGCAAAGACAAAGAGTTTTGCCATACTTCCATTACACTTACATCCTAATTGCTATAAACTAAACCCAAATAAAAAATAAAAGGGAGGAAAAATAAAGAAACAATTTTTTTAAAAGAAAATAATACACCTACTAAAAAAGAATTACGACACTTTAGGAAAGTTCGAATTTTAAGTAAAGAAGTTTTAAAAAAATACTAAAAAACAAAGTGCGTTAGTTTAGAAATCTTGCGTTTGTGTGAGAACTCATTAAAGTACTCTCTAGTATTTGTTATCAAAATAACGTCCTCAAGGGCTAAGATCTTGATGCAGAGTTGGATCGTAGCCACCCATGCTATTGTCATACGGCTGTTGCTGATCGTAGCCACCCGAGCCCATAGAATAGCCCATCGAGTCTTGGGGAGGTGCTGGTGACATCATCGGTGTCGTTGTGCCGCTGGGAGGTCCTGCCATGGAATAGGGAGATGCACCGGCTGCCTTCTTAGCTGCATACAAATTGGCTTCCTCCTGGGCCTTGCCTATGTTCTTCTTATAACGAATACGTTTATTGCCAAACCAATTTGAAACTTGTGAGACCTATATGTATATGCAAAAAAGAAACACATCATTTTTAGATTCTTCACAAGACAACGATCGCATTCAACATTAAACTCTTGTAAGGATATCTTATTAACAAAAAGTTAATAAGATATCCTTGTTGTTGGCATGTTGGAAAAACACATCTCATTATATTATAATTGTAACATGATATTATTATATGGACGATAATTTCTTGTTATAATTATAATAGTGCATCTTTAGCGAACAGATGCAACTCAAGTCACTGCATTTCAAATATGCTTTCACGTCACTACGATGCTAAGCTAACTAGGTTAGCTTAGCATTGTACTGGCGATTTATTCCCTTTTTTGGTTTAGTACAAACACGACACTTACAGTTATGCCACATTTACGTGCCAATTCCTCTTTGGCCTCCTCGGATGGATAGGGATTACTCAAGTGACTATAGAAATACTCGTTGAGTATTTCTGATGCCTGTTTGCTAAAGTTACGACGTTTGCGACGTGCGTCTAGGAACCGAGAACGCAAAATCATGACGGCCTCACAGGTTGACTGTTTCAATTGCATTTGAATGGAACTGAATTTCTTGTGGATAATTTGTACCATACGCTCAATCTCTTTGGGAGTAATGGGCCTGAAATAACAAAAAAAGGAAAACTCAGCATTAGATACGGAAATTGTACACAAGGCATTTTTGTTCCAACGCGCAAACATCTATTTTTATAGGAACATATATTCCACATCCCAGTCTCATTAATGTTACAGAATATTTTGATTGAACTATCTTCATTTAATATTTATAATTTTATTTTTTTTTTTTTCGGTTGAAAGTACATCGGAATTTTCCACAAAATGGTGAGCGCAAATAAAAATTCCAGATTTTTATAAAATGTTTGAGAGTTTATCCCGAAAAATAATTGTAGCAGACTGATCAATTTATTATCCATCACTAGCCCCGGCATTTTATTTATTTATCCATTCATTCAGAGCCTATAATTCTAAGCCTATTTGGCCAAAAGAAAGTAATTACAATGGACTACTCACTAGATTTTCATACAATATTCAAATACAAAAATTCATAAAGTGTGTAAAAAAAAGACGTTGAATTATTATATTAAACAATAATTTTTCTAGCGACATACGGATACAACGGCAGAAAAACGACTGGTCTTTTGACTCAATCCACGAATTTAACTTTTAACTTTTGGCTTCCTCATAAAAACGAAAATGCTGATCACCCATGTCATGTGTCATCGATCGGAACAAATGGTTATCAGAAGGGGCAATGTCTGGCGGGTGGGTAGAACTTCTCATTTGAGTGTTTTCAAATAAGTTTTGGAACATGTAGTTCACCGTTATCTTGCTCCAAAATCACCGTGTCATGTCTGTCCAAATATTATAGGCTTTTACCGCGCATGAAATAAGGTCGAATGCGTATATCCCGAAATATACCATCTTTTGTCAATCCCGCATTGCTAATTTGCGCACCCAATATATTCTGTACTGTCCTCTTACGCACAGAGGTTAACATTTTGAGGTTCAAGTTCACTTAAGTGCTTGTGTTAAGGCTTTCGGGCTTGGATATAAGCAATAGAGATTTATAGTTGGAATGAATATATTTTTCTAAAATTATAATCAAATTAAAACTGGGAAGCTATAACTAATTTATTTTGGAAACATTCATTGTTTAAAAAAATCCCCCCACTCGTAACAGGTTGGATGATAAGTCTCCGGTCTGACACATAGATGGCGTCGCTAGTATTAAATGCATATTATTTTTATATAGTACCAACCTTCAAATGATTCGTGTCAAAATTTGACGTCTGTAAGTCAATTAGTTTGTGAGATAGAGTGTCTTTTGTGAAGCAACTTTTTTTTATTTTGAAAACAATGGAAAAAAGGAATTTCGTGTTTTGATAAAATACTGTTTTCTGAAGGGAAAAAATACGGTGGAAGCAAAAACTTGGCTTGATAATGAGTTTCCGGACTCTGTCCCAGGGAAATCAACAATAATTGATTGATATGCAAAATTCAAGCGTGGTGAAATGAGCACGGAGGACGGTGAACGCCCCAAAGAGGTGGTTACCGACGAAAACATCATAAAAAAATCCACAAAATGATTTTGAATGACCGTAAAATAAAGTTGATCGAGATAGCAGAGGCCTTAAAGATATCAAAGGAACGTGTTGGTCATATCATTCATCAATATTTGGATATGCGGAAGCTCTGTGCAAAATGGGTGCCGCGCGAGCTCATATTTGACCAAAAACAACAACGTGTTGATGATTCTGAGCGGTGTTTGCAGCTGTTAACTCGTAATACACCCGAGTTTTTCCGTCGATATGTGACAATGGATGAAACATGGCTCCATCACTACACTCCTGAGTCCAATCGACAGTCGGCTGAGTGGACAGCGACCGGTGAATCGTCTCCGAAGCGTGGAAAGACTTAAAAGTCCGCTGGCAAAGTAATGGCCTCTGATGCGCATGGAATAATTTTTATCGTTTGTCTTGAGAAGGGAAAAACCATCAACAGTGACTATTATATGGCGTTATTGGAGCGTTTGAAGGTCGAAATCGCGGCAAAACGGCCCCATATGAAGAAGAAAAAAGTGTTGTTCTACCAAGACAACGCACCGTGCCACAAGTCATTGAGAACGATGGCAAAAATTCATGAATTGGGCTTCGAATTGCTTCCCACACCCACCGTATTCTCCAGATCTGGCCCCAGCGACTTTTTCTTGTTCTCAGACCTCAAAAGGATGCTCGCAGGGAAAAAATTTGGCTGCAATGAAGAGGTGATGGCCGAAACTGAGGCCTATTTTGAGGCAAAACCGAAGGAGTACTACCAAAATGATATCAAACAATTGGAAGGTCGTTATAATCGTTGTATCGCTCTTGAAGGGAACCTATGTTGAAAAATAAAAAACGAATTTTGACAAAAAAAATGTGTTTTTCTTTGTTAGACCGTGGACTTATCAGCCAACCTGTTAAATGTAGTAGAAATTTCAAATATAAAAATTTCGGAATGCAAATTTCCTTTTTTACTATCTTATCAGTATTTTAAATTAATTTAAGGCGAAGGACTTTCGGCCAAACAACGCTATTGAGTTAATCAAAAGTTACTAGGAACTAGGAATTATTACTAGGAATTATAATTCGTAATATAATGAAATAATATGATAATTAATAATGTTTAATAATTATCAAATTTTAAATTATTAAATATGGTTGCCCAACTTTCTATGCGAATAAAAGTGAATTGGAGTTTCGAAAAGAGCTATTTAAAAAAGGAAAAAAGAAGCTGCGTAAATTCGATTTCTGTAAAAATGTAAAAATAAAAATAACTCAAATTTTCTAATATTAAGAAATCTCGCCTGTTCATAAACTATTTTTTGATTTTAAGAATATTATTTTTTATTTATTATTTCCACATTATACTGAAAACAAATTCTTTACTCACCTTGTACGACTTTGTTCACGCAACAGATTCATAACGTGTGTGGTGAATTCATTGCACGCTTGTTCATATTTCTCCAATTCTTGATGATAGATCTGCCGAATTTGTGCTAATTTGGCACGATAATCTGAATGCTCAATGGCATTGTCAGCGCCATCTATCGAGAGTGAAGAGCCTACTTTTGGGGGAAACACAAAAAGATATAGAAAAAAAGAATAAACGTACATCAGTAAAAACTTTCTGCACTAAGCAACTAACCTTGACTAGCTGCAGCCGCCGAAGCGGCAGCAGCACCACCTCCACCTTTTTCAGGGCCAGCAACACCCTCGGCGATAAGCATGTTGTCCAAACGCATCAATTGTGGATCTGGAGGTTCCTCCTCTTGGGTATTACGAATGGAGAGGACTGTAAGAAGAAATCACATCACAAATAAAGATTAGATCTCTAAAATTATCATAGTAAAAGCCTTAAAGACTATTCTTAGCTAGCACATCACAGATTGACCTATGGACTTATAAAGAAATACCAATTCATTTTTTTTTAATTTATGTTGTAAAGAAAAGTTATTTAGCTACTGTGTCAATATGTATTATGTATCAAGACAATGAATGGAATAGAATTTTTAAATGGATTTCCCCCTTAATTCAACTCTCTCAACACACCATAGTTCATACAATTCCCTACCATTCTATGCTTGTGTTTGCTTTATGCCCAAAACAACAGATCTATGGATGGATATGTATTATTAAATAGCAACAACACAACAAAAACAACATTATCAACATGGTATTCGAGTGCGGCATGGAGCAGAAGCGACGAAATGAAAATCATTTTCTTTCTTTGTTACAAAACATAGTATTGATGCTTTTGCTGGGAATCCGTTGTTGGTTTATACTTCCATTGTTGTTCTTGTCGTTGAGCTACTTCTAAGATTTTGTTATAGACTATCATAAAATTTTATTTGTGTACGAGAATGAAAACAAAATGAGCATTCGAAGGCAAAAATGCTAAAAGAAACAACAAAAACAACAGTAGCGGCATCAAATAGGAGCAAAGGGAGAAAACAACATTTCTAAAGATGACGCCAACTGTGGCAAATAATAAAGAACAAAAAAAATGAAACTCAGAACCCAACCAAAGGCATTAGTATCCACAACGTTCGAAAATCCAAACAACATCTCACTATGGGTTAGAATTTCACATCGGAAATAGAAGAAATTCACAATATTAAAATTTACGATTAGCACGCAGAGAACCGAATAAGCAAGTTTTGACCCAACTTGAAAAGTGCAGCTGACTCAACTCCTTCTTATAGAAAGTAACCCAACTAGAAAAATACAAATCCAGTTGACTTAACTCCCTCTTATAGAAAGCAGCGTATCTAACATGCGTCACATTTGCAGTATTATCGCTGTAATGTGCAAAGACGCACAAATCTATTTATTTATTTCAAATTTTACAAATTATATCTAGATCTTAGATTAAATCAACTAATTTAACTCTTAAGTTCACAGTTCTGTGTACAAAAACAGGCTAGCGACTGTGAATATGTGCATACTTCCAGGCGCCTGCAATAGTGTTGGACAAGTAATTTCAATTTTTTGTTAGGATGTTATAGATCATCCTTAATTTTTGGCATAAAGTAAGGAACTGGATATGAAAGAATATTCGCATTGACCATTTTGTTAATATTTGTGTCTTCCTTTGTCCCATAGTGCAATGTAAATGCCAAGTGAAATTCCACCAAGAGTTAAAGAATAAATGATGAACAAAAACACCAAAAAACGCCATAGCATCATAACCAGCAGCTAGCTAAGAATAAGAACTTTGTAGCAATTCTTAACTGCGTTTCGTATGGGTTGGCATTGGGATTCATTCATCGTTTACTTCCTCTAGTTTTGCCAAACTCACACACACACAAACAAACCAACAAAAAAAACAAAATAATGCCATGAGGACCCAAACAAAAAACCAACCACACAGCCAGGCACGCAGACCAGCAAACAACGAACGGCGACATAAATGTCTTGGGAATCACTTAAGTTTCACTGTGTTTTCCCACTTTAATCGAATAACTTTAATATGAATTAAGTGAGTGAACACAGTCGTGGGCTACAAACAAAAACAAAACGGATAATGTTTTTGTTTTCCAAATGAATCCTCAGCAATGAGGGCGACACTGTGGAGATTTGAATTGTGGTTGTTTTTTTTATCAACTTCTGTTTCAGGATTTTTGCAATTAAAGTAAATTAATCATATTGAAATTTATTGGCGAAAAGTTCCCAGTTGTTTCATAGTTCATTCTTATCTTCTTAAATAATAAAAACTTTATGTTAACACACCCTACAGAGGATTGTGACATTGTTGGCTTTAAGGACGAAGATGTAGCTTAAGAAAATTAAGTCGGAGCAGGATTAATGAGGCAGCAGCTGAACGGTCCATAGGATAAGCAGCTAAGTTAGAGCCTTAAATATGTCAATTGAAGTATCCGGGAGTATAGGGGGAAAATCTAATTCACTATCAGAAAATGTTTAAATTTTGATTTCAATTTAAATTTTCAAATGTTAAATTTAACTTCTAAAGAAGATGAGATTTTATCAGTCCTATACACATTCCGATTTACGGATTTTAGGTTAAAGTTAAAGTGGCGATTTAGTTTCAGGCTCACACTATTCAGTCCATAGTGATATTTACGGATTTTGGTTGATGCCATATATAATAAATTAAAATATTTCGAAAATAAAAAAATATGAACTTTGAATATTTTACTTTTTTGGACAAAAAATCTGCATTACGACAAGAAGAAATTAAATTATTATTCGCGAAATATAGAATTGAAAACTTGTCACGTGGTTATGCGTACAGAAATTCCCAAAAGTGGTAGTAGTATAATCACAAGATGTTTCCCATAAAGGATTCATAGTTTTCCAAAGCCACCATAGCAATATACATTGTTTTGTGACAACCTGCCTGTGGAACACTTGTTTACTTTCCTTTTCTTATGCTTCACGGCAAAAAAAAAAACGAATTTCCATAAAACACTCTGGGGAATTTTAGTTTTGCCAAATACGGACATTTCAATGCATTTTAAAGAAAGATTCCTCTAAAGCAAAATAACCCTGCGTCTCATACTAAAGCAGGCTGGGACAAACAACAACAAAACGACAGCAGCTAAAATAATCATAGTTGTATTACCAAGCAAACGGGGTGTGAG
This sequence comes from Haematobia irritans, assembly GCF_050003625.1. Taxonomy (NCBI): domain Eukaryota; kingdom Metazoa; phylum Arthropoda; class Insecta; order Diptera; family Muscidae; genus Haematobia; species Haematobia irritans. The sequence continues at coordinate 4,089,564 of NC_134399.1, forward strand.
GATAGGAAATATGCCAAACCAAGCATAAGTAAAGGTATAATCCAAGTTATCTTATCAGTTTTAACCACCATCAGCTTCTCATTGCCCAAGACCAAAAAACCTACCCCCTTTTCAACATGTACCACTAACCATTTCAAGAGACAAACAAGTGTGAGGCGAAAAAGTATTGGATATAACTGTGCTGGTTCATTTGTACCACCTCAAAAGATACTCAACAAACAACGCACGTTCTTCAGTCTTGTGCAGCAGCACAAAAGTTGATTAGATTAAGAAAAGGAACTTTTTTTTGTCTTGCCTTGGCTATAAACGCATCAGCAAAACTCGATGATGTTAAGCCAAAGGAGAAGTGTATATATTTCCTACTTATGTAGGTATATGGTATTTGTTTGTGTGTGTGTGTGTGTTTGTGTTACACAAACATAGAATATCATGTACGGAAGTGGAATATTTAAAAAAACAGAAACACACGAATGTACACCGACACTTCTAGAATACAGATATTAAAATGCTGCTTCTGATGACTATGAAGTCACTTTTGTGTTCCATGTTTAAAAAACAGGAGCTTTAATGAAAACACTTTTGAATTAAATCCTTTGAGCACATAATATCCAGCATCCATCCATAGCATCTGTATTTATTAGAAATTAAGGGGTAAATTTGAAATTAATTCAATTTATACGGAGAATTGTAATTAATGCTGCCAGTAGGCCCATCATGCCACTTCAACACTTTTTGCTGTAGAAAATATCTTTGTTTAAATAAGGTAACATCTTGAAATTAATTCCAATGTATTTTTCTTGAAATGGTTCAGCATTCATCTACCAAGTATTAACAAAAGAGTGTATTAATTAGTATACGCTAAGGGAGATAGGTAAATTGGAAAATTTATTAAATTTTGATATTTATATTATTTATGCTTTATAACATTTTGTACGAATTTTTTATTTTTTTATTTATTATTTATTTTTTTACTCTTGAGTAGGATGAGGCTTTGTTAGTCAGCGGAATTCCTTGGCATTTGTACGATAGTAACTTTCTCCGATCATGAGTGTGCGTGAGTATAATTTCTCAAGTCGATCTTGGGTGGGGTTGAATCTTTTAACCATTCCCTTGCGGGAAAAAGGAGGCCGGTTACGGGATTGGAAATTAACTTCTCAAATAGTCCGGAGTTCTGAGTTACCAAAGTTTTTAATAGTCACAATTCCTTGGCGCGTGTACACGTGAGTAACTTTCTCCGATCGTGAGTAAGCTTGAGTAAAATTTTTCAAAATTTTCTCTTGCGTGAAAAAGGAGGCCGGTTACGGGATTGGAAGGTAACTTCTCATATAGTCCGGAGTCCTGAGTTACCAAAGTTCTTAATAGTCCCATGTACGATAGTAACTTTCTCCGATCGTCAGTAAAAATTTTCAACTTGTGATCTTGTGTGAGGTTGAATCTTTTAAAGATTTTCTTATGTAACGAGTGTGCATGAGTCCCACCATTAATATCGTGCGTGGATCCTATCTTAGCGTCCTATCATGCCTAAGATTTTGACGTGTGTGAAAAGCTAGGGAGCTGGTTAAGGGATTGCAATTGTAGGCCCGAAAGTTTCAGTGCTGGAACTGTAACCCCGAAGGTCTCAGTGGTGGTACTGAGGACCCTAAGATCTCAGTGGTGGAACTTTAATCCCGGAGGTCTCAGTGGTGGAAGGGTAGGCTCGAAGATCTCAGTGGTGGAAATGTATCCTCGAAAGCCTCAGTGCTGCAGATTTAGACACGTAGGTCTCAGTCGTGTAATTGTAGGCCCGGAAGTGTCAGTGGTGGAACTGTCAATCCGAAGATCTCTGTGGTGGAACTGTAACCCCGGAGGTCTCAGTGGTGCAATTTTAAGGGATTGGAAGGTAACTTCTCCAATAGTCCGGAACCATCAATTCAATGACCATAAACTCAGGAACTATTCACTGTTACAAAAGGGCTATATTTACTAACAACCGCTGGATTGCACAAAATGACAACATAGTAGGGAACATAGTGCCATAAGAATTACCTGGGGATGACTTCCAATCTACGAATCGGTTACGCCATCAATTTACATATATTTTGATGCGTTTTTGCATTATTGAGGATTTATTGCATTCCCCATGTTGTTTTAGGCTAGTATTTGATTATGAAATAAGGGCGTATTCGTGGGAATTTTTTTAAGTTTCTCTTGGAACATTATTTCACTTGGTGATGAGCTCAGAAATTTGCTCGATAATATTTTTATAGTTTAATTGAAATATTATTTTCTTTTATCTCATTTTTTCTCTCTTACATTTCACATCTCACATCTGTAAAAGTAAACAAACTAACTGAAACTTTCAATTAAATTACATATTAATCTTCAACAATTTTAATTAAACTGAAAATTTTTCTCTTATGAAAACTAATAAATTGTCCTTGTCCTTGCCCTAGTCGGCGTAAAGATGGTCAAATAACAGAAATTTTAGATTATCATGTTGTTGTTGGTGCGTGAATGAAGAAACCACAAAATGAATAGTATCAGAGTAACACCAATAATAGCATTACCAGCAGATGTTATAAAGTATTTAATAAGAACTACAAACAACAAGGAAAGACAACTTTTCTTTTGGCATAGAAGAAATGGTAACGCATGCAAACAATTTCACCAAGATTTCGGTGGTGTTGTGTTGAAAAAGTAGTCAAGGAACTAACAAGTGTAAATACCGGGTAAATGGGGTGGTCGAGTCTAATAAGCCTTGGGAGAATGGACTACCAAATTAATGTCCTTTATGTGTCTTTGTGTGGATAAACAAGTGTGTTCGTAACTCTATTTAAGTTTTAATGTGATTCACTCCCTCTACTATAGCTAGAGTGAGGCCGAAGACTATTAGGGTAAAGCCGAATACTTACAAAAATATTTGGTAGAACCAAAAGATTATAACTTTTCTAGCTTGTATTGTAGGATAAAGTTTGATATTTCATTTTTTAATTTGTTTGAAATTTTTTTCATTACAAAACGAAAATATTTTCAATGCTTTGGAAAAAGGTAAAGCGAAGTTGACAAAACTACAATCAGCTGATTACTAAAAAAAATACATCATAATGTCAAATAAACAAAAGTATTGTTGACCTATATCAATTATTTCTAGTAAAAAAATAGTTTTGATAATATACTTTGTAAAACAACTCTAATCGAAATGGGACTAAAGGCAATAAGGAATGATTTTGTAATACTTGAGTAGTTATATCATAAAATTCATTGACAATTTCGCAATTTAAAATATTCGTTGACAATAGCAGAGATCTACAGAATTTGGTTATTAAATTTTCTTCGGCCATGGATAAATTCAAACCGTTTGCCAACTACAATCGGTTGAGCCCTATTAGCCCACCATCTAATCCCATGTAAACCACACTGCTTCATCCCTCATTTATTAGAAGACACAATGTGCCACAAATGACACCACCAATAATACTACGCCTAGATTGGGTTGAAATGAAATCAAATACAGTAGAGATAGGAAATCAACGACAATTACTTGCATTCTTGGAGACACAATGTTGTGTAAAATGTTAACATATTATGAGCTATAAATCACTTTTATGGTAATACAAAGAGGCTATAAAGAATTTCCCAGGCAGGAAGAAAAAATATTGAAATAAATGTAACGCTGCTAAGAAAGAAAACTATTTTTTGAAATGATATAAAAACAGAAAGTGCTTAAGTTTTATTTAAACCTCCCCAGCGCCTAAAAGTAATGTCACATAGAATGGCTATCATTAGAATTTATGACATTGAATTGTATGGCAAATCGAATCAAAAGCCTTTACCCTTTCAATGAAAACAAAACATGAAAAAATCATTGAAAACAAAATGCAGACAACCGACAGGCAGGCAATCACACACTTTTTTTCCTCCAAAAAAAAAAACAAATACAACCTTTGACATTATTTCCCTTATTTTTTCTTAAAAGAAACAGCTGCATATCCCCTTCCATTAACTATGGCTATACATCCATCCATCCATCCACCTACAATGTATTATCAACAACAACAAAGCTATTTGCTCCTCTCGTTTGTTGTTGTTCCCAGGGTCCTTTTGGATAATACCACCGTTGGTTCGCATAGCAAAAATCATTTGACTGCCTAATGAAGCATTTTAATGTTATCAATGTAAAAAAAAAGTAAACACACGCAAAAAAGGGGAAAACTACAACCCATCACCAGTGCAGCTGTTGATGTGGGTGGATATGGAGGAAAATGTTTTAAGGAATGAGACCAAAACTCATCCTAGTCCTCCTCTTTACCGTCATTGTGTTGTAAAATGAAATCCTTTATATTTTCTTGACGAGCAATTGCTCTCTTGTTACGTATCATAAACTTGAACAACCTTTTACTTAAAAAAAGGAAAGGAAATGGCAACCAACAGCCAAATCGACAACAATATCCAAATTTACATACATATTGGAATCTGAAAATTGTAAGCTCAAATGACGATGAAAGCCATTGAGTGTGGCACAAGCAGCCAAGCAAGCGAGTAAACAAGCTGCCAACTTGGCTCAGTCGTCCGTTGATGTTATGGTTCTTTCTACTAAACAAGAAATGTTTCCCGCCGTACATATTATTTGTGGGAGATGTGGTGATAAAGAATAAAAATTTACATAAGAAACCTTTTGGCATTTTCCCGCATTTATACAGGGTGTCGCAAAAGGTATCAACCAAAACTACTAGCAAATAGTAACAAATCAGAGTAGACTATTTAAAGTACAAATTTATATTAACCAGAAACTGTGGCCTACAATAGCTAAATTGGATTGTTTTTGTCAAAAATCGGCTAGTTTAAGTAAAAATTTACAATAGCCATAAAGTGGCATAAATACATAATTTTTCCACACCTTATGTATTATTGTATACCCATATTGTATGAAAATGTAGAGAGTAGTCCATTGTAATTACTTTATTTGGTCAAACAGACTTATATGTTCTGAATCAATAAATATAGTGGATAGCGGATATAAGAAACTCAGTAAAATAAATTTTTTGTTTCTTTTATACGTTTTTTTTTCTAATAGGCAATTATTTTTCAAAAGAAAAAGAGGGAATGGAGTTTTTAATGACTTTCTTATATGCATAATTTTCTTATATGAGATGTGCTTATATCCGTTACCTAAATAGATAAACTGGATTTTTAATCAAAAATTGGCATATTAGAGTAAAATTGACACCACTTGGAATGCAATCCCTCGAAGTAATTTAATCTTGTCAGAATTCTTCAACACACTTTGCTGTCTATTAGTGTCCGTCATGAAAGGAACTATGAATAGAGTAGTATCCTGTTGTTGTATTATTGTTAGTATATTAATGTTAGAAATAAGAGAATTGTTTTGAGTATTATTTAGTTTGTTGTTTTAAGTAACTGTATAAGGCCTTTGTAAGGCTTAGTTACATATGAAAATAAATAAATAAAATTAAATAAAGAATACCCCAATATAAAAAATAAAAAAAATTATATAAATTAATTCCAAAAAATGTAAAAGAAAATACTAAAGTTGTATGAAAAATTCCCTCAATAATAAGTAAATTGATTGATGTGAAATTGAAACTTATGAGTAATAAATGAAGTCAGGCCCATATTCTCTAATCTGTTAAAATTTCCCCCAAAAAGTATATATGGCTCATGAAGCTAATTAGCTTAAAAAAATTGACAGCCTTCGAAGGGCGTTTAAAATTTTTTTATTGAAAAGATCCGAATTAGGCTAACATGAACCATAGCTGTAATCATAAAATTTTAGTTTAGCCTCGTAGTACTTAGAAAATTATTTCTTTGTTTTCATTTGGGGCTTTATTTCACAAAGACATGAAGGAATATGGTTGTTGTGTCTGTTTGCGGCTCTATTTAACTTTCCCTGTGGGGCCTTATTTCATTGGGAACCTATCATGTAATTTTACCGCGTAATTATACTTGAAATACTATTTACTCTTTGGGTTGTCTCTGGGAAATGCCACTGTAAAGTTTGTTTGGGTTAGCTGGTAGCCCGATGTATCAGGCTCACTTAGACTATTCAGTACATAGTGATACCACATTAGGTTAGGTTAGGTTAGGTTAGGTGGCAGCCTATTCAGTCCATTGTGATACCACATGGGTGAACTTCTCTCTTATCACTGAGTGCTGCCCGATTCCATGTTAATCTCAATGACAAGGGACCTGCTTTTTATAGCCGAGTCCGAACAACGTTCCACATTGCAGTGAAACCACTTAGAGAAGCTTTGAAACCCTCAGAAATGTCACCAGCATTACTGAGGTGGGATAATCCACCGCTGAAAACCTTTTTGGTGTTCGGTCGAAGCAGGAATAGAACCCACGACCTTGTATATGCAAGACGGGCATGCTAACCATTGCACCACGGTGGCTCCCACTGTTAGTCGGCTCAGTCATCCGAACGTTGAATTCTGGTTAACATTTTTATAATATTTTTGATCATGTACCTCAAAAAAGTTTTTCCAAATTTTTTTACGCACGATACAAAAATCGCGTGTGGAATGAAAATATTATTCTGAAAGCATCCCGAAAAGTTTATGGGACCAATTTTAAAATAAAAATTGAATTTTACAATATTTCAATCTATAGGAAAGGCTGAATATATTTGGACCTAATTGAACCCGAAATTTTTACTAGCATTGTTAAAAAATTGCTTAAATCGAGATGAGTATAGATTGACAATTGTTGAAAATTCTTAACGTTTATAACATTATGGACTTTAAAGTTTTTATAAAAATATAATCTACCTTTATAAAAATATTTTATGTCTCAATCCAATTGAATTGTATTTTAAGTTTTATGGAAACTACAAGAAATTATTTATTTATTTATTCATTCAGAGCATGTAATTCTAAGCCTATTTGGCCAAAACAAAGCAATTACAATGGACTACTCTCTAATTCTTTTATTGATAATGCCATTTTAAATAAAATAAATCGAATAGAATAACATGATACAATATTAAATTGAATAAATGAAAAAAACAAACATTCTTGAAATTTAATACTGCCATTGATTGTTATTTGTACAAATTATATTAATATTATGGCGTGTTTATTTTGAACAAATTTGATAACAAATTCAGTTAGAATAGTACATTGTAATTCGCTAAATCAGCCTATTAAAGGCTTTGCTTTGCTTAAAAATGGGAATAAAAAAATAAATAAATTTATTGCCCATTTTGCACAGCAAACAACTAACAATATTTTCTCGCCATAGTAAATTGATATCTCACCATAGTAAAAAGTTTCGGTTTCAAACAGACTCTGTGTTTATGATTTTAGTTTAACATTTCAAAATTTCGTTACCCCATTTTACGTTCCGTTTATTCATTTGAAATCAAATTGTTTTCGGGTGAGTACTTTCGGCTCACCATTTATAATTGGTATATCATTGTTACAGATATTCAGACGTATTTGCCGTTTTGTATGAACTGTTCATATCAAGAAATTTTCTCAGAATACTCAGAGACACTATAGTCAAGAACAGCAAATGAATCGTGCGCCTCTTTTTCTTCCTCTAGAGTCTTTCTCCAGTGAAATGAGTTAGTCCCTGGTTAAGCCCAAATGGTTTGCATTTGCTTAAAATATACAAATGATATTGAAAAGCCGGTTTAGAATACACAGTTGTCTGGGCTTGCTGGCTAAATGAGTTGACTGAGTGACGATTGACTTGTCTGTATGCCAAGCAAAGGCAACCGTATTATACTCAATGGCCGGCGATGACTAAAAAAATGACGTTGTATTATCCAATGCCAGCTTAAAATGGAATGGAAAGATAATAAAATTTTATAAAATATGGAAATTAATTACGATTAAATGCATAAATTTTCACACACCACACCAGTATTAAGAGAACAACTGACATTAAGTATAAATTATGCTCCATTAAGACACTCAATCCATTCAATCAGCCAGCAATAGTACTTCGCGCAACATCTTCAAATGCCAAAAAAAAAGAAAAGTTGCATATCCTAATAGACTATTTATTATCAAATGGAGTATTTATTTATTATCAAATCATTATAAGAATATATGCAGAATAGAAACACATTCATGCTTAACCACTATGAAAGTGAAATGTTTAGCAAACTGTTGCCTTGCCATCCACATAAACAAACTATTAATCTTATAAGGTTAGTAGTTTACATATTTCCCCTTAGCACAATACAAAAAGAATCTCAGAAACCCATTTATCAACATGTAAACAAATGGGAGAAGATATTTTCTCCATCTTTTTCTTGGCACAATTGCAATGTTTTGTTTTTTTTTTTCATGGTTCTTGTTGCGTTCAGAAGGAACTTGTTGCGTTCTTGTTTACTGTGAAAATTCAGAAACTCAGGTAAACACAATAACCCACCCTCCTTCTCTCATATAATAACCAAAATAAAATATTTTATCTTTGGCAAATATTTAATTAATTTGTATTTAATGTGAAAACAACAGCAACACAACAAAAGCGGCTGATTCTTTTTAAAATACCAACCAAAGCAATGAGCCAACAATTTAATTAGTTGCCGACTTATTTTTATCAGTTTGTTTTTGCGGGTGTAATGATGGCTATCTTAATAGCATGGAAGGTGGGTATTAATGATTACAATCACACTGTTGTCTACAAATTAAATAGAAAATTTTGTATTCCTACAGAGAATTCATTTGGAAGAGTTGTTTGCATTTAACAGCAGCAAACACTCTCCTAATGATATTGTCCCGATAAAGATATTAATCAAACATACAATGCAACCAGCAGCAAGATATAGAGACAATAAAACCTGATAGGCATACATTTTTTTCTTACCCATTAAGCTATTGAAATTCAATCTTAACCACATAATAAATTACAAATAGAAAATGTAAACACAAAATACATTGTTGTTCTTGGAAGAATATAATATTGATATAGAGGAATTTTTAGATAGAAAACCTGGACAAAAGTTACATATCTAGGGAATGGAAAGGGAAAGTATTCTACAGAGAAAATCATCAGAAATGATCCAAATAATTATGCTCAAGGACATAATATTGCTAGCAGACTATTAAATTACAAAGAAAGCTGGACATTTAAGGTCTATATGGAAGAAAGACCGAATTAAGCCTGGTAATGGCAGCACGGAAAAGAAGGTGAAAAACCTCAAGGTGAAAAACCTCAAGCGGTATGGTTTGATTACATTGTGAAATAAAGCCTAAATATGAAACAAGATCTAATGCTAAGGATTGTCGACAAATACTTTTTTGAAAATATACTAAAACTAGATCTCTAATTAAATTAGGACATGGACTTAAAAATTATTAAGCGAGGCTAAAAGAAAATTGTACGTTTCCTTGTTGGGTTCATGTTAGCCCACATTGGACCCTGTCCATAGAAGAACACTTGAGGGTTATTTTATAAAACATTGGGGTGTTTTTTCACATTATTGGGGTCTATTTCATTTTCCATATCATTTTTCCAGGTCTGTATTAAGCTTGCATTATCGCGCTAAAATAGCTATTTTCCACTATTATATTTCTCTAATAATTCATTTTAATGAAAAAGTACTTTCTCAATTATTGCTTTGGATTATTCTCCACCAAGTTATAATAAAATTAGATAAAAAAATAAGTTATAATTTTATTTTGCTTTTACAGATCTTTTTTCGATTTTAGCGGCTAAACTCCAACTTAATACAAGGTCGTGGTATTATAAGAATGAGATTTTTCCCCCTTTGATGTATTATTTTGTTGTGGGAGCCACCGTGGTGCAATGGTTAGCATGTCGTGGGTTCGATTCCTGCTTCGACCGAACACCAAAAAGTTTTTCAGCGGTCGATTATCCCACCTCAGTAATGCTGGTGACATTTCTGAGGGTTTCAAAGCTTCTCTGAGTGGTTTCACTGCAATGTGGAACGCCGTTCGGACTCGGCTATAAAAAGAAGATCCCTTGCCATTGAGCTTAACATGGAATCGGGCAGCATCGGTGATAAGAGAGAAGTTCACCAATGTGGTATCACAATGGGCTGAATAGTCTAAGTGAGCCTGATACATCGGGCTGCCACCTAACTTAACCTAACCTATTATTTTGTTGTTAAAACCCATGAAGTCGTGCAAGAAATCAAGAGCGCTCAAACAAAAAACGCCTATTTTGATAGGAAATTTGAAGCACTGATAATTCCCAATATCCAATCGTAGATTACACCGGATCCTATGAAATTTACCCAGATTAGATTGCAAGATCTGCAATCTAACCTTAAATGACACAAGTTCTGAGAATAGAAAAAGGAATCATATAAAATACTCAGATGCTTAAACTACAATAAGACCAAGAACTCGATGTTCTTCAACTCGAAAACAACCATAGACCGCTGCAAATCTCTCAGCTATATGACTGGGCATTTTACTATTCATGTAATATCCCATAGCAAAAATATGAGGATTATGAGTTACTCTATTCTTTCTGTTATTATGGATACCTGCTATCTCATATTATACCAAAATATAATATCCTATTACTCTAAATCGTACGATAAGCAATTCGAAAGAAAAAGAGAAATGTTTAAAATTTTTAAAAAACGTTTTTAATTTGTTTTTTTTTTTCTTGACATATATTGTGTACGTTATACTCCTACTCGTTCTCTACAGCTTTCGAAATAGAAGAACCAACATCTATTTTCTTTCGTTGGAGTCTTTCGTACGAGATAGGGGAACAGATCATAAGGCAATGCAAGTAGAAAATGGGCCACACAATCATACGAGTTTACATACAAATTCAAGCAAATAATATTCCTCAAAAATTATATAGCGAAAATTTTGTTCTTCAATGTTGTCATTTCGATTTTCCCGTTAAAAGGGAATTAGTAAATTTTGGTTCGAACTTGATTCAATTTGGTAAAGGTGGAATTTTGGAATGATGACGAATGGTATCGAATTTGTAAAAAACCCAAAATATTAAATACAGCTCCCATAGTTAATAAAAATATTAGCCATCTCATTTGTTCTGGAGGAACTGATCAAGTTTAGATATTGATCCTCTATATATATACAAATTAAAATTAAAAATTAATTTAAAAAAATCGGCCACGACACAAGTTCCACAGGTTTATATATCAGTCTTCTTAAAAATATAGAGGCATACTAATTAAGTAGCTTTAAATTAGCATATATTCGACTTAGCTTTTTCTTTTCCCTTCATTATTATTATTTCCTTTCATGTTTTTATTTTGTAATAGCTTTCAATTCAAAGTAAATAATATTGAATTTAATAATTTATTGTTTTGCCTTAAGGCCGATACTATGTTCGGTTTTCGCGTTGCATGTTTCGAGGTTACTTCCTTCAAATAGTTGGATTGGAAGCAAATAATTTAAGTCAATTTGTGCATACATTCTTTTTCATCTAGATTTCCTCAATATTTAACAGAAATAGGTTGATTTTCATTTATAAGTATAATTTTTTTTTTAAGTAATAACGAAAATAATGTGATTTTAACTTGAAAACAGATCATAGTACCGGCCTTTAGTTGTAAATGTTTTTATCTTCAAGTTCCCCACATTATAGTAATAATTCACACAACAAAAACACCAATTAACAATAACTTACCGGTTTTTTCCTTTATTTCACATAACACTGAAAACAAAGCCGGCTTCATGCGATGACAATTTAATGTATGTTTTCGAGCTTGTGCCTCATCTAATGATTGCTCCGAAATGCTCATTATCTGTTGTAAAATTTCACCAATATCCTTTTGTTTGCGTACTTCATTTTCATTGCCTGGATTTTGACCATCATCTTGGCCAGGCATACCATAACCTTGTGGGGCCATCATACCACCCGTATGGGCCATCATACGATTGGGATCCTCCATGTTAGTGCTGTTGTTCACTTAATCACGGTGATATCGATAAACGGGGACAACAGCAAAACACGGCTGAAATGGAGGATAAAAACAAATTTACATTTGCCACAAAATTATTGCGAATTTTATATATAATAGACGCATCAAAGCAATATTTTAAGTGCGATGTAATTCATTAATTATGATGGGGTTGATGATATGTGATTGCTATCTTCAATTGCATTTAAATGGTCTTTTTGTTGGAATAGAATTTATGAAATATATAGAAAAGCACACGCACTCATTCACACAATAAACGTTCACACGAGCAGCACACGTCCAAACCCGTCAATGGCACAAAATAAACTGTGGTTGATGACAAAAACTCTATACGGCCAGGCAGGAGCAACACAAAACCCAATCGCTAGCGCAAATCAACAAACAGTGGAGCGCCTAACAAACACACAACTTACATGCATACTGATACACAGATGCCAATGTGAGAGAGCATTACCAAAGCAGCCCTCAAGAGAGTTGTGATACAAAGAGCTTAATACAAATCTTCCCAATGTTGGGTAGCATAGCCTGATTTCCTTCTACAGTTCTAAATGCCTACAACAGGTCGATATTTGAAGGTTGACTTTTCTGGATAGTTTTAGACAATACTTTCAGGGTTTTGTTAAAGGATGTAAAATGATATTCTCTTATGTATCTCTCACAAACATACGACTGGCACAACCACCCTCCTATCCTACCTGCTCGATGCTGTTGTTAAGTTGTAAACTTAAATCCCTCTGCCAAAGATTAACTAACTAATCTCGATGCTGTTAATGTTAAGGTCATGTTCGACATTTATGTTTATTGTAAATCTAAAGGATTTGCTTACACAGGAAAATGTGCCATATCATTTTTGCCTATTGTGCGTTAGCTGTTTGGTCATGTAGCATATATGCTTCATATGAGGATGACGCGTGTCTTTTGACACTTAAAAGGAGGCCTAGATCATCTGGGTTTATCTCTGCGCATAATTTCAAGTGGTCATAATAATTATTAAAAACAAAAAAGAGAAAGCAACTTTCTCTTCAAGAAGTAACCTTGAATGCAAATGTTTGGGAATCATATTTTTGACCTATGGGAACATTCGAATAGAAGCAATTACAATATGAGAACATAGAAAAGTCTAGGGGAAATCTATTCTAGGGAGGCATATATTCCTCACGAGCCTACATAAGGAAAACTGAGAAATGTACATTTGTCCATTTATTTGTGGTTGTCAAAACGTAATTCTTTGCCGATCTTCAACTATTTTTTTTTTATTTAAGTTTCATCAATCAACAAAATATATCCATATTAAATTCGAAAATCAAAACTATACTCGAAAAAAATAATTGATTTCTTAATGAATATTGAATTAATTTAATTTATTGGTTCAATTAAAAATTTAGTTGATTTTGGCCAACTTCAATTTTTGAATCTGAAATATTTTGGTGATATTTTTTTCTTTGTATGCTGGTAGTACAATTAATAAAATTACAATTTTTGAGAGTAGGAGAAGAGACTGTAAAACTACACAAGAAAAATATAAAAGAAACTAAGTTTCTTTTATATTAAAGTCATTATTTTAAAGCGGGTTTTACTAAAGCAGTCCTATCTATTTTATTTATGTAGAATTGTACATTAGAAGTTTTTAATTGAATCAAATAAAATAAAATTAATATGCCTTAGAAATGAATTATATTTTTAATTAAATATATTTTTATGTTATGATGGCAAATGTTCGATGGGAGAATTGCAAGGGTTGTAACGACACCATGCAAATATGGACCCAATTAAACTTAAACCGCACACTAGATATGCTAGTGTTCTCGAGACGTCAGATATCACTCCTGATATCTGCTATAACGGGTCGCTGCATGATAGTCGACTTTGCAAAAACTATTGTCGCGAAGTATAATGACTATTGTATGAGCTGTCATGATGCGGAGGAAAGGGAATCAATTAAAAACCTCTTGTGTGAGTATCCTGCATTTTGTGTAAAGCGTAAGCAAATTTTAGGGTCATATAGCTTTAGATTACTGGCGGACCTGGAAAACGTTAACTTAAGCAGTCTACTAATGTTTTTGGAACAATCTGGTTGGCTCAACAGAAGAAAATAATCGAGAAGGTTCAGCGGTTAAAATTCTTCCAAAGGATTATTTTATTATTTTACCTCACTAACTTCAAAATTTAAATTGTATATTAACAGGAAATGACGATTTCTACAAAAAGCGAGAACTTCCAATATAGTATCACAATGAACATTTATAACATAGTTAATGGCTGCATAAAAGTAACCTAACACAAAAATTATGATTTTCGAACATAGTCTTAACAAGCTCCCCCGTGAAACATTTTACAAAAAGCCGCCTCAGTAGGCACAAAAAAATCTACTTCAGAATAGAGTTATTATTCCATATGGTTATTGCTGAAATTACAGAATAGACCATAAGGTGATGTTTGCTCTGTTCTTCAAAAAATATTTTTTTAGAGTAGTTCGTTATATGCAATCTCTTAGACGATTCGATCATATATCTGCGTTTGCTAAACATTTTCTGGGGTGTTCATTCTGGCGGTATATACATCCGTTGTATAATTCTTTGTTACTTTATTTGGCTAAACAGGCTTAGAATTACATGCTCTGAATGAATAATAAATAAAATAAATGAAATATCCCTCGTTGGAAGGGAATACCAAAACACCCAGAATTTCGCCCATCTATCAAACTGTGAAAAATCTACCATTCTATCCATGGCTGTCCGGTCCGAATATTAGATGTTCGCTAATAGGTATCCGAAAAAAAAACATACATTATTCGTTTTCAATGAAAGCTAACCATAACATGATTTTAGCACCCCTGGTGACAAATCGTCATTGCGGACGATTCCCATCATAGCGTTGGGGCAAAAGGGGTATTCCACTACCCGAGGTATCCCAATCAGACACTTGATTTAATATTAGATTTTATTTACCTTTTAAGCAGGTGATTCATATCTTTAAGAGAATCATGTTATCTTACTTAAACAGTTTACAGTTTTTCCTATGCCCAAAAAAGTCACGCCCTCATTTTGGTAAAAGCCTTCCTATAACGAATTACAGATCTAGACCCAAAGAGCTCCCATAAAAATCAGTTCATCATCCAATTTCGAAAAATGCCGCCGCAAAAAAGTAAACAAAATGAACCACCTCAAAATATAAACAAATCATATAAAAGCAATTAAAACTCGCAAAGACCATAAACCAGAAAATATGTCGCAATAAAACATACACACAATCAGACCCCAAACCAAATTGAGAATGGGAGCCATAAGAAGTAAACCCCCACATAATAAACAGTCGGTCGACTTGTAAACACACAACTGAAACAAGAGCCCGAATATTCAGAAATATAAAACAATACAACATTTTCCGACCAGATCAAAGATATTATATTTCCATAAGAGAAATGTATGGTCTTTGTTTAGTCCAAGTTTCATCTGGCCGTTGAAAATATTGTCTTTTGTTGAATACAGAAAAAAATACACCACCATCAGAGTTTACAATCATGAGGTTGATATATTTTTTCAGTGCTTGCCGTACATTTATTTGACAAATTTCACACACACTTGAGAGAGTACACTCTCATTAATCCATTGCAATGATTTATTTAATAATTTATTTTATAATTACCACAAATTTCTTTGATTTTAGTCTTAAAAACGCGTCAATGTATTTCTTTTGTAGCTCTTTTCTCTTTTTTCTGTATCTCTTTCTTCGTTAAATACAAATATGGCGACAAAATCTACTTAACGAATAAAGTGGAACCATCTCTGTTTTTGTAACCTAAATTACATTATTTGCGTTCGGCGGATACATTTTAAGATGAGAAGATTTATACGGCGTTCTAAAGTAAGTTTTGGGATGTAAACTATATCCCAATTATGTGCCTTGCAGACTATAAGTTTATCCGGAGACAGTGGTCGTGTCGATTTTAAGTTAAATGCGAAGGCATAATCGATACTGCTGCATGTTTATGGGATCGATAACACATTTACCGATTATTTAGTCATCGCCGACAAGTCGTATCGATCCGACACACTGTAGGATTCTTTACAAACACCGACATTCCGTCCGGAATAACTAATAATCTGTAAAGCGCATTACAGCTTGGAATTTTTATTGTTTGACCACACTGTTAGATTCTTTACAAATACAGACATTTCTTCTAGATAATTGTATACTCTGAACGCATAAGCTTTACATTAACTGATAATACCCTGCCAACATTTTTTGAATTTGGGGACTCTTTTGAGAATCCCCACTACGTCGAAAACAATCATATACGACATCAAAAACTCGTCGGAAAAGCGCCGTCACTATTGAGAAGTTGTACCACGCCAAGTTACTACAAAAATGTTTCGCATGAGTGCAATTATTAGGTGCCTTTATAGATCAATTTAGAACGACGCCAATAAGGGACCCTCCAAACAATCAGAAAAAGTGAATTTTAAGATAGTTGTAAAAGAATCATTGTGGTCGAGTAAAACACGTTTGTTTAGACATTTATTAATTTGATTAAACATTTACAAATTCTTAAAAATATAACATTTATACCACTATCACATTACATTTAACATAATTTTTGGCATTAATGATGATGTTGAGTTACAAGTAGCGAGTTACATGTTGCTGCGTCTATCAACCAGTGTTTTTATTCCATGGAGGCAGCGTGTCTGTAAAATATCTGAAAACAGTCACTTTATTCCACTTGGAAAATCACCAAATTGTTCACCAATATACCTTTCACAATTTTAAGCGTATAATCTATGTTTTCAGAACTTTATTTTCGTTTTTATTTAATTAAAATATAACAAGCTGGTTGCGCTTGGCGTTTCACAAAAAAATGGATTTTTAAACAGTAGGGATGGCAAATTACTTGTATGTACTTTTTGATGTACCTTTTCATGATGTTTGAAGTGACATTTACGAGTCTGTGGTAACGATGAGGTTGAAATGGAACTTTGAAATGCTGGCAGGGTAACGACTTAAAATAACGTTTCGCTATCAAAAAAGACAACTAATAAACGTTCGCTTTCAAAATACGACATATGAGCTTTACAGAATATCAGTTATTCCGGACGGAATGTCGGTGTTTGTAAAGAATCTTACAGTGTGTCGCATCGATACGACTTGTCGGCGATGACTAAATAATCGATTAATGTGTTATCGATCCCATAAACATGCAGCAGTATCGATTATGCCTTCGGACTTAACTTATAATGTGCACAATATATGGGATATGTTCGACACGAGCACTGTCGTCCGGAATAACTGATAATCTGTAATGCGCTTTACAGACTATCAGTTATTCCGGACGACAGTGCTCGTGTCGCACATATCCCATATATTGTGCAAATTATAAGTTAAGTCCGAAGTTGTACCACGCCAAGTTACTACAAAAATGTTTCGCATGAGTGCAATTATTAGGTGCCTTTATAGATCAATTTAGAACGACGCCAATAAGGGACCCTCCAAACAATCAGAAAAAGTGCATTTTAAGATAGTTGTAAAAGAATCATTGTGGTCGAGTAAAACACGTTTGTTTAGATATTTATTAATTTGATTAAACATTTACAAATTCTTAAAAATATAACATTTATACCACTATCACATTACATTTAACATAATTTTTGGCATTAATGGTGATGTTGAGTTACAAGTAGCGAGTTACATGTTGCTGCGTCTATCAACCAGTGTTTTTATTCCATGGAGGCAGCGTGTCCGTAAAATATCAGAAAAACAATCACTTTATTCCATTTGGAAAATCACCAAATTGTTCACCAATATACCTTTCACAATTTTAAGCGTATGTTTCCCATCTTTTTTACTTAAATTGTGCTCCACCCTAGTGCATTACCCAACTTAGGGCCAGTTTCTCAATGTCTTGTTATTATTTATCGTGTCGATAAAACAGCTGATCCCATACAAAAATTTTACTAACCGGAGGTCTATCCACCGGTTAAAATTAATCGGAGGATGAGAAAAAAATTTGGCAACCCTGATGCCTGAGTAGACGTTTGTTTATCACTGCTGATTATACTTCGTTTTTATTTACTTTTGTATTGGTCTTTTTGACTGCAGTTTATTCGCGCCAGTACTAATTTGTGAAATATTTTTTGGATCAATTGGAATTTATAAGTAAATCGTGCATTAGCTGCTTAAAATACTGGTGCTATTATTGGGGTGTTATTGCATAACTTGCAACTCCACTGGTTTATTATTGTTGCTGTTCTGTCTTGTATTCATAACTGTTGCTGAAGTTGTTTTGTTGTTGCCGCTGTTCTTGTTGGTTGCATTCAATATGACTGGTAAAGGTGTTGTTTGCCAAGATTGCAATAATCACATCACCAAAACTCAGGGATCCATTGAATGCAAAGTCTGCTCCAAATGGACCCATGGTTCCTGTGCAAAGCTGTCTGACAAAGACTTGTCGGCATTGAAGGCTATGAAGTCTTGTTTCTTCGTTTGCGTTTTATGTGAACCTAACCTAGCAAACAAAAACAATAACAACAGTGCTGTGTATGACGAGATTAGAAGCGTTAGCAAGAAACTGGATGCCTTTATTTCTAAAAATGATGAGGAGATGGACTCTATTAAGAAATCCCTTGACAAGATTAATTCGGAAATGAGTGCCTGCCTCCCTGAATTACGGGCTGACATCGACAAATGCAAAGAAAGGATTTCCGTGCTTGAAAATATGGTTTCTTCGAAGTTCGGCGCACAGGATGTCTTGATTAATGCTCTACACCGTAAGTCAAATCGGGCCGACTTCCTTATTGGTGGCTTACCTGATGGTTTAGCTGATCTTGTTGGACCTGTTATTGCCATCGCTGCTTTTTATAACATCATCCTAACAAATCATGATGTGTACCATGTATGCTATATAAATAATAAGAGACAAGTATTGGTGAAGCTGAATAGCATTATGTTACGTGATAGTATCATGAGAGAGTACTATAAAACTCGTTCCCTTAGAGTATGTGACATCATGAAAGGACCTGGTGGTGACATTACGAGTCGAGTGTATCTCAATGACCATTATACTCCTTTTGCTGCTCAACTAAATGCCCTATGCAACAAACTGAAGCGCCAGAGTAAAATAACCAAATTTAAAATCCTAAATAGTGATAGAGTTAACGCCAAAATTACTCTTCCTAATGGTAAGGAAATTATCCAGGATGCCTCTCAATGTGCTTTGCTTCTCAGTGATGCTGATGCGCCCTCTACTTAGTTATTCTTCTGCTTTTAGATTTATGTACTTTATATTTTATATACTTACCTTGTTGCCTTAGTACTTTGTAGTGAAATTCATGCAAATTATGATGAAGTTTTTATTTGCATGTTTTTCTCTATCTATATGTATTATCTTATTATCTACTTTTCCTTTTCTTTATCTCTTTTTTGTAACAATATTACAATGTAGTCCGCTTTAAAGTATTGCTCCTTTTGATACGTTTTATTGTATATATTTGTATTCTATTAGTATGCGAATATAATTATTTTGATCTCTTAGTATTTTATCCCTTTTATTCTTTTTGCTATAATCAGCAGTGTAATATAATATATGAATAATAATGGAATTTTTATGTGATTTAATTGAAATTTTATCTCTTACATTATTCTCTCGGTTCCCCAACCTAATATTATACCCTGTGTTTGATGTCTTTTAACGAAAATCTTGGTCCCATTGTACGTGGTAGCTCATATATCAAATCTAAACTTTTACCTTACGGTGGTCAACTGAATGTAGGGCATCTCAACTGTAGAAGTATCAAATCACCTTGTAAGTTTGATGAACTTAAATGTATACTTGATGGTAGCTCTTTTGGTCTGTTTGCCGTTACGGAGACGTGGCTCTCGGATGATATTGCGACCCGCTCATTTTCCATTTCTGGTTACAAGCTATGTCGTAATGATAGACAATTCTCATCGAGGGGGGGTGGAGTTGCTGTCTATATTAGCAATGGATTAAGATTTAAATTAATCTTCAAGTCGTCTGATTATCTTTGTGAGTCCTTATTTTTAGAGTTTACTTTTAACGATATTGTACTACTGTTCGGTGTTGTCTATCTGCCATCAGGTAATCTGGAGCAATTTGAGACATTCCACCGCGATCTTTTTTGGAGATATAACCATATTGTAGTACTTGGTGATTTCAATTGTAACCTTTTTGATTATTCCAGAGCTAGTATCCTTCGTAGTCTTTGTACTAGATATAACATGTCTGTTGTACACAATTCAGCTCCGACTCATTTCGATTTATCCAGGAGGTCCACATCACTTATTGATTATATGCTTATAAGTGATATTTCTCTATGTAACTTCTCGCATCAGGTACAGTGTCCTTCGATCTCAGATCATGCCTTAATTTTTTCTAGTCTGTTATTCGAATTTGCTTCCATGACTGAGTACGTTGAATATAGAGACTATCGGAACATTGACTGGAATGCATTGGCTTTATATGTGGATTCATTTGAATCTAGTCGAATTTTTAATGCTACTGATGTTGATACGAAATGCACGTTTTTGTCTGCTCTACTTAGTGATCTTTTTAATTTCGTACCAACTGTTAGGAAGAAGCTTCGCAGGGATGAAAATTGGATGAATTCCTCCCATATAAGGTTGGCCAGATCACTTAGAGATCTTTCGTTTTCCGCCTTTCTATCTGATAGATCCCAGGAGAATTGGACAACGTATCGTAAGTACCGAAATAGAGCTAAGGCTATGATTCGCAAAGCGAGAAGGTTGCACTTTTCTGCTCGGTTTGAATCTTTGGACTCATGTGGCATGTGGAGGATTTTGCGTAGGTCTGGGTGTGTTACTGATGACTTCGTGGAAACTAATTTGGATGTCGAATGTATCAATTCTTTTTTTGCTAACGGTTCGGCTCTTGGCAGCCGAATTGAAGAATTTGATTTTGATAGTTTCCATGAGTCAGATTCGCCGTTTTCTTTTTGTGGTGTCAATGAGCTTGAGCTTCTTGAAGCGATGGGAAAAGTTAAATCGAGGTCGGTAGGATTGGATGGTGTGCCTATTCATTTTATTAAGTCTATTTTCCCGCTTGTATCAAGCTTTATTTTGGATTTGGTGAATTGCATTCTGACAACGTCCACTTTTCCTTCCGCTTGGAAGAAAGCTCGTGTAGTTCCTATACCGAAGTCTCGAGTTGTTTCTGAACCTGCTGATTTACGTCCAATTTCAATATTACCTGCAATTTCTAAAATTGTTGAGCATATTATGAAGGGGCAGATACTTATGGCTACTTCTAATCTTATTCATGAGTCTCAATATGCGTTCCGCCAAGGTCTAAATACTACGCATCTGCTCTTGTCACTGACGGATCATGTCCGCACAGATATTAACAATGGTTGTTCGAGCTCTCTTGTTTCTCTTGATCTATCTAAGGCCTTCGACTCCGTGAGTTATGCTAGATTAGTTGCTAAACTTGGTGGGCAGTTTGGATTTTCGTTATCGGCGTGTAAGCTTATTTATTCATATTTGAGAAATAGGGAACAATTTGTTGCTATGAATGGTGCAGAATCTAGCATTCTTCCGCTTGCTTCTGGTATACCTCAGGGTTCGGTCTTGGGCCCACTCTTATTCATCCTGTATGTTAATGATATCCACTGCTACACTGATTCTAGGGCGTGTAGAACGTTCGTTTTCGCGGATGACGTTTTCTTGTTGTTTAGCGGTTGTGGTTCTTCTACTGAGAACTTTGAGATTGAGATTAATGCCGTGTTGGATCGTTTTAGACATTGGGCATTGATGAATGATTTGTTGGTTAATGTGGCTAAGACTAAAGCCTTGATGTTTGGGTCGAATAGGGGGCTCCCTCAATTACCCAATTTGTTCCTTGGATATGAACCCATTGAATTTGTTGATAGGCATCGTTGTTTGGGTGTTGTACTTGACTCGGAGCTCTCGTTTCAATTCCATATTGATGCTCTGTCTGGTAGGATCTGGTCTACATTGCGTAGGATTTCTTCGTCGGATTTATTTTTACCACTCAATGTCAGACTCAAATTGGCTCACTCGCTCTTAATGTCTCAAGTTCTTTATGGTCTTGAAGTTATCTCAGGCTGCTCTGGACAACTTTTTGCGAAGTTAAGACGAACTGTGAATGTGATTGTGCGCTTTATTTACAATGTTCGAAGGAGGGATTCTATTTCTGGGTTCGTAAGGCGTTTTCTTGGTCTCTCTTTTCGCAATTTTGTTGACTATCGGAATCTGATTTTATTTTATAAGGTTATATATTGCTCTAGGCCTGTATCTTTACGCTCTTCCTTCTCCTTTTCACGCTCGTCTAGGAATCCACAGCTATTTGTTCCCCGTATTAGGAGAAGTATTTTTGCTAAATCTTTTCAAGTGAGAATTATACGTTGTTGGAATGGGTTACCGCTTCAGTTGCGAATATTTTCACAGTGTAATAACTCCTTTCGGTTGAAACTGATGCAGTATATGGATTCGATCTTGCCACATTGAAACTACTCTTGGTCTATTTGTATATGTCTACCTCGTGCGGGACTAATATTATTTATTTATTTTTTACATTTTTAATACTGCTAATTTATAGTTAGGCTGGGGAGCCGACAAATTGAATACTGTTACAAGAAATTTGTTAAGAGTGCAGAAAAAAGAAAACAACTTATAATGTATTTTGGTACTTGATTTTATTTAAATCATTTAAGTTAGATATATTATAATTTTAATTAGTTATTTTTATATTCAGTTAAGAATTTTGTTTTGTATTCAGGTATTCTTGCTAAGTAATATATATATTGGCCTATGAAAGGCTTTGTATTACTAATTGTTAAATAAATGAAATGAAATGAAATGAAATGAAATGAAACTGGCCATTAAATTGTTGCATCCAGTGCAAAAAGAAAACAGCCCTATTGCTGTTCTCATATTTTTAGCGACCGTTAACGTCTGTTGAAAATTTATCGTCGCGTTCTCTTGACGTGTCGCTGAAGCGTTCCCATTTAAAGAATTCAAGAATAGACTTTAAATGACAACTGCACTCAAAAGTCAAGAGAAGAAGAAGAATAAAAGATACATTCTCGTGTTGTACCACAGGATGAGGACAACATGATAAGGTTTTATTAAACATTTATTCCAAATTATTGTATAAATTGTGGATACAAATTTTGGAAGCAATTTTAACAGTCCACAGAATTCATTGCTCTGCTATTTGTCTATGTTGTAAATACTAAGAATTTTTTGACTTCGCTTATGTACGAGGAAATAAAAAAGTCGAAAATCGAATAACAAGTGAGTTCCCATTATGTGAAAATATCCAAAATTGCGACTAGTGGTAGTCACAACAACAATAATTAGCCGATACTTAATTGCCTTCTAAGTTCTAATTCTTTTCTTTTTGTATCCAGTTTGAATTCCACATTTCCTTAAAAATTTACAAAATTAAAAGTAAAGTAATTAAAATAAACCAAGATCTTTCAGTATACTCAAAAGCTCTGTAAAATGTGATCAACACAAAATACAAGGAAAACATTCAATGTTAATGTACTCCAAAGGTCAAAGAACAAGGGCTACAACAGGACATCCTACACAATTAACGTTACTGTATACTAAACATTCACTTGGCAGTAGCATTCACCAAATTTGGTGGATGTATGATTTTAACCTGTTGGAGTCAATATGACAAGTACACCTTCATCTGAGAGCGAGGAGCAGTATGATGCATTGACCGAGGAGTTGCATAACATCCAATCGGTCATACATGTTACCCGGGAAAATATCGATGCTCTGAATGCAAGGTTTGCAAATCTTCAGGAACCTCCGCCCATGTACATTGCTGAATATCAGGAGTTAACATCAAAACTACATGAGCTGGAGACCAAGGAGTCGGAACTTATTGAACAATTAAATGTTCAACAAGAACTGGAGGAGAAAGAACAACATCAAAGAGAACTGAATGAGTATGCCTTTCAATCACACTATCAAAATCAACAGCAAATACAACAACAATTGTTAACAAGACCTCCTTACTCAGGAAATGAAATGGTATGGATTCACATCTTGGAAATATATTATTCTCAATTACTCATCATTCTCATTAACGATTTCAGACCGATAGCCTTATCTCATCCCAAAGCAATCAATATGGTGGTAGTCAATGTAGTACTTTAACTCGCCAGCGAAAAATTTTAATGAGAGCTCATTTGCCGAACCAACAGAGAACTTCTGTCGAAGTAGTACGCGGAGTACGTCTTTGTGATGCCTTAATGAAGGCACTAAAATTGCGCCAGCTGACCCCAGACATGTGTGAAGTAACGACTTCTGAAAATGGGCGTCAAATAATCCCCTGGCACACGGACATATCGACCATTCAAGTAGATGAAATCTATGTGAAGCTATTGGATAAGTGTCCTATTATGACACATATTTCTCACCAGTTCATACGAAAGACATTCTTTTCTTTGGCGTTTTGTGAATGTTGTAGACGTCTCCTGTTCACCGGATTCTATTGCAATCAATGTAATTTTCGGTTTCATCAAAGATGTTATGACAAAGTACCTACACTATGCCAACAATTCCCGGTGGATAGTTACTATCAACGTTTGTTGGCCCAAAACCCAGAGAATGCTGTGGGTATTTTACATCCAGGTCGGGGAATGTTGGGTGATACACAGGTACAGTGTTGACTATGAAGAAGTGGCTGAGAAATATTATATCTGTAATTGTCTTGCAGGGTCGTCATCCACGTTCGATAAGTCAACAAGATCGATCGAATTCGGCTCCCAATGTTTGCTTCAACAATATCAAACCATTAACCGAAGCCCAATGTAGATTAATACAAGCTCATGGACCTTTACAAAATCTAGGAGATCATTCCAATTCTACACAGGCTTCGCCTACCAGTACGCTTAAGCATATAAAAAGGGAAAGAGCCAGATCAGCAGATGAAAGCAATAAAAATTTATTGTCTTCCAATAGATCCTCAGAAGAAAATTGGGTAATTATACACTTAGAACTTTTGTTGTGAAACTCGTCTCTAATTGTCATATCCTCCTAGAATATACAAGCGGAAGAGATACTGATAGGGCCTCGTATTGGTTCTGGGTCTTTTGGAACTGTCTATAAGGCCCATTGGCATGGACCTGTAGCCGTTAAAACTCTTAATGTTAAAACTCCCAGTTTGGCTCAACTGCAAGCTTTTAAAAATGAAGTCGCCATGTTAAAGAAAACAAGACATTGTAATATTCTGTTGTTCATGGGTTGTGTTTCGAAGCCTTCTTTGGCTATTGTAACTCAATGGTGTGAAGGCAGCAGTCTCTACAAGCACATACATGTGAAGGAAACAAAGTTTAAGCTAAAAACACTAATCGATATTGGAAGACAAGTAGCTCAGGGAATGGATTATTTGCATGCTAAAAATATTATTCATAGGTGAGTAAATTATAGCACTTCCATTTTGGCCTTACCAACGTTATATATACTCCCCAATAGAGATCTCAAGTCGAATAATATCTTCTTGCAAGATGAATATTCCGTTAAAATTGGTGATTTCGGTCTGGCCACTGCGAAAACACGCTGGTCGGGTGAGAAACAGGCCAATCAACCAACTGGCAGTATTTTATGGATGGCCCCGGAAGTTATACGTATGCAGGAACAGAATCCATACTCGTTTCAATCAGATGTCTATGCCTTTGGAATAGTTTTGTATGAATTGTTAGCTGAATGCTTACCCTACAGTCACATCAATAACAAGGATCAAATACTTTTTATGGTGGGGCGTGGTCTATTGAAACCCGACATGAGCCGCATTCGTTCCGATGCACCTCAAGATTTAAAACGTCTTACAGTTGATTGTATAAAATACGAGCCCCATGAAAGACCTTTATTCCGTTTAAATTTGAATATGTTGGAGTACATTTGGCGTACACTACCAAAATTACACCGTAGTGCTAGTGATTCAACATTGACGCAAACACAACTGCAACACGATGACTTTCTCTATTCATGTCCTAGCCCAAAAACCCCTGTAAACTTCCAATTCTACCATAGTGCTGGTAATATCTAGCGCTGATGGTGATCGTTTACATCGCTTGTGATACATAAAATTATTTGAATCAGGATGAACAAATCCATGTGGCTACATGAACAAGATAAAACATACAAAGCATCTAATTAGGCCATGATACAGCAAAGAAGCAGCACTTACACATATTCAAAATATAATGTCACACACCTATCTATAAAAGGCAATTGAATTGCATGAGTGAATCAGAGTGGGTGTTATCAGAAGAGATATTTTATCATATGACTCATCAATCCTAATAATATACTAAATAGAAATTAGTGTAAATATATACCGATATAGAAATTGATGAGGTCTGATCTTTCTTATATAGTAAATGAGGCCCTCACACGTTTACAATTCAGCATAAATCCTTCTGTAACTCAAATCAAAACATTAGATGCCTCCATTAGTCTTTTAAAACTCAAGTAAATAAAAGAAACCAAACGAAAAGAAAATAGGACATTTTGTTAACTTCTTTACAAGCAAAAACTTTTCTATAAGAGACCGTCGTACCGAAAGTAGTGATTGTTTTGACTACCTACTACCATAAGCAACCATAAATTGTAGGTTCAACTTCAAAGAATTTACTATAGATAAGAATTATTTATAAAAAGAAAAAAAAAACACAAAACCTGCCTACTATCTTAACTACTTACTATGATGCTTTTTTATTTATTTTATTATTAAGTTTATTGTTTTCCTTTTTCAAAAGGATAATAAAATCGCCTCCTCCATAAATGGAGTAAATAACAATAAAACATAATTCTACAGCCTACGATTGGATTATGTAAAAAAACATGATTAACACGTATAGAGACGTATGTAATGGATGAAAATATTTCTATTTTTCTATCGGGCAGACATTCAAATGGAACGAAACCTTGATTTATTGTGATCTTTGTTATTCTATATGTAACTAATTATGAAATAAAATTAAGAAACTTTCCTCATATATAATTTAAGTTAAATTATTGTTTTTTTTTTTGTCAATCACCCTGAATAGAAATTAATCTAAAATCACCCAACACTCACACAAACACCTTCTAGGACTACTATTTAATGTATATCTGCTTACAGTTAGGTAACTATTGTATATAATAATTGTTAATTCAATATAAAACTTTAAGTAATTAACAACTATTTCAATTTGCATTGTCATTTATTTGTTTGAGGGTGGGGGGAGATGTAAAAAAAATTTTAAAAAATATTGTATGTAAGAATGATGAACTAGTTTGGCGTAGATTGTGTCATTTAAATTGAAAGCTAGCTGAGGGGGTTTCTTAACAAAATCAAGAAATTTGTGGAAACTAGTGTGAATTTAAGACCAATAGATATGTTGCAAGGGTTTTGAAATAGCCCTAAAAGATTTTACGTTTGTCTATCCATTTTCCTAATAGCTTATATTGCAGACAGTATAAGATCTTTGGAACACATTCGACCTGGAAATTTTCTACATCAAAAATTTTCGAATAACGGGAGTCAGTATCGTTCGCTTTCGTTTGTTTGAAAACTTAATTGATTGATTGATTACATCTTCTCATTTTTTTACATGGATTATATTGTGAATATATAGGACAAATTGTAACTCGAAACTAGGCAAGTTTACTTTAATTAGTTGGGTCCGCGAAAGTGAGTTGCAGCGTTTACAGAGGCTCACCATTCAAATCTGGGTTAGTTGAGGGGAAAAACTGCTTACCAAGATCCCTACGTTCACCGGATGGTTTCGTTTACCATTCATCAGATTTTCATGTTATTTATTTTTTCATGTTTGCTCATATCTCGTTCACGTTTACAATGTAGATCTTGCTGTTTCTGTAGAGATGTACTTTTATACCCTTTTGAAAGTAAATTATCTTCCAATTTAAAAGTATAGGTGGGTATTAAGCCGCTAAAATCGAAAATAAACCTGTAAAAGGCGAATAAAACTATATTTTTTTGAAAGTTTAACTTGATCATGAATCATCCAAAGCTTAAATTGAAAAAATTTGTTTCTTTTAAAATAAATTATTAAAGAAAAGTAACCGTGAATAGCCATTATAGTGCGACAATGCGAACTTAATACTGGCCTTAATGGCTTAAATCTTCATCTTGAATTTAGCTCCAAGATTATTTGGTAACGCAGTCTTTGTATTTGAATCAGCAGCAATTTTTGTGCTAGAATAGCCAAAACTATTTACTTTATTAGAAAATACTTCTGCTTTCCATTCTTCAGCGACTTTTTGTAATAAAAGTGTTTTTATAGAATTTAAATGACCAATAAAAGGAAAACCAGCGCACTTTATGTACATGAATCAGCAGCGATTTTTTTTGATACTACTTAACTTACTTCAGCATCTTTTTGTAATAATAAATTTGAATGTGAATAAATGAAACGGAATAACATAGTTTTCATCATTTTATTTAAAAACTTTTAGTTGTAACAATAAGTTTGGTACATTTAATTAATGTACAAATGTATTAACCACTCTTATCTAGACTAAGTAGCTAATATATTTTTTATGGTTAAAGATATTGTTGTTCTATATTTATAGTGAACACGAACTTAGAGGCACATGAATATAGAAACATTTTATAATTAGGACTGATATCCAATGAAGAATTGTCTTTCCATGCTAATGCTATTGCCACAATTTCGTTGCAAATAAATTTACGTTCATTCAAGAAAGACAACAGTCCTCAATACTATATATACAAAAGGTATGTATGTACATGTTTGTTTGTTTGTTTTGTTTTGTTTTTTTTTTTTTTTGATTTCACAGGAATACTAGTTTTGTTTTTGAGCAAATTATTATAGTAGTAGGTAAGTAAAAATACCAAAAACTTTGATAATGTAGTCTTAAAACTAGAAAACAATACCCTTAAATAATATCGGAAAGATATGTATATAAAAATAAATTGTATATGTAAAAAAATAGTGTAAAGTATGGAAATGTAGATTAATACAATATTTGGGATTTTCTTATTCTCGATTAGTAGTCGAGATTGCCTTGAGCTCCAGTGATAATGGCATCGATCCAAATACGTGCAGCTGCATCCGAAGCAGCCTGTAAATAGTATTTGCGCTTCTTTGTTTTCACAATAAAGGTGCAATGTGGCCGACTGCTTTTCGATGCATTTAGATGATCCATATAGACCTCGTCGATTGAGCAAAAATAAGCTCCACCTCGTGGTTTACGTTCAGATTTATCGGAATAGTAGATAAGAGCATTACGCTGGCGATCTAGAACAAACCAGCGTTTCGACCAAGTGTGAAATGTTGAGCCCAATTTATGGAGATAGCCACGGCAAGTGTACGAGTCGATAAAGACATGCGGGCACATATCGATTTGATGACCCGCCGATTCAATGTGTCGTTTTAGGTCTAGATCAGGGGCAAATATGGGAAGATAACGGGTAAGAGGTCTTTGATGTTTGGGCACAATTTTTCGGCGTTCACTAGACAAGCTACTCTCTCCAAGAGAGGATATCTCATTTGAAAGAACACTACTGCAACGTTTTTCAACACTCCTTACTGGACTTACAGGACTTTGGGTGCGCAATGAAGCATCAACGATCGATTTGCGTTTGGTGGGTTTTAATATATCATTCCCTACATCTGAATTGGACTCTGACAAAGGTCTGTGAATATGGCTTGGATTGTGATCCTTTTGCGCTTCCAATGGAATTTGTGACTTTTCTTTGGTGGAAGCAGGAGGTTCAGAAGATTGTTTCTGATAATTCTTCTGGTTTTCGGTCTTTTTTGATTGCATTTTTGGCTGTTTATCTGAACCAAGTTCTGAAAGTATTTCTTCTATTTTTCTGCGTTCTTCCTCCAAAGCCTTCTGACCTGGTTTCGATGTTAGCAGCTTGCGATTACGTTCAATTTCTTTAATAGAATCAACGATTTTATTAGATGCTGCTTTAGAGGAGATGGTATTAAATTCTTGCGAAACCACGCGGCCTTTACTGTTCGCAGCAACAACAATCTGTAGTGAGTTTTGTGGCATTTCTATTTTATTATTGTAAAACATGTTCTCGTTGAAACTCTTCGACATCAAATCTTCGTTGTTGACCTTTGGACACAGAATTTCGGTTGAGCCAAATAAAGATTGTGACATAATTGATAATGATGATGTGCTACCAACTGAATTATTCTGGTGCGAATTTACAGACAATTTGTATTCCAGTTCCCGAAATTTTAGCTCGCAATCCTGTAAATCGTGAAATAAAGCAACCAAACGCTTTCTAAGATTCTTTTGACTTTCAGAGGTAGCAGTATTCTCTTGATTCTCTAAGTTTAATATGGCCTTTTTGATTTCTTCTATTTGCTTTTTTAGATTTGTCTCTTCGTTATGAAGTTCATCGCGATGGGCATGCCATTCCGATTCTCCCTCTAAGTATTGGAACTCAAGATCTTCGAACGCTTTTCTATCGTTGTCTAACGATTCACGAACATTATCAAGTTCTTCCTTTAAACAGGTATTGGGTTTTTGTTTAAGCATATCTTTTAATTTTTCCACTTGATCTTGTTTCATTTCAATGGACTGTTTCAGTTTAGCCTGTTGGTTTTCCTCCATTACTCTCATGGCGTTACGTTGTGCTTCCAATCGATGTATGCGTTGTTGCAAAGCCTTATATTCGATCTCCAATTTGTTTTTATTTTCATTTATTGACTGTAGTTCTCCCAAAACCAAAGCATTTTCCATATCCATTTCGATAAGTGCTTCATTGTCCTGCTGTTGGAGCATTGATATCTCCCGCTTTAGACTATGCAAGCGATGCAGTAAATCTTCTCTCTCAGTATGTAATTTTTCTTGGTTTTTGTTTATATTTGGCAAGCTTCCAACGGCAACGGAATAATTAGTTGGTTTCGTCCTGGGAGCTGGTGTTGGTTTTTTATTTAGTTTATGAGAATTTTGTGGCGAAACCAAAGATTTAACATCTATGCTAAGATTATGGATATTTTTGTTTGTTCTTTTGGCTATGGGCGTTGTATTGGCAGATTGCGATGATATTTTAGACCCATTTCGAGAACTCTCCTCTATTGCTTGGATTTCTTTTTGAAATTTTTCTTCAAATGTTTTCATTAGATCTTCATAGTTGGTAGTTTTCGCTTTTGGATCGCCAACACTTCTTTTCGTGTTGGGGTAATTACTGAGATGGCTGTCTTTTTTTGGCGACAGACAATTAGTGCGAATTTTAGTTCGTGGACTTTGTGGTATAAACTTAACATTTTCGTAACCACTACTTGTGGTATTCGTGGCGTTCTCACACTCACTACGTGGTTGATAAAAAGTTCGGACGTTTTCATACCCACTGCTCTTGCAGTTTGGAGAACTATTCTCGCTACCGACATTGAACTCTTGATGGAATGGGGACTTTTTCTCCCTTGGCAATGATCCATTGGTCTTAATGCGATTTTGTACTATGGGCGAGGAGCTAGAACTACCACCACTGCGATCTTGACGATCAGTATATTCTGTACAAAGCCTCAACATGTCCTCTAAGTAATCCTTGCTATCGAATGCAGGAGTCTCTGATTTCGGCTTTCCAATTTCTACAGATTTTTGGGGAGTATGCGTGTTGGAAACCTTGGTAAGAAATTCACTGTCTGTATTGGATGAAAATTGTGGAATGTTTGCATAAAGGCCATCATTATTTTTTGTGATAACGTTTTTATCATTTCTGTGGTTTTCAGCAAGGTTTTTAGCGAAGCTTGCATATTTTTGACCCAAAACATCTTTAGCTGGCATATTTACTGTAACCAAGTCCGCAGTGAAAACCTTTGGACATTGCCAGCTATCAATATCCAGAGGCTTTGAATCGTAATTTCCCTTCTCACTATAAATCGCTTCTTCTTGCGATCTAACTTTTGGATTGATATTAGTTTCATAGAAATTATCCAATACGGCTGCTTCATCGTTCTCAAAGTCGTCCCAACTGCTACCCATGGCAGTTCTCATTCTCAATGCTTCTTGTGGATTGTTATAACGCAAATAATACGAGTCTCCTAAGGTTATCATTGCTCCTTGTTTGAGGTCAATCTCCTGCCCTATTAAAATGCCATCGATTAAAATGCGTGCATCGCGTTCAGGGACAAGGGTCACTTGATTCTCTTCACTGCGATAGATTGTACAATGATAAGGCTTTACACCTGATCCTGACAAGGATATGTTGCTCTGCAGAGATGAGCCAATTGTAGTATCACCCACAGGAATATTGTGAATTGTAACGGCAGTACTAAGTCTTCCACCTCCCAAACTGACTAAATGGGGATCGTTGGCTGCGACACGCAAAGATGGATCTTTCTTAGACAAAGACATGTTTTTTTCTTTCGAATGCGAAAATACTTCCTGATTTCAGCTTTTTCACACATTTACCATTTCAATTTCCAAAAATCATTAGATAAAATATTGAATAACGTGATAAATTGGCTTTATTAACTGGACATCGATCTTTGTATATTTAATTAGCGAAACTTTCTGCAAATTATGTAGGAATGGAACTGATTTATGTAAATATTGTGTTTTCCCAAAAAACATGACAGATTTCGCGAAGTATGACAAATCTAGGTAAACATACGACACACGAGTACAAATCTAAATTAAAGCAACTACAGAGGTGCAGACAACGAAGCCGGGAAGGCCTTTTCAACGTCGTCGAAGTAATATGATCTTAATAAATAAATAAAATAAAATAAAATAAAATAAAAATATGTTCGCTCCTTCCACCATGTATGGAAGAAATCCAGGGCAATTTTACGAAATTTTTCATCTCTCTCAATTAACTAACTCAAATCAGTAACCGCTAAAATTAACGGGGTTTCGGCTTGAAATCTAAATATAGCATACACCTTAAGTTCTGAAGAAAAATAGCTATTTTCCCTACCTGTAATCATTTGAAAGGTCGATTTCTACCCATGTTTCTACCCTACCCTTACCATATACTTACGAAGTATATCGTCAATGAATGAACGTTAAAATTTTACCCAAGTTTTTTACTCAAAAGGGTGTACTATGATAGATACTATGATCAACAAACTAAAAGCGCAACTGGAAATGCTTGGAATTATTTTTTATGTTGAGATTATTTTTTATGCTAGCCAACAGCAATTTTTAGGTATTAAAATATTGCCCAAAGCGTATTTAAAAGCTAAAACAAAGCTTTTTTACATAAAGGTGGGTATTAAATTCGAGTTTAGCCGCTAAAATCGTCATTTTTCACGATTACTTTTCTTTAATAATCCATTTTAAGGAATACAAACTTTGTTCAATGAAAGGATTTGTAGCGAAAAGAAATCATTATAAAATTGTACTAGTGTCAGAAGCCTCTGGTGCTTCAGGCTGTATCCAATGACAAGGCTGTATCTTGTCGTGTATACGCTTTACAGTCTACCAGTTATTCCGGACGGGATGTCGGTGTTTGTAAAGAATCTTACAATGTGTCGGATCGGTACGACTTGTCGGCTATGACTAAATAATCGGTAAATGGTTATCGATTCCATAAATATGCAGCAGTATCGGACTTAACTTATAATGTGCACAATATATGGGATATGTACGACACGAGCACTGTCGTCCAGAACAACTGATAGTCTGGAATGCGCTTTACAGACTATCAGTTATTCCGGACGACAGTACTCGTGTCAAACATATCCCATATATTCCCCACATTATCAGTTAAGTCCGAAGGCATAATCGATACTGCTGCATGTTTATGGTATCGATAACACATTTACCGATTATTTAGTCATCGCCGACATGTCGTATCGATCCGACACATTGTAAGATTCTTTACAACCACCGACATTCCGTCCGGAACAGTGCTGCCGCTACTACTTCAATCGAAGTATTTTGCTTCATTTTCACAAAATTTACTTCGTCACTCCTTCTTCCAAAAATCTGCTTCACTTTTTGTTCTGCTTCAAATTTTTAAATTTTTCCCCATATTACCTAATTGTTTTTCCTATTCCTTTAATTACGATGAACATAGCGGTTATAATCATTGAATTATTAACCGATGTGGACCAATTTTTGCATAGTTGTTAGAGACCATATACTTACACCATGTACCAAATTTCAGCCGGATCGGATGAAATTTGGTACATGGATATATGAATATATGTACTTTATGGGGTCTTAGAGCAATATTTCGATGTGTTACAAACGGAATGACAAAGTTAATATACCCCCATCCTATGGTGGAGGGTATGATAAAATGAATTCTATTGTTTTGTTTCCAAAAATGTATGCTATTTCAATTTTATTCAATCTACTCCACTTTTTTCCAAAATCTATTTCACTCAATTTTTCACTAGCGGCAGCACTGGTCCGGAATAACTGATAATCTGTAAAGCGCATAAAGCGCATTACATTATCAACGATGACTCTATTTAGCGCAGAGTTGACCACATTCTTTTGCGTTTCAACTGTCAAACAACTATTATTTAGGTATGGTTGAGCATTGTGCGATTCTATTTCAAGGGGATTTCTCGTTTTTGTGATCGGCCAATTTTTTTACTTATTTTTTGTGAAGAATGGCTATAAATTATATATTTCGAGCCACGCTATGCTTGGTTTTTGTAAATGTCGTCAGAGCTCTTTTCGATCCTTTGTCAATGGGTCTGGCTGCCGGTGCCGCTTTAGGTTTCTACAAATTTGATACATTGAAAGATCATACATATTGCCGTTTCGTTGAGTGCTGCAACGATGACTATATACCCGGGGATATTGGCAAATTAGAAACGGATTTGAAAGACAATTTATTCGGTCAGCACATTGTGATACAACAATTGATACCAGCTCTAAAAGCTCATTTTACGGGAAAACGTAATTCAAGAAAGCCATTAGTCATTAGTTTTCATGGTACTCCCGGGACAGGGAAAAACTTTGTGGCTGATAAGATTGCAAATCGAATTTACAAAGAAGGAAATAAAAGCAAATTTGTTCACAAATATATCGGAAGAGGAGATTTTCCTTTGGAATCACATGCCGAACACTATAAAGCTCGCGTTGTTTCGGATGTGCGTCGCGCAATTTCCGTTTGTCCACGCTCTTTATTCATATTTGATGAAGTTGACAAAATGCCTCCTCTGGTTTTTGACTCGCTCACATCACTGATTAACTTTAATTCCGTTGTTGATGGCGTAGACAGCACACAGGCTATGTTTATTTTTCTATCCAATACTGCCGGTGTACATATTTCTGCTAAATTGGGCAAGCTTTTTAATGATGGAAGACTGAGAGAAAATGCAAGGCTTAGTGATTTTGAGCAAATATTAGAAAAAGGAGCCTATAACTTGGAAGGTGGTTTAAAGAAAACTAGTCTTATAGAATCGCATCTTATTGATCATTTCATACCATTTCTGCCGCTTGAGAAATCCCATGTTTACAAATGTGCAAAAGCTGAATTTAGGAAGTGGGGAAAAGAACCAAAAGATGATGTTATTGAGTAAGTGTTGTTTGCAGTACTGTTATCAAACCTTTAATTATTAAATCGGAATATATAGAAATAAAATATATTAATTTAACCCCCGATAATTCCTACTATGGTTTAAAAGCATCTATGTAGAAAATACAATTCATAATTCCAATCTAATATCTTTTTAGGCAATTGATTAACGACTACATCAACTATGATAGAGAACATGGTATATTCGCCACAGCAGGATGCAAAAAGCTAGGCAATAAAGTAGCCGTACTTGCGAATTATACATAAGTTTGTTGAGATGGATCACTTGCCTTTATAATGATGTTAACTCATAAAGTTGTTACCTTTATTTAATATAACTTAACTTTTTAAAAACTTAACTTTTTTATTGGCATAGCTATGAAGAAAATGTAATAAACAATAAGAAAAATGTCTACCATGGATTTTGCCATTTCATACGAGAATCCTTTTTGAGTAAATCAGTGTCTAGTCGTTTGGGGTTATTTTCGAAGATTTCTAATGCCTTTATTCTGTCCTCCACTCGCCCGATCTCCTTTGTAACAATGCATTCACCATTTTCCTTGAGATAAGTGTGATTGATATCATTCTCAGTTGGTTCGCCATGAGGGAAAGTGATTGGTGTTACTTGTATCAAATGTTTTATCTTCCAAAGGCGAGCATTATTTTCCGGAATATTTTTTACAACAGTAAAATCACCTTGTTTACCATCCAATCCCAATTCCTTGAGTAGCCTCTTCTCCCAAAAAGGATTTCCCTTGACGGGTTTTATGCGTTGGATGCGAAATAGTTTGGCTGGTTCTACAGGTGGATCTTTATGGTCGGGAGTACTAAATTGTAGAAAATGATTCAATTTATTTGTAGGAAGTACGTATTGTAATTATATTTACCGTGGGTAATAGATAATGTTCCCATATTTTTGCCCGTCTTTATACAAGAACTTTTTATTGTGTTTTCCATATTGTCGAATCGCATTCAAACAATGGCTTTCAGATGTACTTAGTAAAGTTTTAAATGATATCATTTTAATAGATTAATGCTTTATTTTCTTGGTGATTAAAATCAAGAACCAATGAAATAGAAATTAGGAAGGTTATGAAAGCAGAAAGACATTTCGGGTAAACAGCTGGTTTTGACGACCGTAAATCAAAGATATTGGGACCTAATTTGGGGAGCGGTGCGACACAGTGGCAATTTATAACAATATGTAATATTCACATTAGTTGTGTTCCTATACTTTTTTTGTCTTAAGGCCGGTACTCTGTTCGGTTTTCGCGTTGAAACTCCAAACTCAAAACCAAAAAATGCGAAAAATTTGCAAAATTTTTTCCATTTGTGATACTTTGTTTTTTCGTGTTGAAAAACTGACGTTTATAGCACGGCGCCATTTGCAATGTGAATTAAGAAATAATTTATTTATTAAAAACTATTTGTGCGGGTTTATAAATCAAACACGGACCATATTTTTGTTCCGAAACTATACAAAGGATCAAAGGAATAGCAGATCAATTGCCTAAGGAAAAATAAAATGTTATTTTGTAAAAACAAGCAACAACCACCAACTTAATCCAATATCGCCCCCTGTAAAATAGCGCTCCAAGCTACCTAAAAAAAACGCCGCTTTCTATGTGCGAAATAATGGTTTCCATAAAAAACTTTCGCAAGAATGAACATAGTACCGGCCTTTACTCATTCTTTTCACATTAGGGAAATAGGCCTTTGGTATCATAAATATGCGGTTGTAACATTCCAAAAAATGTTTACCGATGCGAAAATTAAATCATGCAACGAAGGGTTAAGATCGCATTATCGCGCTAAAATCATTAATTTCTCGTGGTTACGATTCTTTAGTAATTAATTTTAAAGGAAATAAACTTTTACAGTTTTCCTTACCAAGTTTTAATAAAATTTGCAAAAAAACAAACCTAAAAGTGAGTGTTCTGTTTTTTTTTTTTTCACGAAAACGCTAAATTAAAAGTACATATATATATAGTTATGAAGACGATTATATTTTGATCAAGTCTTGCCAAATATTTGATGGAAAAGGTCCAAGGAATTGATTGCAAATAATTTTATATATCTAAATTAATCAATTAAAAAAAGTAGCCGTGATAACAAGCTGGTTTTCATCTTGAAAACTGAACATAGTACTCAGCTGTAAGGCCGGTAATAGTTCGGATTTCGAGTTGACATGTTCGCGGTTACTCTATTAAATTAGTTTGATTTTCAACCTTTGGCACCGATTTGAGATCTACGCAAAATTTGGCTAAAAGAACGTAAGCAGAGCGATTTCTTGGTAAACATGGACGAAATGCGCTTTACAGATTATCAGTTATTCCGGACGACAGTGCTCGTGTCGAACATATCCCATATATTGTGCACATTATAAGTTAAGTCCGAAGACATATCGATACTGCTGCATGTTTATGGGATCGATAACACATTAACCGATTATTTAGTCATCGCCGACAAGTCGTATCGATGCGACACACTGTAAGATTCTTTACAAACACCGACATTCCGTCAGGAATAACTGATAGTCTGTAAAGCGCAATAGTCAGTTTAATTGTTTAATTGACGTTGTGGTATATATTTTTCATGATTTGTTTGTGACTAACAGACTGTTTCTATATGTCAAATTCAGCATAAAGACACAGGCGAAACGAAACGTTGGGATAAAAATGTAAAAAGGTTTTCTTCTTTACATCAACGAATTTAGGTCCAATTAGCTAAATAAAACATAAAAGGAACAAAAAATATTGACCAAGCAAAAAATTAAACACAGCTCTGCAAGTTTTTATTGAAAAAAAAAAAATCTGCTGCATAAACTTGCAGCCTCTCTATTCGTCAAATGTTGAAATTTATCCCTCTCTGGTACATTACGTTACAGGAATGGGAATAATTAGGCTTTGGCTGTTTGACTAATCAGTATCGAAGAAATGTTTGGCTATGAGTACTTGGTACTTAGGACTTATACAACCCTAATATTTGGCGTGCATTTTTGATAGTAATAGTGAAGTGAAATTTTGCTAATTTTCTTGTTTTATAGATTAAATTAAAGAAATAAAAAATATACTCAAAATGGAAGAAGGTAAATTGGTGACAAATATTTCTCCAGTACTAAGTTTTCGTTTAATTTTTATTTTATTGTTTTATTCCAGACTATGCTTCCTCTTCCAAAAAAATTGGTAAAATCCACAATACACTACCATTATGGGGAAACGAAGGAACCATGAACTTGAATCCTTTGATATTAGCTAATATACAGAGCTCTAGTTATTTTAAAGGTACGTCCAACAAGGTACAGTAGAATTACACAAGCCAACTTATTCGTTCCCCTATGAAATTATTGTAATTATGTAAATGCATTCTTTACAGTGCATCTGTTTAAGTTAAAAACTTACCACGAAGTGGTAGATGAGATTTATTACCAAGTTAAACATATGGAACCCTGGGAGCGAGGGTCACGCAAGACAAGCGGCCAAACGGGCATGTGTGGCGGAGTGAGTTTATGAAATGTACCTTTTTCGTTTTAAAAAAAGAAGGCTTCTTGGCCTTATGTTGTGTACATAATATACTTGACATACAGATACTAATGCTAGCCTTGGAATCTTCATTTGGTTTTGATTATAGGTTCGAGGAGTTGGAGCAGGAGGCATAGTGTCCACAGCCTATTGTTTGCTTTACAAATTGTATACTCTGCGTTTGACTCGTAAGCAAGTTAATGGTTTGATCAATCATACCGATTCCCCCTATATCAGGGCTTTAGGTAGGTGGTAAGTCGATTGGGAGCACCAAAAACGCAATCAAAGTGTAAAAGTTGTCTATGCGATAACAATGCGACTCTCTATTGATATTGACTTGTGTGGGACGCAATTAATTTGTTGTAAATTTCATAGGTTTTATGTATTTACGTTATACCCAACCACCAGGTGATTTGTACGATTGGTACGAAGACTATCTGCAGGACGAAGAGGAAATTGATGTTAAAGCCGGCGGCGGTCAGGTGAGTCGAGTGTACGATTTCCCCTATTTTTTCTTTACGTTTTTTTTTACAATGATTAGGAGCTTATTCATATAATTCCCATGCAATTTCAGACTATTACTATAGGTCAAATGGTATACCAGTTTTTGACAAAATTAGATTGGTTTTCCACACTATTCCCTCGCATACCAGTACCTATTCAAAAACAAATCGAGAAAAAACTGGAACAGTATTGCCGAGAGAACAGTGTCACGCTTTATCAGCTAGGTTCGGGAGGAGCTAATGCTACAACTGCTGCGGCAAATACCCGTAATAACACAGCATCCGATGATCCAGCCAGTTGGGAGGGTCGCGAGCCAAGAAGTGGTCGTGGTACTAGGGATGCCCCGCCCCCAACCTATCACAGAGGAGAACATGATGATCGATTGGACTATCCCCGAGATGTAGATCGCTATCGTGAACACAAATCGTCCAAGCGTTACGAGAGAAATTCATCGCCCGAAAGTGTATATCGTGGTACTAGCCGAGAGCGAGAACGCTATAGGGAAAAACACAAAAAGAAAAGCAAACATAAACATCGATCGAGGAGTCGTAGTCGTTCACCACGCGGTGATGCTTACTATAAATCCCATTCGGATCGTAAGAGATCCGAAAGAGAAACTCATTCACACCGTGAACACCGATCTAGAGCATATGACGACGATTATGCAGAAGAAAGAAGACGTTATAGATGAACAACAGCCAGAGGACTCTCTAATTTAAGCATACCTATTGTGTATAAGATAATTAACAATTAGTTTTTGTTTTCTCAATGTTTGATTTCATTTTCTTTATATTTTTATAATTCATCTACACATTCTTAATTTTACTCCAAACTACCTCATTTCCTTTCTTCTTGCAATCTGAAAGCATTCAGACATGTAGGGGTAGCCGTAGCCATTTTTTATTACATATATTAAAACATATAACAAAATGCCAGCACAAGACATTTAATTAATGTTAAAAAATCTACTAAGCTATTTCATTGTTAAACTCAGGTGAATATTTATTGAATATTCAATATGTTCAACTCTATTGTTTTATGTTTATAATAATACATACTCCCATCTATTGCCCATATACATAAATAGTAATTAGTTTGTTGCACTTTTTATTGAAAATAATTGAAATAGTACAGAAGTTGTTAATATACAACATAGCAGAATGTCAGAATGTTTAAGTATTCCATTTTTTGTTTTAATAATGCTCATATCTTTTGATTTATTTTTGTTTTCGGCATTTGCAATGTTTTAAAATAAACACAAAAAATTGAAAATTAACCCAATATGTATTTGCATTTTTTTTATCGGGAAGTTGAGTAACAGATGATGTGATTTTACTATACACGGGTATGAAGATGTAAGGTAAGTGGAAAAAGGGTATGGAACCACTACAAAATAGGATGGAATAAGGTGCCCTTAATTGGGAAGGGTGGTTGGATATCACTCTCTTGCTTCGATTTTCCGGAGAGTGGAGTAGAGCTACCGTGACTTTATTGCATACGTTCTAGTTGTTATATCGAATGGGAACTATTCCTAACAATATGGAAGAGGAAGATAAAGTTGGACGAGGCTTCGGGGTCCAATTAAGTGAAGTTCTTGGGAAAATAGCATTGACTGAAGGTCTATTCTACTGTTGTAGTTCACCGGTAGTTCACACACACCTTCAGTTCCCGAAGGTGTGTCGTTTTTGCAGTTCTGTTGCAATGGACTCCAAGCGCATATCGGTTATTTTATAAACTAGTGACGAATGAAGATTGCAACGATCGAAGAAATGTAATTGGTACTTTTAATTAATATGGTATCACAATGGCTGCCACTTTAACCTAACCTTAATCTAAGTCTGGAAGCTACAGAGACAGAGATTGTACATTCCACTATTTGGAAGTTGGCTCAGCAATGAAAAACTATTGATTCAGCAAACTTAACTATTGAATTAAAGGTACGAGGGTAAATTAAAAAAAAAAAAAAAAATATCAGATACAATTTCAGTAAACAATGGTCGCTTTCCCGTTTTCAGCAGATTTGTTACTTCTGATTTCCTGTGTCTGTTTTGTAGATAGAAAATAGCAAATAGCTGAGAAAGGAAAGCATTCTCGTTTGTTAGACAAGCTTCATTAGCGCTCCTTTTTCGACTAAAAATATTTGCTATTTCAGTAATGAAATATTGCTGAAATAAAGGATTATAATATATACATTTTTTGTATGAGTTGAGATTTTTCTAATAATACATTTTTAAGAACAACAATTTGCCACTTTAATAAACTATGGCCCCTTTTCCGTTTTCAGCAGACTTGCTCATAATATAAGCAGATTTTTTTTCTTCTCTAGATATTAATAAAATTTGTTGAGTTTTTTTGAATGTCATGTACCTTTGCATAGTTGTATATTTTAGATATAAAAAAACAAGAAAGTATTCAATTCAACATTCATACAAAATATTTTAGGGGGTTGCCTTTAGGGTGCTGTGCACAAAAAGGAATTAAACCACCATCAAATAACATGAACTTTGTGTCCTTTCGTTGCAGTAAGTCTACCTTGTGAGTGTGTTGTGGTATTTGCTACATTTTGCTTAAAGGCTTTGTTCTATCTGGGTGTTAATGTAGGACATTAAGGGCGAGCATAGTTTGTTACTGCTTGAGGTTTGCTTATAAGAAATCTTGATCAAGGTGCACAAAATTGATTGAAAATAGTTGTAAATAGTAATTATTTTGAACAAAAGATTTGTAGCTTTTTAGTTTCAAGATGGAATAAAGCCGTGCTATTGTATTTTTATGTGGTCAATTCCATGGCTGTCCTTTAGTTCCCCTTATCCTCTCTTTACGGAAAAGTGCGGAGATATAGATCTGAAGTTTAAATATATATAGGAAACAAACTACTGCCTCTGTAGAGAAGAAAAATGAGTTCTAGAGTAGCATAGGGCTGGCCCAACACTGTAGCGTATAAATGTGGATCCCAGTTTAACATTAGGGAGAAGGGTTTGAACTGGGATGGAAAACAACCCAACCATTAAAGGAGGTGATTCTGAAGTCCACGAACCCTTTATGCCCGTGAAGGCTGGGTTAGGTTAGGTTAGGTTAGGTGGCAGCCCGATGTATCAGGCTCACTTAGACTATTCAGTCCATTGTGATACCACATTGGTGAACTTCTCTCTTATCACTGAGTGCTGCCCGATTTCATGTTAAGCTCAATGACAAGGGACCTCCTTTTTATAGCCGAGTCCGAACGGCTTTCCACATTGCAGTGAAACCACTTAGAGAAGTTTTGAAACCCTCAGAAATGTCACCAGCATTACTGAGGTGGGATAACCCACCGCTGAAAAACTTTTTGGTGTTCGCTCGAAGCAGGAATCGAAACCACGACCTTGTGTATGCAAGGCGGGCATGCTAACCGTTGCACCACGTGAAGGCTAGGGCTTACTAAAAATCATTGGGATTTATTTCTAGTAACGATATCTATGTTTCAAGCCAGATACTTTTCAATTGGTCTGTCCTCCTCTCTTTTATCGGGGTCAGTGTTACCCTTGTGCCACATTAGTAGCACATTTTATCAAATGGCGACACTTTTGTGCCGCCACCTTTTTGTCATGTTGTGCTATTTTTGAATTAATTCCTTTTACACGGCAATAGTTTTTTCTATTTGATCGTGAATCTCATTTACGTAAAATTATTGATGCTTTAATACACTTTCCCTTCTTATACGTTAGTTTTTCAAACGGACACTTAGGTTAGGTTAGGTTAGGTTTAGGTTTAATTGGCAGTCCGCTTTATTTCAGGATCACTCCGACTATTCAGTCCATTGTAATGCCTATAAATATACCTGTAAATACCTATTACATATAGGCCGCCTAAAAGAATGCATTATTAGTTGGTATGGTTTAGTAGTTGGTAAACTGAGTTACTCCCCCTTTCTATCAAATTCAAGGAGTGATTTGCAATGAAATGGAGATAAAATTATTGTTAGTTTAGATCTAATTTAAAATACACTGAAAAAAATTCACGAAAAATTGTCCAATTAAAATTTTAATCGAGTTTTAAAAAAATATTCAATTAAATTTTTAATTTTTATTTTTTTAATTTTTAAATTGAAACAAAAATTAATAGTATCAATAAATTTTTAAATTGGATCAATTAATATTTTAATTGACTTTCAATTAATTTTTTAATTGATACTATTTATTTCTGTGATTGAAAACATTTCAATTAAAAAATGAATTGGATAAATTAATATCGTGATTTAACCAGAAAAATTTGTTTTGTGTGTGGCCACAATTCCATATAAAAAATTTAACATAAATTAATCAAATAAATATTAATTGTTTTGAAAAGTTTTGTAATTTTTTTTCTATTCCGAGCCACACTTTTTGTGCCATTTAGATATTCTCAACAGTAAAGTTGATCAGGGTACAAGCCAATGACTTAAATAAAAATACCCTGGTGATGTAGGGTATTATAACACATTTCCAATTTTGGAAGGATATTTATCCTGCATCTAGT
The DNA here is from genome assembly GCF_050003625.1 of Haematobia irritans. Taxonomy (NCBI): domain Eukaryota; kingdom Metazoa; phylum Arthropoda; class Insecta; order Diptera; family Muscidae; genus Haematobia; species Haematobia irritans. Next base: position 4,133,455 of record NC_134399.1, read on the forward strand.
TTGTATTGCCTTAACATAATTAATTGTTCCGTTGCTAACCCTATCATTAACTTGTCATAAAGATCATATCAACTAAGCAAGAAAGTGACATACACGTGTCCAGGGAGGATGGCAATTGTAACTGCACAAGGCTAAAGCACTGGCTAACAAGAACCTCAAACCGCCACCATCACCATCGTTGTAACGTTTAAAGGGCATTTGTTAACAGCGAATATCTTTGGATAACACGACATGTGGTGTCATTAAGTCCGAGAGGCAGTAATTCTGAGCTTGAATTTCAAAATGACACTTACAAAACGTTAAACTTCACTCAACATCATTCTCAAATTAAAAGAGATAGTGGGGAATAATTAAGCTGGTGAAACTAACACCCACTCTAACCTGTGGTTTGAGGTCAATAGGAATTCAGGTTTGCTTGAGAGTGTGTTTACTCTGGACAAGTACAGTAAAATCTCTCAAATTTGAACACTCTAAAAAGCGTTTGTGACGTGAGTCGTTTAATATATAGGAAAGAAATATTGTCGTCGGCACATTGTTTTCTTGTCCTTTAAAGAGAATGGGAATTTTTTCTGGTTCAAGTTTTTTTTACTTGACCGAAAGTCGAAAACATTTCTTTGAAGGCATTTTGTTCTTATAGTTTGGTGATTCGTTGGGCATCTTTATATTAAAGAAAATTCAATTGAGCGCTGGTCAACTTGTCCTAAAAAATCTGAAAAAATATTGAAAATGTCCACACTGAAAAAAATATTTACGTGATACTAAAGATTACGCAATCTTAATTTTAGGATGCGCAATTTACATACTATTAAGGACGAATTTCTTTAAAATAATATTTTAATTAAAAGAAAGTTTATAATCTTTGCTTCAAATTTTTGTCATTAAATTTAGGACACACATTTTGAAAATTTGCGTCCCTTCGTTAAAGTTGCATGTCTTTAAACTAAGGCAAATTTTCCTTAAAGTAAAGAAACGCATTTTTAATTTAAAGAAATCGTCCTTAAATTAACTGAAATATTGAATTTTTAGATTTAAGATAAAAACTCTTCAAATATAGGCTTAGACTCTTCAAAAATAGGCTAGGAGCCACCGTGGCGCAATGGTTAGCATGCCTGCCTTGCATACACAAGGTCGTGGGTTCGATTCCTGCTTCGACCGAACACCAAAAAGTTTATCAGCGGTGGATTATCCCACCTCAGTAATGCTGGTGATATTTCTGAGAGTTTCAAAGCTTCTCTAAGTGTGGATCGCCGTTCGGACTCGGCTATAAAAAGGAGGTCCCTTGTCATTGAGCTTAACATGGAATCGGCACTCAGTGATAAGAGAGAAGTTCACCAATGTGGTATCACAATGGATTGAATAGTCTAAGTGAGCCTGATACATCGGACTGCCACCTAACCTAACCTAACCTAGGCTAAGACTTACTTTGAGGATTTAGCATCTTTGGTTTAAAGTTTTTTTGGAATTAAGAAAATATTTGATTTAGTTTATTTTTGATTTAAGAAAATATTTTGTACTTTGAAGACTCCTTTATAATTTTTTAGTCCCATTTTCTTTATTTTTTTGGTCGTAGATTTTATTATAGGTATGTGATTAAAAATGTCTTCATTTTGTCTCGAAATCAATATCAATATCCTTAAGAGAAGGCCAAATCTTTGGATCCAAGTACACTGTTTTTTTATTAAGTAGAACGTGGGGTTACTAAAACGTACCGCACCTAATTGTAAGTAAATTATTTTCAGTGTCGATACGAGCACAAATGCCACACCAAAAATAGGACATTCGACAAAAAAAAAACTTATAACACCAACTATGGGGGTTGATTATGGCAATGTGGATCGAAGGTGTAACATATTGTAGTAAAATAACGAGAACAATCGATAGAATTTCTCTGCTTTCATAATTTCAATCAATATTAGCCAAATGCTAGGCTATATTTATTTAAGAGAATTATGAGTTTGTTTTTTTTTTATAGATTTGTCTACTTCATTTTTAGGAGGGTAATAACCGACAATATTTGGATTTTTCTTATGAATTTGTACGATTGATGATATATATCAAGTTTATGAGGTAATAAAGTACATACATAAAATGCCATATCAATAGTTATGATCTAAAATAATCTGCTTAGATGCATTGAAATGAGAGCAGTGTTTTGTTTTTGGTCGAGAATTATTATCATCACAATGGATCTTGCCTAAATATACAAACAAGGGGCAACAGGGCACGCGTTAGCCCTGTTTAATATCCCCCTTTATTGGCAGCATCCCTTATGGAGGGAGAAAATAAAATCCTGATCTATTGGTTGATGACCAAAGTATTTGAATTATCTATGAAAAAATCTATAAGTGGTGGGGATGGAAACTGGTCATGCAGTACAACAAAATGGGAAGAGTTCAATTTCATAGCTCTCACTCTGTGTTACGTTATCTACACAAAATCCTATTTGAAATTGCTTATTCCTTCTAATTTTTAAAAGTCCGCCGTTTTAAGTCATTTTTGCAAAAAAAAAAAAAAAATAAATTTAATTAAAAATAGCTTAGAAATAGAATTTCTAAAATTTTTAATAATTTCGAACAATGTAATCCTATTAAGTAGCACACATAATTTTTATAATATCAATAATTTCTATTTAGATATTATAAAGATTATATGTGCTACTTAATAGGATTACATTGTTCGAAATTATTAAAAATTTTAGAAATTGTTTGATACGCGGAACATATTAATATTGTCGTGAGCACCCAGATTTCATGTCCCTAAGACACGAATGCCATTTTTACAAAGGCTTTGCGACACATAGACAAAAATGGGTTGGGTATGTGGTAATACTGATGAAATTATTATGTATGGTAATTGAAACCGTCCGGTGATGGTAAGTCATAATTTCCTAGAATACGGTATTGCTATGGGTATGACATAAATACTTTTGGTTAGCAGTTGTTCACCCCCACTACTTTAAATTTTTTTGCTGGGATGATGTTTTTATAGATTTTGCTTGTATTTCCTTTTCTGACCCTTTTCGTAAAAAAACCCTCAATATTTTATTTCCCTTGTTTTGTCAACATCACAATCCCTAGTAGTTAAGATTTCAGGGTGTAAAATCATAAAATAAAATTTCGTTTAATTAATAAAAATATTTGGTATAATAAAATCCCGAAAAACTGGCTATATCACATTGCACTGCATTTCACTGCGTGCACACTAAGTCTACAAACCCTAACACCACTAATACGATCAACTCTTATCTGTCCTGTATAAGAATTTATTATAAATATCCTTATGATTTCAAATTACATGCCATCACACCTTCCCAGCAAGTACACAACATCTGCCACCACCATTTCGCCACCAATGCTATGATTATGAAGGATATTGACATAGAAATGAATTTGATTTTTTTTTTAATATAAAAAGAAACTTTATCAGAAATGTCTGGGTAGTCTTTAGACATTTTAACCCTCTACTTAAGGAAAACATTTTCCAGAAATATTTGGATTCCTTGGATTATGTATAGGCAGACCTTTCACTCGTAATGAAAGGAAGTATGGTCTATTACTTCTCTGGTTTATATTTAAATTATGCAAATTTATTTAATTTTTTGATAGCAGTGAATATGCCTTCCTTGATATTTTTTTCTTCGGCAGGAGTTTTGTTTCTTACAGTGTAAAAAAACTTTAGGCCACCACAGCTCTAAAAGTTGATTTATTTGTAGAAATAACAAAAAGAACTAATTATATGGGTCAGTTGTTAAACTGATGTTAAAATTAACTTATGTTTATTGGAAATAAAATATTTTAGTTTAGGTCATTTTTAAAATCAAGCCTAATGAAGTTTTCTTTGTTTCAAGCAAGCTAAAATTAACTTGTGTTTATTGGAAATAAAATATTTTAGTTTAGGTCATTTTTAAAATTTCGTAAAAAAAATTCCCCAGCCCAATGAAATTTGCTTTGTTTTAAGTATGTATCAAAAATCATATGAACCAATCATGGGTATTGGTTTCAATGACTTATTGGAAATCTAATAAAATGGAATACAATTTAGTTCAAATTTCGCACGAGGTAGTTCATTTTTTCATAACAGGTTGGCTGATAAGTCCCCGGTCTAACAAAGAAAAACACATTTTTTTTGTCAAAATTCGTTTTTATTATTCAACATAGTTCCCTTCAAGAGCGATACAACGATTATAACGACCTTCCAATTTTTTGATACCATTTTGGTAGTACTCCTTCGGTTTTGCCACAAAATAAGCCTCAGTTTCGGCGATCACCTCTTCATTGCAGCCAAATTTTTTCCCTGCGAGCATCCTTTTGAGGTCTGAAAACAAGAAAAAGTCGCTGGGGCCAGATCTGGAGAATATGGTGGGTGGGGAAGCAATTCGAAGCCCAATTCATGAATTTTTGCCATCGTTCTCAGTGACTTGTGGCACGGTGCGTTGTCTTGGTGGAACAACACTTTTTTCTTCTTCGTATGGGGCCGTTTTGCCGCGATTTCGACCTTCAAACGCTCCAATAACGCCATATAATAGTCACTGTTGATGGTTTCTCCCTTCTCAAGATAATCGATAAAAATTATTCCATGGGCATCCCAATGGAATGGAATGAGTCTTTCCACGCTTCGGAGACGGTTCACCGGTCGCTGTCCACTCAGCCGACTGTCGATTGGACTCAGGAGTGTAGTGATGGAGCCATGTTTCATTCATTGTCACATATCGACGGAGTGACGAGTTAACAGCTGCAAACACCGCTCAGAATCATCAACACGTTGTTGTTTTTGGTCAAATGTGAGCTAGCGCGGCACCCATTTTGCACAGAGCTTCCGCATATCCAAATATTGATGAATGATATGACCAACACGTTCCTTTGATATCTTTAAGGCCTCTGCTATCTCGATAAACTTCATTTTACGGTCATTCAAAATCATTTTGTGGATTTTTTTGATGTTTTCGTCGGTAACCACCTCTTTCGAGCGTCCACTGCGTTCATCGTCCTCCGTGCTCATTTCACCATGCTTGAATTTTGCATACCAATCAATTATTGTTGATTTCCCTGGGCAGAGTCCGGAAACTACAGGTGACATTTTTTCCTAAAGTTGGTTGACAACCGTAATTGAGTTTTCAAAACTTGAGGGTTTTTGGGCAAGTCATTAACAAATGAACTTCTAATGTTTTATTCCTTTTATATAACTCATGATTTAATCGTGAATCATCGAATTTTCTTCAATTTAGTGCATAGCGTATAAAAATCCATTATTAATGATAATGCTCTCCCTTGTTCTCTCTCCCATTTTTAACTGTGTTTGAAAAATATTCATTTATTTATTTTACAAACAGAAAATTATTTTAAATAGCCGTGAATATTTTTGGGGGTTTTGATGATTGTTGTGCAAACATTAAACGTCCCTTTTTGTTATGAATTATTAGAGATTTTTTTTGGCAGGTTTTATCCATTTTAGTTTCTACATAAATTCCGGTATAGCGTGTCCCACAAGAAACCGGCCATAATAAATGAGATTCAATTACCGGTTGTTTGGGTTACTTACTCGTATATACATTCAGGCATAGTCTTCATTCATAAACCTTTTTTCATTTGTTTCCTTAGGGTTTCCATGCTTAGTAATGATCTTTCCATGAACTTTCTTATATAAATATTGCAAGGAATTTTTCCTCAAAAACCTGGCTCATTGCCCATTTGTCTTGTTTATGCATGCTATCCTTCAATCGGTCATTGCAAAGTCTTGAAGGGAATGTTAGCACTGAAACTCAATCGTCCGCCAGTTGCTTTGAAGCGTAAAACTTGTTTTAAGAACATTTGCTTTGCTTGCAAACCTCTAATAGGAAACGACCCTAATCTTCTCTAACTTGTTTGAGCTCAAATCCTTCAAATATAAAGCGCACTTATTAAATTATGCATGGACATATGTTGGAATAGCATACACGGTTACCACTCGAGCCAAAAACAACCTACCAACATTTTGAGAAAATTTTATCAAAAATCTACCATTATATTATTTGTCAAAATGTTATGGCAATAGATAATTTTGTCAAAATTTTATTTCTATAGAAAATTTTGTCAAAATTTTATTTCTATAGAAAATTTTGTCAAAATTTTATTTCTATAGAAAATTTTGTCAAATATTTATTTATATTAGAATTTTTTCAAATTTTTTTCCTATAGAAAATATTGTCAAAATTTTATTTCTATAGAAAATTTTCTAAAAACTTTATTTCTATAGAAAATATTGTCAACATTCAATTTCTGTACAAATTTTTTGTCAAAATTGTATTTCTACAGAAAATTTTGTCAAAAATTTATTTCTATAGAAAATTTTGTCATCATTTTATTTATATAGAAAATTTTGTCAATATTTTATTTCTATAGAAATTTTTGTCAAAATTTTATTTCTCTAGAAAATTTTTTCAACATTTTATTTCTATAGAAAAATTTTCCAAAATGTTATTTCTATAGACTATTTTGTCAAAATTTTATTTCTATAGAAAATTTTGCCAAAATTTTATTTCTATTGACAATTTTGTCAAAATGTTATTTCTATAGAAAATTTTGTCAAATATTTATTTATATAAGATTTTTTTCAAATTTTTTTCGTATAGAAAATTTTGTCAAAATTTTATTTCTATAGAAAATTTTGTCAAAATTTTATTTCTATAGAAAATTTTGTCAAAATTTTATTTCTATAGAAAATTTTGTCAAAACTTTATTTCTATAGAAAATTTTGTAAATTTTTTATTTCTATAGAAAACATTGTCAACATTTTATTTCTGTAGACATTTTTTATCAAAATTGTATTTCTACAGAAAATTTTGTCAAAATTTTATTTCTATAGAAAATTTTGTCATCATTTTATTTATATAGAAACCCTCAGAAATGTTACCAGCATTACTGAGGTGGGATAATCCACCGCTGAAAAACTCGTTGCTGTTCGGTCGAAGCAGGAATCGAACCCACGACCTTGTGTATGCAAGGCGGGCATGCTAAACCATTGCACCACGGTTTCAAAGCTTCTCTGCAATGTGGAACGCCGTTCGGACTCGGCTATAAAAAGGAGGTCCCTTGTCATTGAGCTTAACATGGAATCGTGCAGCACTCAGTGATAAGAGAGAAGTTCGCCAATGTGGTATAAAAATGAACTGAATAGTCTAAGTGAGCCTGATACATCGGGCTGCCACCTAACCTAACCATCGATATAGAAATTTTTTTTCAATATTTTATTTCTATAGAAATTTTTGTCAAAATTTTATTTCTCTAGAACATTTTTTCAACATTTTATTTCTATAGAAAATTTTTCCAAAATGTTATTTCTATAGACTATTTTGTCAAACTTTTATTTCTATAGAAAATTTTGTCAAAATTTTATTACTATAGATAATTTTGTCAAAATTTTATTTCTACAGAAAATTTTGTCAAAATTTTATTTCTACAGAAAATTTTTGTTAAAATTGTGTTTCTATAGAAAATTTTGTCAAAATTTTATTTCTACACAAAACATTGTCAAAATTTTATTTCTGTAGAAAAAATTTTGCAAAAGTGTTAAAAACAAATAAATGAATATCTATTGACCACAAAACCCATCATCAAAGCATAATCCCTAAATAAACATGCAATTCATAGGTATTTCATGTTGCGAATGGCTAACTTCAAGTATCCTTTGGTTACATCGTAAGATCCTTAGTTTCACACGCAAACTATGTGTACATTAGACCTTATCAATAGTTAAAGGATGTTTCATAATTTGTGTAAAAAACGTAATCCTTCAAGCATGAAGTGTGATCACGCCAAGTTTAGTGAAAATTTAGCATTTTACCCTGGCCCAAGGAGAAGGTGACAAGGGTCATTTGGAATTTAATGTGAATTCAATAGGATTAAATAATCAACAGCATCAGTCAACTCAATGAAGATGATAAAGGACCAGAGAGTGAGAGATACAGAAGAGTAGAGAGAGACAGAGAGTGATCAGAGTAGGTCCTTCGAAAATGAAGGAGTTAAATAAACTTAATGCTGATATTTGTTTATTTAGCATCCCTCAAGATGCTGAGGGCAATTAAGGAACAAACATCAATCTTATCCCATAAATCTGTTATGCTAAATCTTACAAAAAAATGGACAACATCCTATCCTTTCTCCTTTTTTCAAATTTAAATTAAAAATAACTATCCAAGCAATCTTGAAGGAGGCTAGGAGGACATATTTACATAATTTCCATATGCATCAATCTTTGACATGACTATGTCTTCCTTCTACGTTGGCAAGAGCTGGTCTTTAGTACTTTTGATCTGGATCTATATTGCCCACAGAAAAACATTTTTTTTAAAGGATCAACATTAATAAAAATCTAAATCTATGAACACGTTCTCTTACTGCTTGCCGCGTAGCCACCATCCCATGTGAGAATTTCAAAAGATTTTCAACGATATTGCTTTTAACCGTGTGGCATATGCCGAAAATTTCATTTTGTAAATTTAACCCTTTTCTATCCCCGTTCGATGTCCTTTAGGCGCAATGAGACAGTTTTGTAGCAATACTAGCGCTAAGCTCTGATGATATCTTACCCTGGGTTTTTTCGTTCACATTCGGCAACGTTCCTGTCATCCTTGCGTAACGCACGAAAAATTGATTAAATTAAATGAAATGCCAGCAACAAGACTGGAGACGAGTGTCGAGAAGAAGAAGTCTTTTTTACCCATAAGGATAAACACATGTGTCCGCTTAGCTGTTTTTGGGCGCCTTTTTTTAATTCCTTCTCCCGCTTTCCCTTAAGATGTCCTGACTTGGGACAGCCGCCGAAAAAGGGGGTTTAAAGAAAATTACGTTGTCAACCAAAAAAACAAAAAAAAAAAAACTTGTTGTCGACAACTGTGTCCTGCTATGGAAACCGTTAGAGTACTACTTTGATAGGGAAGAGTTTATCATCATAGCAGACAGGATATTTCACGACAGGATTTGTTTTGCAAAGAATAGATGTTATGATACAAATATGTTTAGTTTTTCCCTAGCGTCTGGGGATATTTAAACTCCTGCACGTATGTTGATTTAATTTAAAGAGTTTACGTTATATTCTTCTACACTGAAGAAAATATTTTAGTAAGCATAAAGATTTCATGTCCGTGAAATACGAATTTCACAATAATTTCAACCCCAAACATTAAGGAAAAATTTATATATATTTTATAAATGAATGCCAATCAAACTTAAAGTATGATCATATCGAATGTCTAGTATGAGGATGGTTCTATAAATACGCAACATACAAGAGAAGCACAAAGTTGCGATTTATTTTTAACTACATACGTATACAGTGAAGCCTCTAAAAGGTGGACACCCAAGGCCGCCTAAATTTTGAGAGGTGTCCAGGTTTGAGGTTTTAATTTTAATGTGTTAATATACCAAACGTCCCCAGAAAAGTGTCCATGTCTGGAAGGTGTCCGGTTTTCAGAGTGTCCAAGTTTGAGAGTTTTCACTATATATCCCATAGCAAAAAGTCTGCAACAGTCTGTGTTTCCTATTATATTTTTGCACTACAGAGACTAGCGTACAATCAATTGTAAATTGATTTGAGCCAAATTTAAAGTATGTTTTAGTGTATACAAGCTTCAAAACTAACAGACTAAGTTTTCTATTTCATGAAACTGCTTTGCTTTTTTCGGCAGATTTTTGCTGTTTTCGCAGACTTTGCTGTTGTATCTACTAACAAACTTCTTTATTCAGAAGACTTTTTGCAGTTTTTGCAGACTTTTTTGCTATATCTACTAACATAATTCTTTGGGTGTAGTCAATAACTGCCCAGCAAAAAAAAATGGAAGTTGTTCCACAAATATTTCTTTTAAAGCCAAGCCCAGAATCCCCCATCGAGTTTTTTCAACTTCCGATGCAGTCCTTTTGGACAAGTCCACAAACATTTCTTCTAAAGCGCATCGTGGGATCCCCCAATAATTTTTTTCCACTTCTGATGCAGTCCTTTTGGGCAAGTGCACAAACATTTCTTCTAAAGCGCATCTTGGGATACCCCAATGATTTTTTTTACTTCCGATGCAGTCCTTGTGAACAAGTATTGGAAAGAACGCAATCAGGCTATTTTAAGTGCAAATTTTGTACAATTAAATTTTACAAAAAAATAGAAAACTAATAAAAAAACAAAAAAAAAAAAAAAATACAAATTAATAAAAAAAAAAATAATTTTATCCCCGCTGGGATTTGAACCTGTGCCTTTTTCGCTTCCATGGAAGTTCTTTTGAGAAGGTTTGGCAAATTACGAGAATTTTTAATTTTGTTGTTGCTTTTTAATGGAAAAAATATATAATAAAAACGATACATAAAAAAATAATTTTTTAGAAAAATATTTGCTAAAAAAATTGCCGCTGGTGAGATTTGAACCTGTGTTTCTTATTTTTTCGTTCATACTAATAAAGAACATCTCGAGAAGCAATTATAATGTTATTCCTTGGTGTCGTATTACGATCATATCACAAACATTTGAATTGACCTTTCGACGCTTTATGTTCAATGGCGTTTGTGGCTGAGTGAGCTAAGGCGTTCTGTTATGGTGTCAGCAAACCCAGGTTCAACCCCTGGTCGGAGCGAAAAAGTTTTTCAAACTGTAAAAATTAGATAATAGGAAAATAATTGTGTAATAAAACATATGGATGAAAAAGAGTGAAATTGGTTGAAAAAAAATTTTTTGTCGCTTTTTAAATTTCTTCATTCAAATTAACTTCCAAGGCACAACTTCTAAAGCAATGCAAAGGATCCAAAAAGGGAGTACTTCCGTCCTATGACAAGTCCATGTAAAATTCATTAGAGATGATCCAAGTTTGCACTACTTCTGGATCACAGATTGGGGATCCAAACTACTTTTTTGGAAGCTCTTTTTTTGCTGGGATTATATTTGTTTGCTTAACCCCTCTAAAAAATACGTTTTCTCAAAAACTAAAAACTAGGACTCAAATAAAAATACGAGTCCGATCTGTCTGGAGTTTACACAGTAAAAATAATTTACTCAACGATAGCAAAATTGGTCTTGCGATATTCCTTCATCTGGCGGTATTTAATGAACCATCCTCGTTCGATATTAAAAGTCCATTAGTCGATTTAACCAACATAAAAAGTAGATTAGTCGAATATGACCAAAAAAAAGTCGATCATTTGATTTAAATCGATAGATTAGTGCAAATTCCCTCGATTGTTTGACTTTTGATTGATAAAAATTCGAGGTTACTTACTTTTCCAAAACTAAAATGAGTTTTGACTAACGTCAAAAGTCAATAAGTCAAAATTGGAGGATACAAAAAGCCTATCCACATACATTTCGATATTTTTGTCAAAAATTCGATTCGCTGCCGGATCGATTTTTGAATATTCGACTTTCCAATTTTTTCAAAATTTAACACGACTTTTCTAATTTTTACTAAACTTGGAAAATTCGACATTTCAACATTGTCAAAATTTAAATAGTTGATTTTTGAAATGTCGACTTTTAACTTTCAAATTTGGTCAACACAATTATTCCCTTTAATTTGATGTTGGAAAACATAAATAATCGATTATTGAAGGTTACAAAATTTCCACTTCAAGTGTTTGACTATGTATCGATAAAGATTCGAGTAGTTGAAAAGAAAGTTATTGAAGTCGCAAGAGTGTAGAGACGATTTTCTCAAAATATGAAATAGTAGGCGTTCGACTTTTTTACTTTTGGCAAATCGATCGATTTTTAAATTTTTTTAAATTTGAAAAGATCGATTTCGACTTTTGTAGTGAAAATCAAAAAGGTCGATGTGTTGAACTTATTGAATAGTAGACAAATTTTTTAAATTTGAAACCCGTCTTTCCCACTTTTTCCAAAGTTTGAAAAGTTGATTTTAAACTTTTGCGATTATTGAAAAGCCGACTTTTGATGTCGCGATTACCGACTTCTTCTTTAAATTTCACCAACTTGAAAAGGGAATGCATCACATTCCTTTTTCAAGTTTATCGTTAAAGGTGGGTATCAAGTTCGAGTTTAGCCGCTAAAATTTGCTATTTTTTCACGATTACTTTTCTTAATTAATCCACTTTAAGGAATACAAACTTGGTGAAAGTTTGCTTTGGGCTATTCCCCATCAAGTTATAATAAAATTTGCAACAAAATTTGTATAATTGTATGACTTTTTTTACTGATTTAGTTTTCACTTTAGCGATTTTAGCGGCTAAACTCGAACTTAATACGCACCTTAAAGTGTGATTAGTCGATTTGATCAATGATTTGACAAACGTCTCAGTTTTCAAAAATTTCAAAAATTTGAATTTTCGACTTTTGTATACCTAATCCCTGGTGAGAGCTTTTACTTGGCCGATCTTTGACTTGTTCTCACATCCTTCATTCATGTTTAAATTTAATTTATTTTAATTTCCCCATTTTTGTGAATTCCAATGAACTTGATGATCGTATAATATTTTTATTTTTATTATTTTATTTTCTAATTTTCCTTTTGGCTTTATCTTACGCAGGTGCCTAGCTCTGGTCTTCTCTTGCAATGCAAAAACTCTTAATTTCAAAGGAATTTTGTGGCCACATTTTATGAGTAAAGACATTAGCATATTTCACTACCATATTAACTAAAAAGAAGACAAGAATACTAAAATTGGTTAGCATTATAATAAAAAGCCACCCTAATTTACTGGCCATGTTCTATAGTATCATGGTCAATGGGTTGAAATTGAGTTTTGAAAATCAGGTGTGATAAGTAAATCGATATGATTGATTTCCTTATGTTTATAGCACCTGCTAGCTTTGGTAATTGCAGATAGTTTAGTAAGTCTCTCCTTAATAGAAAATTAATAACTTGGCCAGTAGAAGGTGCAAAATGCTTTTAGATATTCTTAATCGGAAAGGGGTTATTATTGTAACTTTAATAGGACCCAGTAGTCAACAAATAGTTCCCACAAAGGGATGTTAGCAGAGCATGACCAAAACGAACATGAAAGAATTTTTTCCATAATTGGTAAAGGAAGTTAAGAAAATTTCCCAGTCTTTAGGTGTTATGGAAATTATTTGTAGAGTACTTAAGAGTATGAAACCACCCCCTTTTATAGAAGGAAGCAAAGAAAAATATTTTTTTTATTGTACAGAAGCTTGGTTATACAGTATTCTTGTAGATAGATTTTAGTTCAATTATGATGACCCTTGTCATAAAATTTTAAAGAAAGGATCGTCTATACTTTGAAGACCTTTTGATAATTAAAATTTGAATTTTAAAGAATCATGGGGCATATGAGTGGTATCATAAGCAGTGTATAATGGCCATTGGTCAATTAAACCTAATGGTCATTGCATTGTTTTATGGTCTAAATGCAGACAAGAAGATATCATGAATGAGAATGGGAAATTGTCACGCTAATGCAAATGATATCAAAATATTTTTATTTTTTTCTTCTAAACATTGGCTTTACAAGACTCTCACTTCTTGGCGTGTCAAATGTCCGGCTTCTGTGATATGATGGTCATCTTTCGTAGATGGTCAATCCCTTTTGTTTTTCTTTATGTTGTCATAGATGTTGAACGGGGTGTGATAATATTGAAATCCTTTCAGTCATCTTAGAAATGTTACATGACAGCTCAATGTCCTGCGTAAGGATAATGTTTTTTTTATCTCAAACGGGTTTGATTGAAGCCAAAGATATGGAGATATTGTGGCCAAATATTGGTAAATTGGTTACGCCTTATAATGCTTTTCGCTATAGGATGAGGGTTATTAATTAAATCTACCAACTTAGGGCCGGTACTAATAAAGTAACCACGGAAATTTCAACGCGAAAAGCGAACATAGTACCGTACTTTATGATGGTTGTGTACAAACTTTTTCGTTCTGTTTGTAACTCATTTGGTCATTAGTCTGCACTGAAAAAAATATTGTCGTGAGGTCAAATAAAATACGAATACAAATTTTGCTTAGCATAGAAGACGCATTACTCTAAAATAAAGTTATTTTCCTTGTCCAAAAGTCGATAAACTTTTCAATAAAGTCGTATTGTCCTTATAATTAAGTGATTTGACTTAAAAATGGGTATCTTAACATGAAAGAAAAAATTTATAGGCTAAGGTCAACTTGACTTTAATAATTCAGAAAAATTCTTTAAATTTAATGAAATTGTCTTTAAATTTGTTGTCTTTTTGCATCTTGACTACAAAGCAAAAAATCGTTCAAATATAGGACATGTTTTTCAAAACTTTATTTTAAAGAAGTTTTTTACTTCAAACATATCATAATTTCTACTGGAAGTCGAGTCCTAATTTGGAAAATAAAGTTGCCGTTAACTCGTTTTTAAAGGTCTTTGATAGCATATGAAGAAAAAAAGCTAAGAAAGCGAAAAATTAAAATTTGCTTCCTAGAAGCAAGTGCACAAAACCTAAATTTAAAAGAGAATTGTATCTTAAAAGTATCCTTACTTGTATTCTCCGCTTCTTTGGCTCGGAATCAATACCAAATTTTTTAAAGTAAAGACAACATCAAAATGGAACCGAGTGTGCTTTTTTTTCAGTGTGAGACCGCAGTGTTAATGGGACACGCCATTAGAACTCCGCTATTAAAATGACGTACCTTGTCATTGGCCTAATATAGAATCGGGCAGCACTCATTGATAAGAGCGAAATTCACCACCAGTAATATCACAATGGAAATATCGGGCTGTCTCTATACCTAATCTATCCCAAGAGATACTTTTATTTCGATTCGAAGAACATTTACTTTCGAAACGAAACAAGCTATCGACTTGAAACTTGACACAAGTAGTTGTTATTGATGTAGGTCGGATGGTATTGCAAATGGGCCATATCGGTCCACTTTTACGTATAACCCCCATATAAACGGACCCCAAAATTTGGCTTGCGAGGCCTCTAAGAGAAGCAAATTTCATCCGATCCGGCTGAAATTTGGTACATGGTGTTAGTCTATGGTCTCTAAAAACCATGCAAAAATTGGTTCACATTGGTCCATAATTATATATAGGCCCCATATAAACCGATCCCCAGATTTGATCTCCGGAGCACCTTTGAAGAGCAAAATTCTTCCCATTCGGTTGAAATTTGGTACGTGTTGTTAGTATATGGTATCCAACAACCATGCAGGAATTGGTTCCTATCAGTCCATAATTATATATAGCTCCCATATAAACCGATCGCCAGATTTGACCTCCGGTGCCTTTTGGAGAAGCAAAATTCATCCGATCTGGTTGAAATTTGGTACGTGGTGGTAGTATATGATATTTAACAACCATGCCAAAAGTGGTCCATATCAGTCCATAATCATTTATAGCCCCCATATAAACCGATCCCGAGATTTGGTTTTGGAGCCTCCGAGTGAGTTGAAATTTGTGGATGACAGTCTTTCATAGAAGTTTCTACGCAATCCATGGTGGAGGGTACATAAGATTCGGCCTGGCCGAACTTACGGCCGTATATACTTGTTTTAAATGAGAAAACAAATCAGTTGAATACAATGTAGAAGCAGTTCGAGCATTTTTTGTGTTGCCGGTATTGGATTTCGAAATCAGTTCAGTACAACAAATCAGGTTAACCGATCTGGAATTTTATTGTAAATTGGGGATTTTTTGGGGAAGAAAACGTCATAATTTGGAATGTGTTCATTGTCGAAATTGTCCGGCGTAATACAGCCCAGTGATAGAATTACCTTTCTCCACGCAGTCGATGTCGATCACACCTTGTGGATCTAAGAGAAAAGCAGTCATCTTTCATCCGGCAGAAGGGAAAGTCTTCACCTTTTTCAGAACACTTTCGGGGGTGCAGTTGACGGATTCGATTGCTTTTCGTGTGTCCCACTGGATCCATATTTGATCTACTGTCACAAAGCTACTCAGAAACTTTGCCGGTTAGCATCAAACACTGCGCTTGTTATAAGCCAATTCACATGATATTTTTAAATCGTGTGAGAAGTCAATCTTGTGCTCCTTTAATCGTCTGTGGTCTGTCAAAGCGAGATTGTGGATTTTTATCTCTTAATTGTTAACGTTTTCAGGATACTTGCTAAACCAATCAAAGGCGAAGGATCATCGTTTACGCAGAGAAGATCCTTCTTTACTTCCTCAGACCTTTTGCTTTCTCAGGCGAACATGAAACATTTTTTCCGAGAAAAGTTTATGGTTGCAACAAACATGTTACGTGTATCCCATGAAATACTACCATTATGCTCTTGAAACATGAGATGATCATATTCTTTTTCTGGATTTATATAGCATTCAAATGATCTTTGATTTCGCAGGGAAATCTTGAATTTTGCAAAAAGAAAATAAGACTGCAATCACCACCCGATATTCTTTTATTTCCCTTTTCGAGATTCCGGGATATTTCCGCATCCATATGGCCGATCTTGTTGAAATTTCTACTATATTAGATCATCCTGAAAGTACTAAATTTATGATACTCGTCTTTAAAGTTTGCTCTCCTTAAAGCTAGAATTCTTTGAAGTATTGCCCTTAATATTGGACAGCAACAACATTTTGGTTTCCCAACGAAATACTCAATAAATGAGTTGAGTATCTTAGTTTTAAGTATTCAAATGCCATTTCTTCATATCTGTATTTATATATAGACAAAAAATATAAGTGGATGTCAAAAAATGTTAACCCTTGAATAGTGAAGAAAAATAAAACTCTCCTTGCTCAGCATGACTCAGTTGACTTCTCACTGGGAAGGTAAACAGGTTAAGTAATCATAATTTTTTTGCTGGAAATCCTTTTTGAAATGGTTTATAAAGAAAATTATGATACAGTTTCGCTTTAATAGGAAAAACTTGTCTCGCTGGTGAGGAAATTACACAGCTGGAGAGTGAAGCAGACCAGGAAAACGATGTTGATGCTGCTACTGAGGATGGGCATTTCTAATAGGCAGTCTTAGGAAACATCCTATGCCTGACGAATTGCTCTAGATTTTTGACAGTTTTTCATCAAACATTAATGTCAGGAAAAATTTTATGAAACAAACTCACTTAAGTGATTTGACATTTTTGTTTTCATCGCTAAATAAAGAAAGATTATATACCAAGGATAACAAGTTTGTGAGAATGGCTATGGACATCTAGGAAAGGTTGAAAGTAAAGATCAACTTTTTTAATTGAAGCGAAACATCTAGGATTAAAAATATTTTGCTTTTATAAAAAATGTTTTCCACCTTTATTTCTCTCTTCGTAAGAATTTTGTGTTATTTTTACCAAAACGGTCTCTTCTTCTGCTGTGCGCTCTTAATGCTCTTTGTGATTATCTTGAATTTTTCTCTTACGAACCTTCAGTTTGATTAATTGTTTTGAATAACGAATACACTGAAAGATCATTAAGGATATTAAAACTAGGGTAAGTGCGCCAGAATGAAAGAAGACATGTGTGAAATACCTTGAAATTGTCCTTTAATATGCTCTGATTTTTTCTTCAAGATAAGCATGAAATGACAAAGCATTGCTTGTCATTAGTGCATGCAATCCGATTGATCAACATTTTTCGATTGCAGAACATTTCCAAAACTTCCCCAATTTTGATTTATTTCTCCGTGATTATGATTCTTTCGTGGTTGCCATCGGTTTGGCGCGCAAATGACAATTGATTTTCGTTTATGGCATATAGCATGGATAGCATAGCAATGACAATGACTAGAATTGTTCAATATTACTTTTATATGTATTCAGCTTTGTCATTGTCATAATCCCGTTTTATTGTTCGTAATCGGTAACTTCATTAATCGCCTACAACAGCCGTTTAATTGAGAACAGGATATTTCTTTGTTTACAAGAAACACTGTCTTAAGTGTGTTCGAACCTTTCTCTTTTATGGTTTGAAGAAAAACTACTGGTCCCACACATTTACAGGACTTTTACACTCACACATATACATCTATGGCACACATTTCTCCAAAGTATTTGGTTATGCTTCCATAAGGATATGCTTCGTTGAGTGTTTATTATTTGTGACTCGTGCTGACATTGACAGATGTCCTTGGAGATCTCATGGTCTTTTGAATTGCAAGATATTTAATTTTTGCATCTTTTGAATTTTGGCAATCGTTTTGAAATTAAAATGTTTCGTATAAGTTTTTGTGCCAGTCATCAATGAAAGAAATTTTCAGAGGAGGTAGCTAATTCAAAATGATTTTGTAATATTATGATGAATAGAAATAAATTTGTTTTTGGTCAACACGAGGAAAATATGTGGAAAATTGCTTATTTCATGGGACCACGAATTTAAATACTTTGTTTCTTAAATTATGGGCAAGTACACTAAAAATAAGTTTACTTAGATCCAAATATTTTGATACCGCTGTTAAGGTATCTTAAAACTTTTTAACATTGTCTTCTAAATTGTAAATATCCAGATTAAGTACCTGCACTGAAAAAAATATTTTCGTCATATTAAAGATTGTGCAACTTAAATTTTAGGATGCGCAATTTACAAAATATTAAGGACAAATTTCTTTAATATAATGACATTTTAATTAAATCTTATAATAATGTGTACTTCAAAAAATTTTTACATTAAATTTAGGACACACATTTTGTAAATTTGCGTCCCTCCGTTAAAGTCGCATGTCTTTTAACTAAGGACTTTTTTTTCTTCAAATAAAGAAATCGTTCTTAAATGAACTGAAATATTGAATCTTTAGATTTAAGATAAAAAAGCTTCAAATATAGGCTAAGGATTATTTTGAGGATTTAGCATCTTTGGTTTAAAGTTTTTTTGGAATTAAGAAAACATTTTTACTTTGAGGTATCCGCTATAATTTGGATTTTTAAACTGGCATTTGTTTGTACGTGAATAGATTTATTAATATACGAGAAAACGAAAATCCGATAATTGAGATCTGAATCTGAATCTTAATTTTAATTTTATTGATCCTAGATTTAAGGCCAGATACGTCGCTAAAAATGTATTTATTTTAAAGAAGCCGCATTTTTGACTCGGAATCAATACCAAAATCCTTAAGGAAAGGTCAAAATCTTTGAATTCAAGTAAACTTTTTTTGAGTCTATATACACTAGAGGTGTGTACGTGAGTAATATTTTACACACGCTCATGCACACTCACGAAAAATATCGTGACTTACGAAAAATGTCGTGACTCACGAATACTTTTATGAGTAATTTACCTTAGCGACGTGTCTGAAAACGTGAGCATGATTAAAATCGAGAGCGTTATTAAAATCTTAACATCCCAGGTGTCACTAAAATTGTAAATGAATTCAACTCGTAACAAATTTGTTTCATTGGCTCAATTTTAATGACCCATTTTATAGATATTATGAAGTTTGCAACTGAATTGGAGGAAATTTGTTCCTCCATGAGGCTCCAGAAGCCTCAAATCTGGGGGTCGGTTTATTTGGGGGCTATATATATTAATGAGCTGATATGGACAAATGTTTGCATGATTGTGATAGGATTTATATTTACATCACGTATCAGTACTATATTCACGCTTGCACACTGAAAAAAATATTGTCGTGAGATCAAAGATTTCGTGTCTTTAAAATACGAATGCAAATTTTGCTTAGCATAGAAGGCGCATTTCTCTAATATAAAGTTTTTTTCCTTGTCCAAAAGTCGATAAACTTTTCAATGAAGTCGTATTGTCCTTATGATTAAGTGATTTGGCTTAAAAATGGGTGTCACAACATGAAAGAAAAAATGTTTGGGCTACGGTCAACTTGACTTTAATAATTCAGAAAAATTCTTTAAATTTAATGAAATTGTCTTTAAATTTGTTGTCTTTTTGCATCATGAATACAAAGCAAAAAATCGTTCAGATATAGGACAAGTTTTTCAACACTTTATTTTAAAGAAGCTTTTTACTTGAAACATAGCATAATTTCTACTGGAAGTCGAGTCTTAACTTGGAAAATAAAGTTGTCGTTAACTCGTTTTTAAAGGACTTTGATAGCATATGAAGAAAAAAAACTGAGAAAGCGAAAAATTAAAATTTGCTTCCTAGAAGCTAGTACACAAAACCCAAATTTAAAAGAGAATTATGTCTTAAAAGTGTCCTTACTTGTATTCTCCGCTTCTTTGGCTCGGAATCAATACCAAATTTATTAAAGTAAAGACAAAATCTTTGGAACCGGGCATGCTTTTTTTTCAGTGAACCCTCAAAAAAAATCGCTTCTCTAACATATGTTCCAAACATATTTTGCAGGAAGCACATATATTATTGGATACCGCCGAAACATTAATATATTTGTTTTATGTGAGCATATTATATGTTTGGAAGCATTTTGAGTCCAAAAATAGTATATGCTTGGAAGAATTCCCCAAAGAAGATTGTGTTCATTCCCTCACATAATTTTCACTTCCACGAAATTTTTGAGTTCTTCGCATCTTTTTCTGTAATACAACTATGCTGTTTTTTTCAAATGTCTATTCTCTTGGTTCCGAATGTCTATTCTCTTTATTCCGAATACTCATTCTACTATTCAAATTAAATAATATTTAGACTTAAGCATACCAAATTTTTGGCCTTATTATAAAACAGTTTTCCGAAACAATATACAAGCGGTTTCACAGAAATTGCTCTCATTTCATTCTCTCGCTGTGTTATGTTGATATCTTTTTATTCAACCCTCCCGGTTTCCATCTCTATTTCTTTCTCTATACTGACTCTCTCTCTCTCTGTCGCTCTCTGAATAAAGTATCACAACATATATATGTTTACTCGAAATTTGTAAATTTATATATGTTTACATTCACACACATTATTTTTATGAAACATTCATGCCCCAAACATAATATATTCTAACATATTATGTGTCCCAAACATTTTGTGTTAGTTTAGGAACATTACATGTTTGCACTTAAATATATTGTGTTGTGCCCGAAACACATTTTGTTTATATCGGAACATATGAAAAACATATTTTTCTAACAGTGTGGGTTTACCAAAGGATCAATTAATTTAATGTTAACATTGTTCGTGATCTTGAAAGAACACAAGAAACTGCAACATTTTGATGTCGATGAACGGGATGAATTGCGGCCTTTGCTTGGCATTATAACAGGACATAACACATTTGGGAAACATATGGTAAAAATAGGTCTTAAAAAGGATGACATCTCTAGATGGTGTCTCGACCTGGAAGTTACGGAAGACTCGAACCACTTCCTGTGTCAGTTTTCAACATTATCGCTTAGAAGAAACAAGATACTGGGGTCCTTTTTCAGACTCTCACTGATCTGCGGGAGTGCAGCTTAAGGATGGCCTCTGGATGGTTGTATTTCTTTTATGGTAGACGGACAAGTAGAAGTTCTGAGACTACTTTAAATGAGACCTCCCCGGTATGAAGAAGCTGAGAAGATTACATTGAAGAATCACAATGGACCTATAGTGGTCTGAGTAGACATCAATTCAACACAAAACTTGATGTCATCCTCTACAACCTAACCAAACCCTTATCTCAACGAGATAGCTGATCGGTTAGAGAGTCAGATAATATGGATACAGTGCCTACGATAGCTATCTTTAACATGGGTGTGTTCACACATTTAAGAATACAAAACATTGTTGATTTTTGGTATATAGTGTTTAGAACAAAATATTTATTTTATTATTTTTTCTTCTATAGAATATTGTCTTAAAACTACAATTATTGTTCGATTATTACTATGATATGTGTCTAAGAAGCGTCATTTAGCAATTGTTTGATTTTTTATACAAGTATTTAAAATACTGTCGTCTTTTCTTAATTATTTTATAAGGATACAAAAAACCTTTTGTTTTTTTATACTTTATCGAAATCTGATAAGTATAAAGAATTTGATTCAGATTTGGGGGAAATTTTACAAAATTAGTTTAGTCATGGTTTGGTACAATATTTAGATAAGTGTTTCAGTTTCGTCATAATTTTATATATACAATATTTATAGAAATAATGTCTCGCTGTAAATATATTTTCTTGGATGCATTATTGATTACTTTGCTATTATGCTTTTAATTGAATTATAAACTTGCCTGCGAAAACGTAACAATAAATTGAATTTGACCAAAAAACACTTTCAATATTTTTGCAATAATAATAACTCGAATATTTTTGTAAACTCTTCGCCCATTTTTAAATTCTCCTCCCGCTAAGAAGAATATTAAGTTTGGCAAAATTTCGAGTTTTCTTTAAGCTTATGTCAAGAAAATTCATGGCTTTAAAGGCCCGTGAACGACGTGGCCTTAAAAGACATGAAGAATCTTCTTCCTCGAAGGTTGTTAAAGTCGAAATAGAATTTTTCTTTACGTTGGACATCTCTTTAGGGTATTTTATGGAATTTTGGGAATTTATATTAAAATGTCTGGTATTACTCAAATCTTTGAAATTATTAACGTGACATAACGAAGAGTTATGAAATTTTTGACTCCGGCTTTGTAAAGGTGTAGAAGTATAGCTATTTGGTTTGCCTTGCCACGTCTGTCGCCGTGGAACAGGTTCATAGTATGAATATGACTGATTACAAGGTAGACTAAATGATGATGTATTCAGAAGATCATTATTGCCTTGGAGATAGGATGGACGTGATCCATTTATGGCCCATTTCAACATGTTGGAGGAAGGATCTAAAATTGAAGAAAAAAAAAGAAAAATCTATGTAAGTTGTTTCCACATTAAGAAATATTACATTGCTTGAAAAATATAAATAATAAAATAATATTGTCTTATACATACGAACATTACCTTATAAATTTCCGTAATATGAAATTCTTATTTTCTTCTCAGTCCCCATCAACAGTTTCCACTGTGGATGCTAGGTGTTCATTAAAATTGTCCTGTTTCTTAAATATTCTCAACCAGAAGAGCTCCTATTATCAACAAACTTCTTTTAACACTGAACCTAGATGTTCTTTTGCCTGGTCTTTAAATACCAAAGATTTTCGAGAATGAAAATCCACCCTGTAATCATAGGATACGCATCAACAGGATAAATTCGTAAGAAGAGAGCATTTGTAAATTTAGGTAACAAACATTGGAAAAATATTCTCTTAACGCCATTCAGGTACCATCTGCCTCTTATATGTTCATAATTGCTCCCATATGCCAAGTAATACTGAAGGACCTTTCATTGTTACAAAGTGGTAAAATATAAGTACGCAGATTACAATTTAAATTGTTGGATTTTCCGCGGAAAATCCTCATTTATTTCAAATTTGTCTGATCTAAATTGCATATACTTATCATGTGTGAAGTTATTTAGACTAAAACATAGAGATTACGATTTTGAATATTTTTTTTCCGCAATTCAGGCAATTATGGGTCCTTTACACTAAGTGATGTTCGAAAAGCATTTGTGTGAATCGAAAGCACATTTTGCAAAATGTTGTATTTTTTCGAAAATAAGAATATTTTCCTAAGCCTCGCCTCCTCTCTTATTCAAGGAAGTAGCTATCCTTAATGAATTCCCTAATTTTTCTTCAATTCCATGGAGGAATGTCTCTGCATTTATTTTTTATACCCTGCACCATAGAATTTGTAAAAATATATGAGGCCCCATATAGTATATATATTCCGGGCCGTAGTGAAATTGTGAGTCGATCTAGTGAAGTTCGTCCGTCTGTTAAAATCACGTTAACTTTCGAACGAAACAAGCTATTGACTTGAAACTTGGTACACGTATCAACTGAACGAAGACATATTTTGCAAAATATTTTTTTTCGAAAATAAGAATATGTTCTTACGCCTCGCCTCCTGTCCTATTCAAGGAACTAGGTATCCTTAATGAATTCCCAATTTTGGTTCAATTTCATGGGAGACATGTCTCTGCAATTACTTTTTTTATACCCATAAAATTTGTAACACCTCGAAAAATTGGTCTCAAACCCCATATAACCACCCTCAAAAAAATCGCTTCTGTAACATATACCCCAAACACATTTTGCTTCAAGCATATATATTTTCTGGATTTGTCCAAACAAAATATTGTTTGTATTGTTCAACCATATTATGTTTCATCTTAGGGCATAGACTGGTAGTAAACAATTTTAATGAAATTTTCTTTTTGTGGATACATTTTTAAAGCGCCAATTGGTTACTTCCATTATTTTACTTGCAGCATACTCTCTAGGTCTCTCTTTCTAAACACATATATGTTTAGAGGCTATTTCTAAGTTAATACATGTTTGCATCCAAGCATATTATATTTATAAACATTTATGTCCCAAACATAATATGTTCTAACATATTAACATATATATATCCCAAACATATTATGCTAGTTTATGAACATTATATACTTGCACTTAAAAATATTGTGTTATGTCCGACCGTCCGTCTGTTAAAATCATGCTAACTTCCGAACGAAACAAGCTATTGACTTGAAACTTGGTACAAGTATATATGATATGATATTTTCAAATTTGTCTTCTAAATAATAAAATTTTGATAATTCTCTTCTTTTTCCATTCAATACGCAAATAAAATGTCCACCACTAAAAAAATGTACATAATCTGTTTAATAATTTTAGATTTTATTGATGGTAATCTAAGATTGCAGTACAATATTCTGAAACAGCTGGTTAACGCTATAAGAAAAAAAATCAGTCTTAGTTTTTGACACGGGTCATACCTAAGCAAAAACTCCGTCTTTACAAATTATTGTATAAAAACCAGAGCCATGCTGAGCACATGCACATGCACATAAATCCAACTCTAAAGAATTTCAAATCCAGGAAGAGCTCGTGCTGTAGATCTTAAGAAATTGTTAGGCAATTTATTGCAATGAGGCTTGAGACCATAAATTTCTCAATTCTTATTGACCATTGTCCATTTTCCTAATAATGATTTTGCACAATTTGCCATATCAGACAGTTTGTCATTTTGTCGGTCTATTTCTTTATGAAATGCAACCTAATTTATTTTCTTGTGGATATAATACGAATTGTTTACCACTTTAAGGGGATGGTTTGCAATATTGGTACTATAGGGCTATGGTTTGCAATGTTGACGAAAAATGACGTGTATAAGAATTGGTGTTAGTGACAATTGAGTTTTTTTCTAAATTTCTTCACCATAGATTTATTTTTTTATATTATAGGCCCTAAAATCAGTAATTTATCTTTTCCATGAGACAGCTGTCTCCAAATCCAAAGAAAAGCTGATTATTAATATTGCTTGTATGAATTCAATTGAAGACGTTTCACAATTTGTCTTAAAAATTGATGAAAATTGGTATATGGCGTTTTTTTGGCACAAGGACGAACGCTATTGAAAAAAAAAATTGGACCAAACTTAGAGATAGCTCCCATATATATGTATCGCCCGAGTTCGATAAATGGGGTCTGATTGCGCTCCTTTACTAACCGATCGACGTAAAATTTGCACACCCTTGAAGTGTGTAAAAGATCATAGAAATTGGCTCAGATTTACATATAGCTCCCATATATATGTATCGCCCGATTTTGCAAAATTTGGTCAAATAGCCTTACTTATTAACCGATCTTAATCAAGTTTAGCTCAAAGTAACCTTCTGTGGTATCAACCAAACCTGAAAATTATCATCAAAATCAGTTCAGATTTAGATATAGCTCCCATATATCTATATATATCGCTCGATTTTCCCAAATTTGGCCATAACACTCTTGGTTTTAACCAATGCTATTCAAACTTTGATGTATTAGCCGATTGTAGTTAGACTTACATGTAGTTCTTACATAAATATTTTTTCCGATTTCCGACAAATTTGGATTTATTAACCACACTAATTGAGCGATTTCCTTTTTCTATACCCTCCACCATAGGATGGGGGTATATTATCTTTGTCATTCCGTTTGTAACACATCGAAATATTGCTCTTAGACCCCATAAAGTATATATATATTCTGGGTCGTGGTGAAATTCTGAGTCGATTTGAGCATATCCGTCCGTCCGTCTGTTGAAATCACGCTAACTTCCGAACGAAACAAGCTATCGACTTGAAACTTGACATAAGTAGTTGTTAGTGATGTAGGTCGGATGGTATTGCAAATGGGCCATGTCGGACCACTTTTACGTATAGCTCCCATATAAACCGACCCCCAGATTTGGCTTGCAGAGCCTCTTGGAGGAGCATAATTTATCCGATCCGCTTGAAATTTGGTATGTGGTGTTAGTATATGGTCTATAACAATCATGCAAAAATTGGTCCACATCGGTCCACTTTTACGTATAGCCCCCATATAAACGGACCCTCAGATTTGGCTTGCGGAGCCTCTAAGAGAAGCATATTTCATCCGATCCGGCTGAAATTTGGTACATGGAGTTGGTGTATGGTCTCTAACAACCATGCAAAAATTGGTCCACATCGGTCCATAATTATATATAGCCCCCATATAAACCGATCCCCAGATTTGACCTCCGGAGCCTCTTGGAGGAGCAAAATTCATCTGATCCGGTTGAAATTTGGTGCGTGGTGTTAGTATATGGTCTCTAATAATCACGCAAAAATTGGTTCATATCGGTCCATAATTATATAGCCCCCATATAAACCGATCCCCAGATTTGAACTCCGGAGACTCTTGGAAGAGCAAATTTAATCCGATCCGGTTGAAATTTGGTACGTGGTGTTAGTATCTAACAACAATGCAAAAATTGGTCCATATCGGTCCATAATTATATATAGCCCCCATACAAATCGATCCCCAGATTTGACCTCCGCTCCACCTCTTGGAGGAGCAAAATTCATCCGATTCGGTTGAAATTTGGTACATTGCGCTAGTATATGGCCGCTAACAGCCATGCAAAACTTGGTCCATATCGGTCTATAGTTATATATAGCCAATAGCCAATCACACAAAAATTGGTCCATATCGCCAAAAATAATCTACCAAAATTTTATTTCTATAGATAATTTTGTCAACATTTTATTACTATTTATAGAAAGTTTTGTCAAAATTTTATTACTATAGAAAGTTTTGTCAAAATGTTGTTTCTGTAAAAAATTTTGTCGAAATATTATTACTATAGAAAGTTTTGTAAAAATTTTATTACTATAGAAAGTTTTGTCAAAATTTTATTTCTATAGAAAATTTTATTTCTATAGAAAATTTTATTTCTATAGAAAGTTTTGTCAAAATTTTATTTCTATAGAAAATTTTGTCAAAATTTTATTTCTATAGAAAATCTTGTCAAAATTTTATTTTTATAGAAAATCTTGTCAAAATTTTATTTTTATAGAAAATTTTATCAAAATTTAATTTCAATAGATAATTTTGTCAAAATTTTATTTCTATAGAAAATTTTGTCAAAATTTTATTTCTATAGAAAATTTTGTCAAAATTTTATTTCTACACTAACTTACAATTTAGAAGACGGTGTTAAGGATTTTTTAAGATACCTTGCCATCGACAAGTATTACCGCAACCGAAGTAATTCGATTGTGGATGACAGTCTTTAGTAGAAGTTTCTACGCAATCCATGGTGGAGGTAACATAAGATTCGGCCTGGCCGAACTTACGGCCGTATATACTTGTTTAATAATGGACTCAATAGTAGTGGCATACTAACTCTGTAAGTGTAGAATAAACTATAGCTCAAAATATCAAACATTTCTGTTCAGATTATCGCTATAGCCATCAACGCACAAGCAAAGCAAACAGTTATATTTATATAGCATAGTTTTGGGCGCCCAGGAGCCGATGTAAAGAAACTTTATTTAACAGAAACATACATTTAGTTGGAGCAATGATTAGCATGTGTGCCTTGTATACAAAGGGTCGTGGATTCAATCCCTGCTTTGGCGGAGCACCAAATAGTTTTGTTTACATATATTTTTACATACTCGTATATTCCAAAAATATTAGGAAGATTCCGAAAAGATGTTCAACATTACATACTACTATATTAAATTTGTAAATCTCAAGCTTGATTAATTATTTTCTATTGGTATTAAATTTTTACTATGAAACTTCAAACTTGTTTGTCTTATTAAAGACTTAAAGTCAGAAAAGAATGATATGGAATGTGTTTGTTGATCAAAAATTATTTGTTTTATTGCAAAAATAAAAATTTCGTAACAAACAAATTTTGTTGGTGATAACAGTTTGAAATTCAAAATAATAAAAAACTTTAACAAAAGAAAAACGTTTTCGGTACAGGTTTTCCGAATGTTTTTTTGTTTGCATATATGAGGTACCCTGTTTTATTTATTTCGGATCTATCTGTTGGCCAATTAAGCAACCAGAAAATGTTCAACTGAATAGACTATCTAACATATTCCAGTGTTCAATGGGTTGCACTTACACAACTCTCTGGATTGGATCTGGATCTGGATCTGGGTGGATTATTTCAAAATAATAGAAGAATTCAATAATAAGTCCCATGTAGGAAATAAACTTAAGCTCTCGTTTCTAATTAGCATACTATGAATTCCCTGCTATAATTCTCTTCTGAAAATGAAAATCTATGTAAAGTGGAGTAAAATTCAAACGAATCAAGTGATGTAACGTATTCATTGGAAATTTAGAATTTTAAGTGCTTTTAATTGATCTAAAAGCTATACCACCCTTATAACCTTACGGAATAACTTTTTTGTTCTATTGTTACAAATTGATTTTTTTTGCATTGTAATGTTAAATACTTTTAAAAATATTGAAATTGTGCTATTGTATTTTGACTATAGTGTTGTGTGGAATATTTTGTAAAACAAATGAGACCATTGAATTCCGATTTTAACGGTCGTTTTCCAATATTCTTATGCCTTCTAATACCTATGTGAAAAGCGCCAATGATTTCGATATTTTTTTACCAAAACTAATCCGAGTGCTCTATTCGTATGTCCATAAATTTAAGATTTAATTAAACAACAATTTTGCAATTGCTCTAGTAATTAAGTATTTGATTCTGTTATTTATTTAAGGATATCTTATCAAGAAAGTATTTTTATTTCCCATAACCCATTAATGCTAAAGTCTGGATGCCTCTTCACGTTTACTTTGGATCTCATCTCATAACTTCTTCAAATGTCATTGTTGGCGTTTTTGCTTTGTTTGTCAATCATAAATTTTGCAAAGGAAATATTATTTGATAATCCAATTATGATTTTCATTTTCTATGATCTTCGTTACATTGCAGCTGGCCGTAAGGATAACAAACAGACTAGCCTTCCTGCTGTGTAAACCACAAATCAATGGGTGTCCAAGAAAGCCATAGAAAAAAATCAAGGGCAAACCATAACAACAAAATACAATGGGACCAATTCCTAAGGACACCAAAGGCAAAAAACTTATTTATTGCAAAAAAACTAAATCCGTTATGCTTTCTTTGCAATTACTTTTAATTAATTTTAGAAAGGGGATTCTTAAAAGGAGAAGCAAGGGAATTACAAACAAAACCTTAAAGGATTGGAGGATACTAACCACCAACAAGGATAACAAATGGTAGATTTCGCAAAAACAAAAACCTAAATATATAGTTGGGTCAATGTTTTATGGCGAACTTAAAGATTGCACATGGTTTTGTAGATGGGTGCACAGGGAGTTAAACGGATTTCCTCTTTGGGGTGTGTGTTCTAAATTCAGGTAGAAGGCTAAGAGTTTTATTTTTGTTTCATCCATTCGGTATCAAATGAAGTAATAAAGGTTTAGAGTCTAAATTAAAACAAAGTTCAAGTTATTGCTATAAAGCTTTACTACAGATGAGTAAAAAATATTTGTAAAGGGTTACACCTTGAGGAATTTCTCCAAACCTATCCAAGTTTTACTTTCTTTGTATCTAATAATGTGATAAATTATAGGACAGAAAAACTATAACCAAAATTGTTTCAAAGAATTTAAATTTGAATTAATTCGAATTGAAAGAATATTAAATAAAAAAATTAATTTCTTAAATTATTTATTTTATTAAACAAATTAGCAATATTAATTAAATAGTTTAATAATTTGGATTAATTTATTTTCGTAATTGTACACAAAAAGTAATTTTTTCGGAGTAATTCTGGGATCATGTCATGTAATAAATATTGTACTTGTACCATTAATATAAATTTATCCGTCCGCCCTGTCCAGAAAAAAAATATCTCCGAAATTTTTCAAATTCTGATTTTATTTGATTTAACGATTTTTTCAATTAATTTTTTAATTGACGTTGCTGATGAATACTATGTTCAATTAATTTCGTGATAGCAGGCAAATATATTTTGGTTGTGTGATTATATTTTGGTTTATCTAGCTTTCCCGTCTTCTTCTCTCCATTGTCAGGTTTCGGAATCTTATTTAGTTTTGTTGTAGCCTAGGGATTCTAATTTTTTATATGACGATGATTTATACACCTGTACGTGTAATATCTCCTCACTTTAATAAGTACCTAGTCCTACAACCTGATACAGCTGTCCAATTTGGATTTAAATTGGAAATTTAACTTTTTATACCCTGCGCCACACTGTGGAACAGGGTATTATAAGTTAGTGCATATGTTTGTAACACCCAGAAGGAGACGAGATAGACACATGGTGTCTTTGGCAATAATGCTCAGGGTATTACCATGTCCGTCCGTCCGTCTGTCTGTGAACACATTTTTGTGATCAAAGTCTAGGTCGCAATTTAAGTCCAATCGCCTTCAAATTTGGCACATGTTCCTAATTTGGGTCAGAATAGAACCCTATTGATTTTGGAAGAAATTGGTTCAGATTTAGATATAGCTCCCATATATATTTTTCGCCCGATATGCACTAATATGGACCCAGCAGCCAGAGTTTTATACCGATTTGCTTGAAATTTTGTACAAACATAACACTTAGTCGTATAGTCAAGTGTGCAAAATTTGATTGAAATCGGTTCAGATTTAGATATAGCTCCCATATATATCTTTCGCCCGATATGGACTAATACGGTCCTAAAAGCCAGAGTTTTGGCCAAATTGGTTGAAATTTTGCACAGGGAGTAGATTTAGCATTGTAGCTATGCGTCCCAAATTTGGTTGAAATCGATTCAGATTTAGATATAGTTCCTATATATATCTTTCGCCCGATATGCACTTATATGGACCCAGAAGCCAGAGTTTTATCCCGATTAGCTTGAAATTTTGCACAAGGAGTACAATTGGTGTGCCAAATTTGATTGAAATCGGTTCAGATTTAGATATAGCTTCCATATATATTTTTCGCCCGATATGGCCTTATATGGCCCCAGAAGCCAGACTTTTGGCCAAATTTGGTTGAAATTTTGCACTAGGAGTACAATTAGTAATATAGTCATGTATGCCAAATTTGATTGAAATCGGTTCAGATTTAGATATAGCTCCCATATATATGTTTTTCTGATTTCGACAAAAATGGTCAAAATACCAACATTTTCCTTGTTAATCGCCACTGCTTAGTCGAAAAGTTGTAAACATGACTCTAGTTTTCCTAAACTTCTAATACATATATATCAAGCGATAAATCATAAATAAACTTTTGCGAAGTTTCCTTAAAATTGCTTCAGATTTAAATGTTTCCCATATTTTTTTACTAAAATTGTGTTCCACCCTAGGCATTAGCCAACATAAATTATGTAAAAGTCTATCAAATTCTGTCCAAATCGAGTGATATTTAAATGTATGTATTTGGGACAACCCTTTATATATAGCCCCCAACACATTTGACGGATGTGATATGGTATCGAAAATTTAGATCTACAAAGTGGTGCAGGGTATAATATAGTCGGCCCCGCCCTACTTTAGACTTTCCTTACTTGTTTTAATTTACAAAAACCTAAAACTGGAAAATGGAATAAAATCCGAGACATGGTGTAAGAAGGTAAACCGGTACACCGGTTTTGATTACTTTAATAAGTTTCTAATCCTACAACCGCATTTGGATTTAAATTGGAAATGTAACTTACTTTAACATGCCCGCCTAGCATGCAAGCCAAGTTTCGACCAAACACCAAAAAGTTTTTCAGCGGTGCATTATCGCCTCTCAGTAATGCTGGTGATATTTCTGAGTGTTTCAAAGCTTCTTTATCTAAGTGGTTTCACCGCAATGTGGTACACTCAGTTATAAGAGAGAAGTGCAACACTGTGGTATCACAATGGACTGGACAGTCTAAGTGACCATGAAATGAAATCGGGGTGCCACTATACCTAACCTAACTGTCATTAACATTGAGCTTAAGATAGAATCGGATAGCCAATATTGATAAGAGAGAAATGCCCCATCTGTGATATCAAAGTGAACATCCCTGAATGTGTCACCACATTATCAAAAATTAAAGATCATTTAATTTAATTATATCTTTAAAAAAATGTGTAATTAAAATACTTAAAAATAATGTTAAAAAAAAACAGACTGACAGTTGATAATGTGAAAACATTAATTCGGGTTAAGATCAAACATAGAGTGTTAATCAATTTAGCTTTTGTTACAGAACTAAAGAGAACAAATTTTAAAATTTAATAAAATCATTAATCATTACATATGTGGGACAAAAGTGGATAAACAGACGCCTCCTTTTGTTTTTAAATGTTGCACTTTTTAAATGAGAGAGAAACCTAACAATGGATGATTGTTGAGAAGGACACATAAACGCAAGTCTTTAACCAGTTAATGGTTTTTGATGATTGTCTTTGAAAACGCGTGGACATTTAAAAACCCCTAATACTCCTCGAAAAAACCCCTACTCCCCCAAGGCTAAATGGAAGTGAAAATCAATTAAACCACCATGAACATCAATGACTTGCCCGTAGTGTAGTGACATTCAAGCACAAAACATACCACCTCCTAAAAGGACTTATGGTGGCTATAGCAAATCCACATTAGCCTTTAGAGACTTTGACAATAATTTATCAAAAGAATAAAATTTTAAATTGGAGACACCAATGCTCGGGACATAAGCCCTTTAAATGCAAGAGTCATAAAAGGTCATTTATTTGACGTATGACATTTGAGTATTGCCACTACCGATAATGTGACGAATTACTAGTCCTTTTGTCGTTACAACTTGTCATTTCCGGTTCTGCTTATTGCAAACCTTAATTTCTCAAAAAAGAGCTAAAACATTAAAAAAATTAAACCTTACAATAATTTTATACTGGTTCTTGCGTAAAGTAAAATTTTATATCTGTCATAGACTTCATGGAATACTTTCCTCTTCTGTAATCATCATAAAATGTACAAGTCCTTGTAATGGAACTCTCTGGTATCCTGGGGGTTTTCCATTATCAGTTAATTAAAATCAACCATGAGGCTAATAAAGGTGGGTGGGCTATGGCTTTTGTCATAAAAGTGGTTAGATATTTTGAATTTTTCGAAAATTTACATATTTTGCGTGAATTGTTTTGTGCTCCTTTAGTGTCATTGAAATTTCTGGGCCACAGACATTTGGCCGGAAAACCACAAAACAATTGTCCTCGAATGACACATGGCAGTGAGGCGTTGGCGTTTTTCAAGTGATGATGAATGTCCATGTGCCTCACAGTTGGTGGTGCAAGGGGGGTTGGCATGACAAGTTTATGCAGTAGCCATCATGCATGAGGTCC
Organism: Haematobia irritans; assembly: GCF_050003625.1. Lineage (NCBI taxonomy): Eukaryota > Metazoa > Arthropoda > Insecta > Diptera > Muscidae > Haematobia > Haematobia irritans. Next base: position 4,166,893 of record NC_134399.1, read on the forward strand.
TTTCTATGGCTACTCAATGGTCAGCCACGTGTTTGTTAACTTTTGTCACTGTTTCGCTGGATGAGGGTGTGATAGCATCTTTATGACTCTCTAATAATAGAGTTGAGAAAAATCGAATTTGTAACCCTTATGGATAAAAGGCTAATGACAATTTTTGGAAATTATTAGCAATATGAGTTTTGGTATCCTACATTCTACTGATTAATGAGTAACCCATTAATCAGGAGAATGTAGGAAATTTATAAAAATTTATATGACTAAGATTACTATTAACGAGTGAGATATAAGACTGAAGAGAAGAACTCATCGTCAACGATGATACCTCTTACGAGAACAGCAAACATAAAAGTGGCGAATTATTTTTCAACATCGTCTTCTTTTAATTCGCTTCTCAGGTCTAGCGATATTTGAACTTGCTTAACCCCTCTGGAAAATAAGTTTTCTAGACGCCTTGGCTGATTTATGTGACCAGCGAGTGATGTTTTAATTTTGCACTCAAAAACAAGTTTACTTCAATACAAAGATTTTTGACGTAAGGAATTTGGTATTGGTCCCGAGACGAGGCTGGCCTCTTTGTCCAGAAAAATCCAACAATTTTGTTTGTTCACAATTTGCTCAATTGGGAATGGCTTCAAATAGGAGAATACCAAATTCGGTAAATGACCACTATCGTGCCAACTACGAAATTCTGTGGCTTTTCTGTAGTCTAACCTTTTTTGTGCATTGGTGAGCTCTTGCACATTTGGGAACTTCAATGGCTTTAGTCTAAGCTAATTTTTTAATATGTGTTGCATCTGTTCGCGCGATATGTTCAACTCTTGAGCAACTTTTCTATCAATGCGTGGCCTTCACAATTCGTATTATTTCTGAATATTCCGCTTTGATTTGATGTTTGATCGTTTCCGTTTCTTTTTTGTTACCGTCCGTTCACGATTTTGGAATGTATTTTTTTCAATTAGTGTTCACCCTTTCGACTTATCCAGTTGAGCTATTATTTCGTATTATTTCTGAATATTCCATTTTGATTTGATTTTTGATCGTTTCCGTTTCCTTTTTGTTATCGTCCGTTCACGATTTTGGAACGTATTTTTTTTTTCAATTAGTGTTCATCCTTTCGACTTATCCATTTGAACTAAAAATAGAAATGGGCAGCACACATTGATAAGAGAGAATTTTACCTCGTGTGATATCACTATGAACTGGATAGTCTAAGTGAACTTGAAATAATGAGCTACCATTAAACCTAACCCAACCTTCGTATCCGGTTTATACCTGTGTCTTTCTATTTGTTCGACTGTCACAAAACGATGCAGAATCTTCTCGGATTGCATTTTAACAAAGTCTGTGCTCAATGCCCAACATTACGTGCAGGATATGTCGAGAGCCTCAGTTATCCAGCACCAAGGTGAGTATGTTACAGCAGAAATTTCGTTTTTATAATATTCTACAATTTATAGTTTTTAAATTTAGATATCACACTATTGACTGTGTGTATTGTTGCTCCAAGATAAATTGCAATAGTACGTGACAAATAACTCAAGATGAAAATTCGAACAATTCAACACATACTCACATCATTTATCACCTCAGGGGACATCTGCAATAGATTCCTTGTAGGCAGAAATTACCTGGATTTATATTTCCTATAGGTGAAGTGATTGAAGCTATCAAACAGACGATAAGAGTTTTACTTAAGGCTAAAAGAAAATTTAAGAAATGTGAGAAGAAATCAAAGAGAAGTTACATCTGCTTACATGATCATACATGTGTACTCGCACATCCTGGATAAACATTCGAGTATCCTTAATAAGGAAATCCATTGGAATATTTGCATTGAACATGGAGTTCTCTCGAAGGAACCTGGCAAGCAACCATAAAAAGAAATTATGATTATGACTTATGGAGTGTAATGATTTACGATCTTCTTTTAATTGGTTTTGCCATAACAAAGCAATAGAAGTTGTAGTAACTCCTTCCTTTCATTTGAAGAGAGAATTTTTGCAAAGGTATGTTATTTTGTGAAAATTACAATAGGCGCGAAATTTTTCCGAAAAGAAAGCAATAAAATAGTCTATAGAATAAAAACTAGATTTATGGCTTGTGAACCCTCTAAGGGAACACATGTCCTATATCTTGGCTTGAGGCTTTATTAACCGCAAATTGCTTAAGGCTTGGAATAACAATAAATCTCCATTGAAAACAATGTATGAATGATGTATTGATCAATACAAAATATTTTCACACATTCAATTATCGATAGGGGTTTTGTTTTATATTTAATGACTGAAGTGTTGAAGATATTTGGAGATGTTTTATTGATCTATTTATAAGATTTCAAACCAAACAAGGTAGTAAGGTTTACATTCTCAGAGAAATGATTTTAATAAAAAAGGTAGTAAATTTCCATTCCCTTTCCCAAAAAGGGAAATAATCTTTGAAGTTTGCGTTCCTCCGTTAAAGGCAAATTTTCCTTAAAGTAAAGAAACACCTTTTTGATTTAAAGTAAAAATCTTTAAATGGGCTCAGATATTGAATCTTTGAATTAGAGATACAAAATCTTCACATACAGACTAAGACTTATTTTGAGAATTTTTCATAAAGATGTAAAAGCAAAGGGTTTAGAGTTTTTTTATTAAAGAAACATTTTTCTGTTATAAATTGGATTTTTAAACTGGCATTTATTTGTAAATCAATTCTTTTCTTGATATATCGCAAAAAGAGAATAAAAATTCGATAAATGAGATTTGTATCCTAATTTGAAATTTATTAAAGGTTTAGATTTTAGCTCCCTAAAAGTGCCTTTATTTTAAGGAAGCAGCATCCTTGGCTTGGAATCAATACCAAAATCCAAATCTTTAAAATCAAGTAAACTTTTTTTTTGAGTGTACGGGGGGGTCAAAATCAAGTAAATTGGTTTGGAAAATGATACAAATATTTTAGGTCCCTTCCTTCAAGCACTCCACTTAACCCACTGTGCTATTTTACTAATTTTCCGATATCTCCTAAAACAATTATAAAAACATCATACCGTAATTTTTAAACTGTGTTTAACTTGCGATTAAAATGTGTAAAGCAACCTGATGCAATAGCATGATAAGGAAAATTATTTTCCATTAAAAAAAAAACTCTTGCCCTTCTTATTTTCCATGATAGACTAGTTCCCTATCAAAATAAAAATACCAAAATGTCCGTCCATTCGCCTTTGGTATGGTCTTGGGTTTAATTCAAACATGACTCCTCATATCATATCAAAGATGATAGCAGACGCCTACACACGTGTCCAAGAAAATGACTTGCGGTCATAGGCAAATATTAGCAGATCTCTATCAAAGACATAGGACGTTTAAAATGCCAAGAAAAGGTTCTTGTAATTATGGTAACCCTAACGGGGATATGGAGAAAATTGCGTTTCGAAAAAATTGAATATTAAAGAGCAACCCTTAAAGAAGCGAGCTGAAGGACTTGTGGTGGTTCAAAGAAATTATAACCCAAAATTGGGCTAAAGAAATAAATGGAAATTTATGATCATGAAGAAACTGAATTTGCACATATACGTCATCAATAAAAACTGTAACAAGTTATGAGTGTATTGTATTGATAATCCATATTTTGTTAAATGATATTTTTATGCTAATATTTTTTTAGTTTATTTAAACTGCCGCAATCGATATTCATGAAAATTCGAATACTGATGATTCTCATTAAAGCCATAAAAACGTTTAGATACACTGAAATAAATATAAACAAAATAAAAAATAAAAATAAAAAGAGTTTACTTATGGCTAGTTTCTCATGTTCCAGAGTATAGACTACCAGTTAATAAAATTTTTGAATGGCATAAGTTTTATCGACCCGATAAATAATAACACGTTGAGAAACCGGTCCTTAAAAGTGAATTTGTAAAACTTTAAAAACTTTTTATTGGAAAGTTTCGATTTTCCTTCAAAGTATTTAATGTATATAATGGACATTTTTCTTCAGTGTTAGTAGCTTTTGACCTTCTCTTAAGGATTTTTATTCCGAGCAAAAGATTTTGCTTCTTTAAAAGTAAGACCTTTTTAAGAGATATCCATCTTTAAATCTAGGCTATCTAAATCTCATGTATCTAATCACAGTTCTCTTAAAGGTATATATTGTAACAGATAATTCAAAGAAAAAATTTTTTTTCTTAATTTCGAAGAAACTTTAAATCAAAGATGCAAAATCCTCAAAATAAGTTTTAGCCTATTTTTGAAGCCTTTTTGTCATTAATCCAAAGATTCAATGTTTTTCTTGCTTTACTTTAAAGAAATATGACTTTATCGGAGGAAGGCAAATTTCAAAGATTCGGGTCCTAAACGTAAAGAAAACAATTCATAAAGCAAAGATTATGAACTTTATTCTAATTATAATTTCCATTATTATACCCTCCACCATAGGATGGGGGGTATATTAACTTTGTCATTCCGTTTGTAACACATCGAAATATTGATCTAAGACCCCATAAAGTATATATATTCTGGGTCGTGGTGAAATTCTGAGTCGATCTGAGTCGATATCCGTCCGTCCGTCCGTCTGTTGAAATCACTCTAACTTCCGAACGAAACAAGCTATCGACTTGAAACTTGGCACAAGTAGTTGTTATTGATGTAGGTCGGGTGGTATTGCAAATGGGCCATATCGGTCTACTTTTACATATAGCTCCCATATAAACGGACCCCCAAATTTGGCTTGCGAGGCCTCTAAGAGAAGCAAATTTCATCCGATCCGGCTGAAATTTGGTACATGGTGTTAGTATATGGTCTCTAACAACCATGCAAAAATTGTTCCACATCGGTCCATAATTATATATTGCCCCCATATAAACCGATCCCCCGATTTGGCTTGCGGAGCCTATAAGAGAAGCAAATTTCATCCGATCCGGATGAAATTTGGTACATGGTGTTAGTATATGGTCTCTAACAACCATGCAAAAATTGGTCCACATCGGTCCATAACCCATATAAACCGATCCCCCGATTTGGCTTGCAGAGCTTTTAAGAGAAACAAATTTCATCCGATCCGGCGGAAATTTAGTACATGATGTTAGTATATGGTCTCTAATGACCATGCAAAAATTGGTCCATATCGGTCCATAATTATATATAGCCCCCATATAAACCGATCACCAGATTTGACCTCCGGAACCTCTTGGAAGACCAAAATTCATCTGATTCAGTTGAAATTTGGTACGTGATGTTAATATATGGCCGCAAACACCCATGCAAAAATTGGTCGATATCGGTCCATAATTATATATAGGTCCCATATAAACCGATCCCCAGATTTGACCTCCGGAGCATCTTGGAAGAGCAAAATTCTTCCCATTCGGTTAAAATTTTGTACGTGATGTTAGTATATGGTATCCAACAACCATGCAGGAATTGGTTCTTATCAGTCCATAATTATATATAGCTCCCATATAAACCGATCGGGAGATTTGACCTCCGGTGCCTTTTGGAGAAGCAAAATTCATCCGATCTGGTTGAAATTTGGTACGTGGTGGTACTATATGATATTTAACAACCATGCCAAAAGTGGTCCATAACAGTCCATAATCATTTATAGCCCCCATATAAACCGATCGCGAGATTTGGTTTTGGAGCCTCTTGGAGGAGCAAATTTCATCCGAGTGAGTTGAAATTTGTGGATGACAGTCTTTCGTAGAAGTTTCTACGCAGTCCATGGTGGAGGGTACATAAGACTCGGCCTGGCCAAACTTACGGCCGTATATACTTGTTTTTATTTAAATTTTCTTTGATTTAAAGAAAATTCTACTTTGTAAATTGTAAATTTTGTAAATTTGGGTTCCCTAAAATTTAGGTTGCATAATTTTTTATTTTTTCCGTGTAGTATCTTTCATACAAAAAATTCTCTTGAAGACCATAGATAAGATTGGAGTGAGGACTCGGGAATTTGAAATTGTATCTTATGAAACCTATATGCGATACACAAAAATTCTTACTTTAAAATCAAAATACAATTAACAAATTTTCTCAGTGTAATACAGGGTTCTTCAATAATTTCGAAATATTAAAATTTTATTGATTTTCCTTTTAGCTAATCAATATTTTGTACGTTTCATGACCTTAAAAGGAATATTCAAGGATATTTCCTTATATAAGGAAACACCCCAAACATCATGATATTAGAAAAACAAACCCCAAGGAAAGAATCTTTCGAAAATATTTGGCCCTTGTATATGCCACCACCATCAGGCAACTTTTCAAAAGAGCAGAGATCACCAAAAAATTTGCATAAATTATTCAAAAAACTCCCTCAGTGGGATATGTCCTGGTAACCACTGACTTTAACTGCCTTTTTGGTGTTCTACAACATACACCTTAGAAAATTTTTGTTTTTTTTTGTTGGTAGAGAAGAAAAGGATAACGTTTCTCCCTAGACATTCAATCAGTCAAAAAATCTCCAAAAGAAAATCAAATGCATTTCTAACTTCGGCTGGTATTTGTTAATGATTTTTTTAATTCTCTTTATGAAGATGATGGTTGATGGCAGCTGTTGTATATTGTCGCCCATTTGCCTGGGAAGGTGTGATGGCATGTAATTTGAAATCTAAAGGATTCCCTAAAAAAAGGACGATGCATTTTTTATTTAATATTTGTTCAGCGGTGCAATGCGATATATTCAATTTGCCATAAATTATTTTCATTTTTTACTCAGTAGAGGGGTTGTTGTGAAATTCTTTCTTGTAAATATTTTATTAATTAAATAAGAATTTTGAAAGGATTTTATTACAAAAATTTTTTTGGAAAGAAATTAATGATATTTTTCCCCTGAGTTAGTCGTAAATTTCTTTAGAGCAATTCTTGTCGTTATGTTGGCAAAACAAACCACATAAAAGTTTTAATAAAAAAAAACATTTTATACATAAAAATTTTCCCAAAATAATGAAAATGTAAACAAAAAATTTCCCAATTAAAATGTGCATACAGTGAAAATCAAAACCTGTATGTTGCAAACGAACCCACGACCTTGTGTATGCAAGGCGGGCATGCTAACCATTGCACCACGGTGGCTCCCTAGATTCTATGATAAGTGACCTCTTTTGCATAGACAAGTTTGAAAGGCATGTCCCGCTACGTGAGTAACAACTGAGAGAAGCTGTGAAACACTAAGAAATACAACCAGGGTCACTGTGAACAGTTGAAACATAGATTGAAAATTGTATCGGCAAAACAAGTATTGAACTCTTGACCCTCTGTACACCCAGATAAGGAATATGACGACCTCACGCATTTTTCAAGTGCAAAGTGTTATTTTTGAACGGAGAACATGTTTGTGGTAAAAATACGGTACGAAGGTTCTGAGGCCTGTTGGAATGTACATGATCTGCGGCCGAAGTGTTTTTAATGAGCCATGGATTTGAGAAACACAAGATTTCTGAGGGGTTTAAAGCTTCTCTAAGTGGTTTCACTGCAATGTGGAACGCCGTTCGGACTCGGCTATAAAAAGGAGGTCCCTTGTCATTGAGCTTAACATGTAATCGGGCAGCACTCAGTGATAAGAAAGAAGTTCACCCATGTGGTATCACAATGGACTCAATAGTCTAAGTGAGCCTGATACATCGGGCTGTCACCTAACCTACACTGAAAAAAAAGCATACTCGGTTCCAAAGATTTTGTCTTTACTTTAAAAAATTTGGTATTGATTCCGAGCCAAAGAAGCGGAGAATACAAGTAAGGATACTTTTAAGACACAATTCTCTTTTAAATTTAGGTTTTGTGTACTTGCTTCTAGGAAGCAAATTTTAATTTTTCGCTTTCTCAGCTTTTTTTCTTCATATGCTATCAAAGTCCTTTAAAAACGAGTTAACGGCAACTTTATTTTCCAAATTAAGAATCGACTTCCAGTAGAAATTATGCTATGTTTGAAGTAAAAAACTTCTTTAAAATAAAGTTTTAAAAAACATGTCCTATATTTGAACGATTTTTTGCTTTGTAGTCAAGATGCAAAAAGACAACAAATTTAAAGACAATTTCATTAAATTTAAAGAATTTTTCTGAATTATTAAAGTCAAGTTGACCTTACAAATTTTTTCTTTCATGTTAAGATACCCATTTTTAAGTCAAATCACTTAATTATAAGGACAATACGACTTTATTGAAAAGTTTATCGACTTTTGGACAAGGAAAATAATTTTGTTTTAGAGAAATGCGTCTTCTATGCTAAGCAAAATTTGTATTCGTATTTTAAAGACATGAAATCTTTGACCTCACGACAATTTTTTTTCAGTGTAACCTAACCATCATCCATCTTGAATTCCTTCATGAATAATTTTATGTCTGAATGCAATAGATCGAAATGCCTTTATAAGCTTGTAAACAATAAAATGAACTGTCATTGAAAGATCTGTCAACTGTCAGACGGGTGGTTTAGAAATGATCAGAAACCGAAGTCGGTTGCAATACATATAAGTCATGGTTTATTGGTATTAAATTATATGAAATAAGCAAAGATTCTAACTCATTTTCAGTTATCTTGTAGAGGTGAGATAACAATGCCTATCTTGATATTGGTCAAGGTCAATGAGTTTAGTAAAGTGGTTTAGGTATCAGATTAGGGTCTCACTTTTAATAGTCTAATCACACCTTTGACAATAATCAAAAGTTAGAGACGTGCGAAGGCGTAGTTATCCTTGATTCATTAAGGATCATTTTAAATAGTCAAGGATTTCCAAAACTAATCAGCATGGATTCACTCTATGATTCACACCTTTGCCAAAACTTTAAAGATCATACACCAAGGTCAGCTGTTTTACATAAAGACTTGTTTAGGGTTACAGGAATATTGAAAAAAGGTCACACTACAGGCTCCTTAAGAAGTTCCTGTTTGGTCATAATTTATATTTAATCCTTTGGCAATTAATGTTAAACACGAAATGCTAAATCCCTAGACATACAGACTTTACAACCTTCGAATTATACGATACATATTTCAAAATCATAATAAACTCAAATCTTTTGCATGTTCATACATTAATAGAAAATAAATTTAAACGTCTTCAAATATGACCCTTATCCTGGTCATGGAATCCTTTGTGTTTACATAAAACATAAATAATAACAATTAAAATTTGATGGCTGAACTCATAATGACCAAGGGTCATTTTCCCTATTCCTCCAAATGCCTTTCGTTCAATTCAACTAAGAAAGTGTCAAAGAAATGCAAATGATATCAAAATATTTTCCCTTACGACTTCAGACATTGGTTGCATTCTGAATCTTTGCCATTAAGGCTTTTGTTAAAATGAACCTTGGTTATGCTGTGTAATTAACATGTTTCGCGGATTTAAGGGCGGGGTTATTCCATCTATTGTATCTCTTTTGGTTGACTGGTCATTATTGTAAAATTTGATCCGTAAAGAAGATTCTATGGGCCGGAAATTTCTTGGATAATGGGGGGTGATTTTAGTTTGATCCATGAAAAGAAGTAAATAACAATAGCTTTTGATTATAAGAAGAAATGATTTTGGCCTCGTTTAGATTTCCTTGGAATGAATGTGGAACTTTTCTTTTGTTCCACGAAATGTTACACGTTCACTATTTTTGTTCTAATTGTCTTTATTTAATGTTACCTAGGGTCATTTAAAAAGCTGGGAAAATAGCCATGACAATGAAATGACCCCAACCAAAAAGTAAGATTTATGGGACGAATACACTGAAGTTACTAAAACAAAAGATCGAAGAGAACGGGGCAACTCAGTAGCGAAGAGATGCATCAAATTTCCCCAAATCGAAATTTTAAATTTTGCTCGTGAAAGCTAACCAGACGGACGGACTCACATATACGAGTATACTCCAAACGACAAAAGTAAATAACAATAGCTTTTGATTATAAGGAGAAATGATTTTGGCCTCGTTTAGATTTCCTTGGAATGAATGTGGAACTTTTCTTTTGTTCCTCGAAATGTTACACGTTCAATATTTTTGTTTTAATTGTCTTTATTTAATGTTACCTGGGGTCACTTAAAAAGCTGGGTAAATAGCCATGACAATGAATGACCCCAACCAAAAAGTAAGATTTATGGGACGAATACACTGAAGTTACTAAAACAAAAGATCGAAGAGAACGGGGCAACTCAGTAGCGAAGAGATGCATCAAATTTCCCAAAATCGAAATTTTAAATTTTGCTCGTGAAAGCTAACCAGACGGACGGACTCACAGATACGAGTATACTCCAAACGAATCTATTATGAAATAAATTACATTCAAACTTACATAGACGAGATTTGTTCGTATTAAATAATGTTTGCCTTCGGTGAGATTATACACTGAAAGAAAGGGTTTATTTTCTGAGAAAAGAAATTTTAGACGAACACAGTTTTCTTTTGACGCTCCAAATGCAATAAAGAAACTACTTAACAAACGAAAATTATGTTTTTCTAAAACTTCGTTCCAGAGGAAAGTATTTATTTGTGCTCTTTGTGTAGTAAGTAACGATTTAAAAAAAAAGTTTTCTGTCTCTCTTTTTTTTGAGACACAAAGTATTAATCTCCATTCAAAATTAATTTTAAAAGTTCATTCATTCATTACTTCTTCCAAGCCTATCTTCATTCACATTTTGCTTGGATTTATATAATCCTAAGATTTACTAAAGAATAAATGCAAAATCTTTGCTCAAAGAAAGCGAATGTTTTTCTTGTGAATGGGGTTTTCCTAAATTATACAAAACTAAAGCGAGACAAATTTGCATGAAAGGATTTAAAAATGATTTTGCACACCCAAAAATTATCTGAAATGTAACAGTGAAATAAAATACTGTGCAATTTTTTTTTTTTTTTGAAAACAAAAGTGTACTAATCTTTTTTGGGTGAATGATTTATTTTAATCCCTGAAACTAATAAGACGGACTACAAAATAGTCAAAGAAAATTTTATAAATATACGTAAAGATATTGCAAAGATATGTTTCAAATAACATTTGTCGTCCTGTAATCTTTTAAAAATAATAAATAAATAAAATAAAAATGTCTACAAAAAATATTTATTTTTTATCTTACAGAATATTTTCTATAAGAACCAAAATTTGCGTCTATAAATTTAAAATTTGCAAACCAATCAAAATTTTATGAATTAATATTTAAATTAAAATAAAAATATTTATTTCATAAAAGGAAAATAAATCAAAAATTTGTTAATTATACAATAATTTATTTATCCATATGTGCTGTTATAGACCACTACTTAGTGTTAAATTATTTCTTAATTATTTAATTTTTTTAAGAAAATTCTAAATTATTATTTCTAAATTCATTTATACTAAGAACAAAAGATCTGAATTATATCAATTGATTTAATATTTTTTGAAAGATATTTATCCCCTACACTCAAAAAAAAAAAACGTTTACTTGGATCCAAAGATTTTGACCTTCCCTTAAGGATTTTGGTATTGATTCCGAGCCAAAGATGCAGCTTCTTTAAAATAAAGACATTTTTTGCGGACCTCATTGGCTTTAAATCTAGGATCAATAAAATTAAAATTGGATACAGATCTCATTCATCGAATTTTTATTCTCTTTTTGCGATATATTAATAAAGGTATTTATGTACAAACGAATTCCAATTTCAAAATCCAAATTATGTCAGGTACTTAAAAGTAAAAGCAGTTTTCTTAATGC